>NC_080167.1:26929444-27229444 GCF_950295315.1 Erinaceus europaeus
CCTACACTTATAATGGAAGGAAATGTTGAGAGCTGGGTTTTTTTTTTCTTTCCTTTTTTGGGCACAGAGCCTCACATGCGCACAATTCCACTGCTCTCAGGCCAAGTTTTTCATTTAGATTTCAGATAGAGGCATACCACCACACCACTCCACCATTCTTCTTCTAGCGTTTGCCCTTCTTCCATAGCCAGTCAACAGCGTCAGGTTGAAAGCTGTCAGGAGCTGCTTGTTGCTGGCTTTGAAAGTGACTGGGATCCATGTGGATTCAGTCGGCTAGGAAGGATCGTCAGTTTCCCCAATGAATGGGTACTCACGGGATGCACCTCGGGAAGGTCGATCCAATGCTGCCACAGTGCTCCTTATGTGGTAGTGGGTCTTGAACATGGGGTTTCATATATGCTAAGGCATGTGCTCTACCACTTAATCTGTCCCCTCTGCCTTGAAATTAGGGGGGTTTGAAATTTGAAAACATGATTTTTTTTCTCATCTAAATTAGCAGACTCACTGAATTTTATTTGTGATCTTCTACGAGGACTCATTGGTGCCCAAGTTAAGAATTCCTGTGTTAGACTGGGCAGTGGTGTACCAGACCTGGGTTCAAACCCTCAGCCCCCAACTACTTGAAGGAAATTTCACCAGTGGTGACGCAGTGCTACAGATATCTCTCCCACGCCCTCTCCTTCCTTCCCTCTCTTCTTTAAGATAAAGACAGAAGGCAAAAAGGCAGAGATGTAGAGGAGAGAGAGAGAGAGAGAGACCATAGCACTGAAGTGTCCTTTGGTGAGGTAGGGGTTGGGCTTGAACATGGGTCATGCATGTGACAAAGTAGCATACTCTCCAAGTGAGCTTTCTCTCTTTTCCCCCTTCCCTCTCAATTTCTCTTGTTTCTGTAAAAAAAAAAAGAAAAGCACAAAACAACAACAACAACAAAGGAGAAATGGCCACCAGGAGCTGGATTAGTCCTTTCCTGCAGGCAGTGAGCCCAGGTGATAATCCTGGTGGTAATTAAAAAAAAAAATTACATCTGGGACTTCCCCCCTGAATCTACACATCCAACTCAGTCATTTCACTTGAACCTTATTGCCTTAGGCAATGAGCCAACTCCCTAGACTAGAGATCTTCAAAAATACAACAGGGTTGCATGAAACAACAAAAATATTTCCTTCCTTTGAGATTTTATCATCTCAGTTTACTAGTACAAGCAATCTCGTGGTAACTGGATGTCCTGATTGACTGTAAAAACCTGTAGAAGGGGAGTCAGGCCGTAGCGCAGCGGGTTAAGCGCAGGTGGCACAAAGCACAAGGATCGGCATAAGGATCCCGGTTCGAACCCCGGCTCCCCACCTGCAGGGGAGTCGCTTCACAGGCGGTGAAGCAGGTCTGCAGGTGTCTATCTTTCTCTCCTCCTCTCTGTCTTCCCCTCCTCTCTCCATTTCTCTCTGTCCTATCCAACAACGACAACAACAATAATAACTACAACAATAAAACAACAAGGGCAACAAAAGGGAATAAATAAATAAAATAAATATAAAAAAACCCGTAGAAGGATTTCTAGAATGTGGTTTTATATATTATTCATGCCTTGGTTCATAATAATAGAGAAATGTCAGTAAAGTTGTGAAGTTCAGTTTGTTTTGGAAATAGAATCCTTCATGCTCTAGAAAAGCATAAAAGGATATGGTTGCTAGCAAAATGATTTGTATACTTCTGTCTTGACTCTCCTGCCTGCTACTCATCTCTTCTGTTCTCGAAGTTTTACACACACACACCGTCCACAAACAGATTTTCATTATACCACTTTCATTATACCATTTCATTTCATTTCATTTCATTTTCATTATACCATTATACCATATACCAGATATGCAGATATCTTTCCTAAGTAGTATGAAGTTAACTCATTCTTTTTTTTTTTTTTAATATATATTTTATTTATTTATTTATTTATTTATTTAGTTTACCAGAGCACTGCTCAGCTCTGGTTTATGGTGGGGGTGGTGGTGGGCGCGGGTGGTGGTGGGGAAGGAGATTGAACCTGGGACTTTGGAGCCTCAGGCATGAGAGTCTCTTTGCATAACCATTATGCTATCTACCTCCACCCAAGTTAGCTAATTCGTCAAGATCGGCTAACTTCTTTTTCTTTTATTTATCATTAATTTTTTGGCCAACTTTTCTTCTTTTTAATTTCTTTATTGGGGGTTAATGGTTTACAGACAACAGTAAAATACAATCATTTGTACACGCAGAACATCTCCACTTAACAATACAGCCCCCACTAGTTCCTCCTCTGCCATTACCTTTTTCTTACTCTACCTTTTCTGCCCAATACAGGCCATTCATTTTCTTCAAAACTCTTATCAATTTCATCAACATCTCTCAAGGGATTCTTTCAGGTGTAGAAGGGCTGTGTAAGTGCCAGTACTATAAACTGAAACACAACAACTGACTACAGCAAGGTCTCTGCCCTCAAGGAAGCCTTAGTATTTTGAGAGACTCACAGATGAGCAGTGATTCCAGTGCCCTGAGCTATAAGACCCATGATCAAGGACCAACACCCAGAACTTGACGAGGAACACCACTCAACTGGTGACTTCATTCTCTGAGCCCTCAGTAGATCTGAGCTAAGTCCTCATTCTACTATGATTGGAGCAGTTGTTTCCTTTGCTTGACTTGTTGTAAATATATCCTACCTGTTTATAGGTAGACCAGAAAGCCTTTAGAGTTATAGAGTAAGGTCTACAGTCTTTCCTATCTTCAAAGATCTTTCTAACTTCTGCGACTTTGAGTTTAATTGTGACTTTTCTCATTTTCTTTTTCTTTCTTTCTTTCTCTTTTTAAGACTTTATTCATTTATGAGAAAGATAGGAGGAAAGAGAAAGAACAAGACATTACTCTGGCACATGTGCTGCTGGGTATCAAACTCAGGACCTCATGCTTGACACTCCCAAAGCTTTACCACTGAGCCACCTCCCGGACCACAGTTTTTCTTCTTTTTTTTTAATCTTCCATTTTCAAAATAAGACAGATGTTTCCACCCCTAATTCCATCCGACAAACTGAGTACTATTTTCTCTGCCTTAAAGTAAGGTAGCCTTCAGCTACCTTACTTTAATTTTCCCTGTTGATAGTGCCTTGCAAGGACTCTCATATTTCCTTGAGGTGACCTTTCTACCTTCCCTTTATTTGTTTATTAAAAAAAAACTCCTTCCTAAGTGCCTACTATGTACCTGGGCACTGTTTTAAGCAATTTGAGTTGAACAAAATTAAGTATTGTCTTTAAGGAGTTTGTATTCTAGCAGGAAGCAAGAAAAGAAACTTCTAAGCAGCCCTGGACAGCTATAGAGCATGGGACTTGCATGGCAGAGTGGCACTCTGGTTCTCTTGCATTCTTTCATTAGTAAACAAATCCTTTTTTTTCTTTAAAGAAAATAAGCAACCACAATTAATAAGTGCATTATGTAATATTTTATTAGTAGACAATATTCTACTAGCCATCACGGATTTGGGATGAAATAGACAATTAGATCTATGAACCAGGAGTTTGGAATGGAAGCCTAGATTTATTTATTTTTTTAAATTTTCTATTATTATCTTTTTAAAAAATTTATTTATTTATTCCTTTTTGTTGCCCTTGTTGTATTATTGTTGTAGTTATTATTGTTATTGATGTTGTCATTGTTGGATAGGTCAGAGAGAAGGGGGAGACAGAGAGGGGGAGGGAAAGAGACACCTGCAGACCTGCTTCACTGCTTGTGAAGTGACTCCCCTGCAGGTGGGGAGCTGGAGGCTCGAACTGGGATCCTTAGGCCGGTCTTTTTATGCTTTGTGCCACCTATTATTATCTTTATATATTTATTGGATAGAGACAGCCAGAAATTAAGAGGGAAGGGGTGATAGAGACAGAGAGACACTGCTTGTGAAGCTTTCCCCCAGCAGGTGGGGACCAAGGGCTTGAACCTGGGTCCTAGTGCACTGTAACATGTGCACTCAATCAGGTGTGTCACTACCCGGCCCCATAGGACTTTGGATACAAATTTGGGACTCATTGGCAAATGGATGGTACTTAAAACAATAGCACTAAGTGAACTCCGAAGGAGTATGTGTAAGGAGAGAAGAAGTCCAAAAGAGCCTCTAACAGGGGGTGGGGCGGTAGCGCAGCGGAGCGCAAGGACCCGTCTGAGGATCCGGATTCAAGCCCCGCCTCCCCACCTGAAAGGGCGTCACTTAACAGGAGGTGAAGCAGGTCTGTAGGTGTCTATCTTTCTCCCTCTCTGTCTTCCCCTCCTCTCTCCATTTCTCTCTGTCCTATCCAACAACGATGACATCAATAACGGCAATAATAACTACAACAACAAAAAGACAAGGACAAAAAAAAAAAAGAGCCTCTAACAGGTCAGCATAGATGAGAAACCAGCAACAAAGACTGAGAGGGGTAAGCTAGTAAGATAAGAAAACCTAGTGAGAGTGGAGTCATGGAAGCCACGTGTTAAGGGGAAACAAAAGGTGCCTCACCCTATAGAGTGCAAGGTCCCAGGTCTGAACTCCAGAACCCCACATAGGAGAACTTGCAGGGTGTCAGCTTCATGAGTGGCAGGGTGTTGTTGCAGTGTCTATCTTCTCTCTTTCTCTGTCTCTTATCCTCTGTCTAAAAGAAAAAGGGGGGAGGGTAGCCACCAAGAACAGTATAGTCATACAGACACTGAACTACTGCTATAACTATGGTGGCAAAAAAGAAAGAGGGGGAGAAGGGAAGCAGGAAAGGCAAAGATAAAGAAAAAAGAATCGGGGAATTGGGTGGTAGCACAAGGACCGGTAAGGATCCAGTTTCGAGCCCCCAGCTCCTCACCTGCAGGGGAGTCACTTCACAAGTGATGAAGCAGGTCTGCAGGTGTCTTTCTCTGCCCCTCTCTGTCTTCCCCTCCTCTCTCCATTTCTCTCTATCCTATCCAACAACGATGACATCAACAACAACAATAAAAAACAAGAGCATCAAAAGGAAATAAATAAAAAAATAAAGAAAGAAAAAGAAAAAAGAATCGGACTGGGGTAAATAGCACAATGGTTATGCAAAGAGATTCTCATGCCTTAAAGCTCCAAAGTCTCAGGTTCAGTCCTGTGAACCATCATAAGCCAGAGCTGATCAGTGCTCTGGTTAAAAAAAAAAAAAAAAAAAAAAGAATCAAGGGGAACAGAATGAAACCTCATTTAAATGCTGCCAACCAGAAGTTGATTGGCTTGCATGACAGTGGTCATCTAGGCAAATCATCAAGTTTCATTTCAGGTAGACCTTTGCACCTTTTTTGCCATGTTGGAAGACACTTTCCAACTGTCTTTAGTTTTTTTGGTGTCCTGCCCCAAACCTAACTTCTGAGGAAACTCCTGAACCTGAACACAGGCCTTCACCCTACCTTTCCTGCCTTATTTCCAGCATCAACCTCACACTGTCCAGAAAAATCAAATACTTGTGTTGGCCCTTTGTTTTTCCTTTATTTAATTTCATTATTATTCTTTTAAAGCTATTTATTTATTTATTTATTTTCCCTTTTGTTGTCCTTGCTGTTTAACATTGTTGGGTTATTGATGTCGTTATTTTTGGATAGGACAGAGAGAAATGGAGAGAGGAGGGGGAAGACAGAGAGAGGGAAAGAAAGACACCTGCAGACCTGCTTCACCACTTGTGAAGTGACTCCCCTGCAGGTGGGGAGCCGGGGGCTAGAACCAGGATCCTTATGCCAGTTCTTGCGCTTTGCACCACGTGCGCTTATATTACTATTTTTTAAAACCAGTGCACTGTTCAGCTCTGGCTTATGTTGGTGCTGGGGATTGAAATTGTGTCTTCAGAGCCTCAGGCATTAAAAGTCTTTTGCTAATCATTATAATATCTCCCCAGCCCCCTTTGTTTACTCCTAAAATTAAATTTTTTTCTTCTTTTTTAATCCTTATATTTATTTATTATTGGATAGAGACAGACAGAAATTGAGAGAGAAGGGAAGGAGGGAGTGAAGGGGAGAGAAAGAGAAAGACAGATTTGCAGCACTGCTTCACCACTTGTGAAACTTTGCTTGCAGGTGGAGACTACAGGCTTGAAGCTGAGTCCTTGCACAATGTAATGTGAGTGCTTAATTAGGTGTGCCACTCTTTGGCCCCCAAAAGATTTATTTAAAGAGAGAGACAGGGTCAGGTGGTGGCGCACCTGGTTGAGCACATGTATTACAATGTGCAAGGACCCAGGTTTGAGCCCCCAGTCCCCACCTGCAGGGAGAAAGCTTTATGAGTGGTGAAGCAGGGCTGCAGATGTCTCTCTGTCTCTCTCCCTCTCTATCACCCTCCTCCCTCTTGATTTCTGGCTGTCTCTATCCAGTAAATAAAGATAATAAAATAAAATTTAAAAAGAGAGAGAGACAGAGACACAGACCAGAACACCACTCTGGTAGGGAGTGATTAGATATTCAGGATTAAAGTCTGTACCTCATCCTTACAAGTTTTATGCTCTACCCACTGAGCTGACTCTGACCACCCTTTGCCCATCCTTTCATTCTGCTACCTTATCCATCTCCTAGCTCTCCGATTCCCTCAGTACTCTCCCAAGGCCAACTGAAGTCTTTCTTTCTACCTGATGAGTGCCATAGACCACACAAATCACCCCATTCTTAGAAATCTGTAATTCCAGTGCTGTTGGGCTTGGAACATGAATGCTAACAATTGTTCTGCACTTTTATTTATTCAACTGAATTATCTGTAGGAAGCATGGCAAGTATGAAGTTCCTAGAGCTCAGTAGCCCAATAGTCTGGCTCTGCAGCAAGCCCTAAGCTTTGCCAGAAGGCTGGTGTCATCAGTTAAAGACACCCGTTGCTAATTTGTCCAGAGACTCCCTGCGGTCAAACAGTGTGGCACTGGTTTAACCACTGAACACTTGATGGATTATTAATTTACTGTGAGGGCTAAAATGAAATCGATTATTCATGTAGACCAATTTATAATTGAGGTCACAGTACTTCATTTCCTAGCCAATTGTCTCATTTATTTATGAAATGAAGAAATGTAACAAGATTATCTTTAAAAGCTATTTAACCTCTCTGGTTTACAATATTCCTCGGTTGAGTAACAGGTGATTGAATTGATTGAATAAGTACAGTTACCATTTTGGGGCACTGAGCATTATTTCTCATAAAATACAGTACAGTGTTAAGGTGTATTATATTTTCATTAAAAATATATATTAAGGGCTGGAGAGTGGCACATGTTACAATGCACAAGTACCCAGGTTCAAGACTCCAGTCCCCACTTGTAGGGAGAAGCTAGCCTTGAGTAAAACAATGTTTCATGTGTCTTTCTTCTCTTTCCTTCTCTCTCCCCTTCCCCTTTCTCTCTGTTCTATCAACTACTAGACATTCGCTCTCTCTCTTTCTCTCTGTTTCTCTCTCTCTCTCTCTCTCTCTCTCTCACACACACACACACACACACACACACACACACACACACACACTGAATTTGTTTCAACACAGTACTACACTTCAGAAGTGTATTGACTATAATTGCTCTTAGAATTGAGCAGTATTGACTATAATTGCAGTATTGACTATAATTGCTCTTAGAATTGATAGTATGGGGAGTCAGGGGTGGCGCAGCGGGTTAAGCGCATGTGGCTCAAAGCCCAAGGACCAGCTTAAGGATCCTGGTTTGAGCCCCTGGCTCCCCACCTCGGGAATCTCTTCACAAGCAGGTCTGAGGTGTCTATCTTTCTCTTCCCCCCCCCCCCCCGTCTTCCCCTCCTCTCTCCATTTCTCTGTCCTATCCAACAACAACGACATCAATAACCACAACACTGTTAAACAAGAGCAACAAAAGGGAAAATAAAAAAAATATATAATAAAAAAAAGAATTGATAGTATAGTGAAGAAGACAGACATTAAGCCAGTTGTTACATAATAAACCAATTATCACTGTGATAAGTGTCTTGAGGAAGAAGTTCTGGGTGGGGATATATTGTGGTGGAACTGAGTTATTTGAGGAATCAAGGACCCTTTCCCCAAAGCTAATGTGAACTAAAAGGATGAGTTAAAAGTTAGCTTTGTGCGAAAGAGGAAGAGACAGAACAGGGAGACTATACTGTGTCAGAATGTAGAGGGAAGGAGCTTGGAAAAATCTCAGGAAGAGAATGAAAGTGTGTGTGAGGACTATGAAGAGCTAGAAGAGCTAAATCAGACCCATGTCACTCCCAGCACAAAACCCTACAAAGATATTCTTTTGCACTTTGTATCCTTCAAAGGTTCCAGACCTCACATGTGCTAAGCCTAGCTGGTCTCGCCCAGCTTAACCACTCATGAAGCTTTCCCCCTGCAGATAGGAACCAGGGGCTTGAACCCAGGTCCTTGTGTACTGTGATGTGAGTGCTTAACCAGGTGCACCATCGCCTGGTCCCTAGAATTTGTTTTATTTATTTGCCAGAGCACTGCTCAGCTCTGGTTTATAATGGTATAGGGGACTGAACTTGGAACCTGGGAGCCTCAGGCATGAGCGTCTGTTGACATAAGCATTATGATGTCTCCTCCACCAACCGCCATTAGAGTTTTGATAGATACTATACTGAATCTATAGATTGCTTTTGTAGGACAGTGATTTGGTAATATTAATTCTTCCAATCCATGAACAAGGACTGTGTTTTTCAAATTCTTTTAATATTTTTAATATTTTATTTATTTAGTGAGAGAGAGAGAGAGAGAGGGAGAGGAGAGAGGGGGGGAGGGGAGGGGAAGGGAAAGGAGAGAGAGAGAGACAGGCACCAGTGTACTGCTCAGCTCTGGCTTATTGTGGTGGTGATTGAAACTGGGACATTGGAGCCCTCAGGCATTAAGAGTTTTTTGCATAACTATTAGGTTATCTCTCCAGCCCTCAACTTCTCTTTCTTTTAACAATGTCTTTTAGTTTTCATTGTGAACGTCCTTCACTTCCTTTGTTAAATTCACCCCAAGGTATTTTTATCTTTTTTGATTCAAATGGAACTAGGGTTGCTCCCTTCAATTTCCTTCCCTCTCACTCATCACTTGTATATAAAAATGCCACAGAATTATGTATATTGATTTTTGTATCCTGTTACTTTACTGAATTTACAGATGACTTCTAGTTTTCTTTTATTTTCTTTCTTTTTCTTTTTGGTAGAATCTTTAGAATTTTCCAGATACATTATCTTGTTATCTGCAAATACAATTGAAATGGCAAGGACTTTCAGGACTGTTCTGAATAGGAATGGTGAGAGTGGACATCCTTGTCTAACTCTAGTTTTTAGGGAGAAAGCTTTCAGCTTTTCCCCACTGAGTATGATGCTAGATATAGGTTTATCATGTATGGTGAGGAATTTTACTTCTTTTTAAAAAAATATTTATTTATTCCCTTTTGTTGCTCTTGTTGTTTCATTGTTGTAGTTATTATTGTTGTTGGATAGAACAGAGAGAAATGGAGAGAGGAGTGGAAGACAGAGAGGGGGAGAGAAAGAGAGACACCTGCAGACCTGCTTCAGTGCCTGTGAAGTGACTCCCCTGCAGGTGGGGGGGGGGGCTCGAACCAGGATCCCTATGCCAGTCCACCTGTGCTTAACCTGCTGTGCTATTGCCGACTCCCGGAATTTTACTTCTATTCCCAAGTTCTTAAGGATCTTTATTATAAATGGATGCTGAGTCTTTTCAAAATGACTTTTCAGCATCTACTAAACTAACCATGTGATTTTTCTTTGACTTTTTTTTTTTTAAATGTATTTATTATTGGATAGAGACAGAGGGAAATTGAGAGGGGAGGGGAGAGAAGGAGAGAGACAGAGAGACAACCTGCAGCCCTGCTTCAATACTTGTGAAGCTTTCCCCATGCAGGTGGGGACCACGGGTTTGAACCTGTGTCCTTGTGCACTATAATATGTGTGCTTAAGTAGGTGTGCCATCACCTGGCCCCACTTTGACTTTTTGTTGCTATGGTGTATTATGTTAATTGGTTTGCATGTACTGGACCAGCCTTATATCCCTGGAATGAGTCCTACATGGTTTTCACGGATTATTCTTTTTATATGCTGTTGTATTTGATTTGCCAGAATTTTGCGGAGGGTCTTTGCATACATGTTCATCGGTGATACAGATCCATAGTTTTCTTTTTTGGTAGAGTCCTTTTCTGCTTTAGGAATCAGAGAGATATTGGAATGTATTTGGAAGTGTTTTCCCCACGTCAAATTTCTGGAAGAGTTAAGAGGAGGATAGGTGTTAATTCTTCTTTGATTGTTCTATATAATTCATTATTAGAGTTGTCTGGACCTGGACTTTTATTTATTTATTTATTTTTGCCTCCAGGGTTATTGCTGGGGTTCAGTGCCTGCACCATGAATCCACAGCTCCTGGAGGCCATTTTTTCCCCCTTTTGTTGCCCTTGTGGTTATTATTGTTGTTGTTGATGTCCTATGTTGTTGGATAGGACAGAAAGAAATGGAGAGAGAAGGGGAAGACAGAGAGAGGGAGAGAAAGATAGACACCTGCAGACCTGCTTCACCGCCTGTGAAGCTACTCCCCTGCAGGTGGGGAGCCGCGGGCTCGAACCTGGATTCTTAACGCTGGTCCTTTCTCTTTGCGCCATGTGCGCTTACCCCGCGCGCTACTGACACCCTGGACTTTTATTTTTGGCAAGACGTTTGATCACTGCTTCAAGTTCTGTCTGCACCAGTGATTGACCTTTTCAGGCTATCTAATTTCTCTTGGGTGAGGATTGGCAAACAGTATCACTTTAAGAATGTGTCCATTAAGAGAGAGGCAGACTGGGAGTATGGACTGACCAGTCAACGTCCATGTTCAGCGGGGAAGCAATTACAGAAGCCAGACCTTCTACCTTCTACAACCCACAAGGACCCTGGGTCCATGCTCCCAGAGGGACAGAAAATGGGAAAGCTATCAGGGGAGGGGGTGGGATATGGAGATTGGGTGGCTGGAATTGTGTGGAGTTGTACCCCTCTTACCCTATGGTTTTGTTAATTTATCCTTTCTTAAATAAAAAATAAATTAAAAAAAAAACAAAAAAATAACAAACATACAAAAAAAAAAAAAGAATGTGTCCAATTTAATAACCATTTTATTTGGTTAGAGATGTTCATAATATCCTTTCATGATCTTATCTCTGCATCATTAACAAAAACAAGTTGTAACTTGTTTTTTAAAAAAATTTATTTTTATGGGAGTCGGGCTGTAGTGCAGCGGGCTAAGCGCAGGTGGCGCAAAGCACAAGGATCGGCATAAGGATCCCGGTTCGAACCCTGGCTCCCCACCTGCAGGGGAGTCGCTTCACAGGCGGTAAAGCAGGTCTGCAGGTGTCTATCTTTCTCTCCTCCTCTCTGTCTTCCCCTCCCTCTCTCCATTTCTCTCTGTCCTATCCAACAACGACAACAACAATAATAACTACAACAATAAAACAAGGGCAACAAAAGGGAATAAATAAAAATAAAAAAAATTTTATTTAGTTATTATTGGATAGAAATAGAAATTGAGAGGGAAGAGGGAGATAGTGAAGAAAAGAGAGTGGTCCAGGAGGTGGCACATTGGACTGTTAAACATGAGGTTCTGAGTTCAGTCCCCAGCAGCATATTATGAAGAAGATAGGAAGAGAGAAAGAACCAGACATCACTCTGGTACATGCCAGGGATCAAACTCAGGACCTCATGCTCGAGAGTTTAAGGCTTTATCCACTGCACTATCTCCCAGACCACTCTGGTTCTTTCTTTCCTCCTTTCTCATTACTAAATAAGATATTAAAAAGAGAGACAGACAGACACCTGCAGCACTGCTTCATCACTTGTCAAGCTTTCCTCCCTGCAGGTGGGGACCAAGGGCTTGAACCTGGGTCTTTGTGCATTTTATGTGTGTGCTTAACCAGGTGTGCCACCACCCACCCCCTAGTTGTAATTTCATCTCTCTCATTCCTGGTTGACTTCCATCCCTCTTCTCTCTTTCTCTTTTCTTGGTGAGTTGAGTCAGTGGTTTATCCTTTCACATAACTAGCTCTTGATTTCATTATTTTTTTTAAAGTTTTTTTCTTTCTATTTGATAGACATTGAGGGGAGGAGGGGATAGAGAGGCAGAGACACACCACTCGTGAAGTGTCCCTCCTACAGATGGGGAAGCTCAAACCTGGCTCCTTGGGCATGGTAATATGTGTACTTAAGTAGATGCACCACCACCTGGCCCCCTCATTAATCTTTTATTTATTTTTTCCCTTTTGTTACCCTTGTTGTTTTTTATTGTTGTAGTTATTATTGTTGTTGTTATTGATGTTGTCGTTAGATAGGACAGAGAGAAATGGAGAGAGGAGGGGAAGACAGATAAGGGGAGAGAAAGATAGACACCTGCAGACCTGCTTCACCGCTTGTGAAGCGACTTCCCTGCAGTTGGGGAGCCCCGGACTCGAACCTGGGATCCTTAAGCCGGTCCTTGTGCTTTGTGCCACCTGTGCTTAACCTGCTGTGCTACCGCTCCACTCTCTAATCTTTTAAATTGTCTTTTCGGTTTTTATTTTCTTGATTTCTGTTCTGATATTAACAATTTTCCTCCTCCTGCTTGATTTTTTTTTTTTTTTAATTTGTTGCCCCTTTTCTAGTTGGTTTAGTGTGATGATTTTTTTTTTTTTTTTTGCCTCCAGAGTTATTGCCGGGGCTCAGTGCCTGCACCACTGCTCCTGGAGAATATTTTTTCCCCTTTTGTTGCCCTGTTGTTTTATCACTGTTGTCGTTATTATTATTATTATTGTTGTTGCTGCTGTAGTGTGATGGTTTCTTATCAGTTTACTCCCAGTCCATCAAATTCCTCCCAATACTCCCCAAACTGTCCTGTTTAGATAGACTAGTTCAGACTGGGATCTGACAAAGGACTAATCATTCATTACACTTGGCATGACTCTTTAGTTTCATTTAATTCTGAATGTCACTCTCTTTTTAATTACAACTGATTTAAGAGTCACTTATTTTCTAACCTATGTCTCACCATCTGTATTTAACTATTTCTTTGTAATCTGTGTTAGCTTGTTATTTCATTTCTTGACTTCCTGAAAACTAGTGTTCTTGAAAATATTTAGGCTGAACTTCTTCTCATTATAAAACATGTAGAATTTTATTTTTAATTAAATTTGGGACAAGTAGTAAAATAATGAAAAGCCTGATTTCTCGCTCCATAGTTCCATTCCTGGAAATTATTCACTAATTTCATTATCTCCTTTCATAGGGCTTCTCAAAACTCCAAATATATATGTATGTACACACACACACACACACACACACACACACACTTGTTTTATACACTTTCTTGGTTTTTAAAAATATTTTATTTACTTATTCCTTTTTTTGTTGCCCCCTTTTTATTATTGTAGTTATTATTGTTGTCTTTGTTGGATAAGATAGAGAGAAATGGAGAAAAGAGGGGAAGACAGAGAGGGGGAGAGAAAGAGAGACACCTGAAGACCTGCTTCACTGCTTGTGAAGCGACGCCATTGCAGGTGGGGAGCCGGGGGCTTGAACCCGGATCCTTAACACCAGTCCTCCACTTAGCGCCACTTGAGCTTAACACGCTGCGCTACTGCCCCACTCTCCACTTTCTTGGTTTTTAAAAGAATGATTTTCAATTTTTTTGAGATACAGTTGAGTTTATATATATATATATTTGAGTTATAAGTCAAACACCATAAACTTCACTCCTTTACAATGTACCAGGTACAGTGTATTCTGGGAGTGGTGCAATTCTAACCCACAAATGATTAAGATATTTGACCTCCCCCAACTCTTCATCGGCACTACTCCCGCCTTTAGGTCCATGATTGTTTAACATGGGTTAAAGAATAGGAAAGCTATCAGGGGAGGGGATGGGATACGGATTTCTGGTGGTGGGAATTGTGTGGTTGTACCCTTCTTATCCTATGGATTTGTCAATGTTTCCTTTTTATAAATAAAAAATTTATAAAAAGAATGGCAAAGTACATTAAAACTAATAATAATAATAATAAAACCTCCAAACGGAAAAAAAAAAAGATACATTGATCACCCTTGATTAAGTCCATATCCCTTAACAGTCACTCAGCACCCTCAGACTCCACCCCAGATCCCACTTCCTGGCTGCCACTAATCTGTTAATCTCTGAATCTGGCTCTTGGGGACATACCACAGCAGTGGCATCATACAATGTGAAATTTTTTTTTTCTACTGTCTTCTTTTCACTTAGAATTTCTTTCTTTTTTCTCTTTCTTTCTTTCTTTCTTTCTTTCTTTCTTTCTTTCTTTCTTTCTTTCTCTTTTTTGCTTCTAAGGTTATCATTGGGGCTTGTTTCCTGCACTACGAATCCACTGCTCCTGGTAGCCATCTTTTTTTCATTGTTGTTGCTGCTATTGTTGCTGGATAGGACAGAGCGAAATTGAGAGAGGAGGGGAAGACAGAGGGGGAGAGAAAGACAGACACCTGCAGACCTGCTTCGAGACTTCTGAAGCAACCCCCCCTGCAGGTGGGCAGCGGGTTGGGGCGGGGGGTTCAAACCAGCGATCCTTGCGTAGGTCCTTGCTCTTCACACTATGTGCTTAACCCTGTGTGCTACCACCTGACCCTCCAGAGTAGTATTTTTAGGGTTCATGTATGAGTTGGTGTGTATCAGTATTTACTCCTTTTCATGCCCAAGTAATTCCTCATTATATTGTTCATTCATGCACTTGTGGACATTCAAGCTGTTTTTCCTGTTTGGCTTTTATGAGTAATGATGCTATGCATGTTTACATGTGAGTTTTTGTGTGGATGTCTGCTATTAGCTCTCCTGGGTATGTACCCAGAAATGTTATTGCTGGCTCATGTGGTGAGTCTGTCATCTTGAGAAACTATCAAAACTTGTTTCCAATGTGGTTCTACTATTTCACATCCCCATAAGCAATGTATAAAGATTTTGGTTTCTCTGCATTCTTTCTAACAGTTACTACCTGCCTTTATGTTTCTCCCCACGCTTCACACTCTGGTGAGTGTGAAGTAGTATCTGTTTCATTGTGGTTTTGATTTGCATTTCTCCAGTGACTAATGATGTTTAACACCTGGGGGCTGGGTGGTGGCGCACCAGGTTAAGTGCACATAGTTGGAAGTTTAAGCATAAGAACCCCCGGCTCCTCATAAGTAGTGTAGCAGGTCTGCAAGTGCCTTTCCTCTTCCTCTCTGTCTTCCCCTCCCCTCTCAATTTATCTCTGTCCTATCAAAAAAAAAAAAAAGATAAAATGACAAGAGCAATGGATTTGTAGTGCAGGCACCCCAGTGATAACTCTGGAGACAAGAAAAAAAAAAGATGTTTAACAACTATTTAAGTGCTTATTGATGACAAGGTTGGCATGTTACTGAATAAGAGAAATGTCTGTTCAAGGTCCCTTGTTTTCTTTGACCTTGGTCAACTCCTTCAAGATATGGAAGGGCACTATACACTTCTTTGATAAACATACTAGAAGTTAAAATTTAAATTTGTAACTGTTGGAAGTTGATCTCAGATAGAAATTTCCTGCAGAAGAGATAGGTAACTGACCCAAAGTCTCCCATGAAGGTTTACAATTTCTATGACTTGTCCCATCATTTCTTTAAATCAGGCACTCAGGTTCTGGGTAGCAGCAGATGTGGATTCAAATCTTGTTGACCCATTGACTTTAAGAGAACTTAAATCTCTTATCATTTCTTGGATGTGAAAAGAGGTGTGGCCCCACCAATGTGTCCTGGAGCTCAGCTTCCCCAGAGACACACCCTACTAGGGAAAGAGAGAGGCAGACTGGGGGTATGGACCGACCAGTCAACGCCCATGTTCAGCGGGGAAGCAATTACAGAAGCCAGACCTTCTACCTTCTGCAACCCTCAACGACCCTGGGTCCATGCTCCCAGAGGGATAGAGAATGGGAAAGCTACCATGGGAGGGGGTGGGTTATGGGGATTGGGTGGTGGGAATTGTGTGGAGTTGTACCCCTCCTACCTTATGCTTTTGTTCACTAATCCTTTCTTAAATAAAAAATTAAAAAAAAAAAAAAGAAAAGAGGTGTGGTTGCATTTTTTGTTAAACTGTACCTTATCAATAAAAGGTCTCACTCAACTGAATCAGTAAAAGGTCTCACTCAACTCATTCAACTGAAGCAGAAATGGAGTACAAGTACATATATTTTGCCTGGTCAATCTTTATCTTAATTATTTTACCGTAGATTATTGCTTCGTCCTACCCATGGAGTTTTTCTTTTGCAAAAGTCCATGCAATGTTATTGTCTTCTCAGAGCAACCCTTTGCATTTTTAAAATGACCCCATTTGTTTCTTATTTGTGCCTACCTCAAGTATTCTCTAACCACATCTGTTTTGAAGGAGAATCCTCCACCACCCATCCTCACCACGGTTGGGTTGGCTGCTTTCTGCCTGGAGGGTCTACTTTTAGGCTCATTTAAGTCTCCATTGATGGTTGTTGTCTCACTTAGTCAGTGTGCATTTGAATATAAGATTCTGACATGTCAATTTAATTTATCAAATGTCTCCTAGACTTCTCCAGTGATTTGTGCCATCTGTAAGTTCACTTTAAAGATGACTAGGCAGAGGAAGTGCTTCTTAAGATGGGGGACACTCCCCCCAACTGAAGTTAGTTGGCTTGTCCTTCCTCTCTTGACTTATGCTGAAACAATTATGTGTAAGTGACTCCAGCTGTTAGTTATGTGGTCTGGGTATTTTTTTACCCTGGGGTGTTTTGTAATATAATTGACATGTTTAGCTTCTCAGACAATAGGCTGTGTTTCTTGCTGAGTGGATGGACAGATTTTG
The DNA here is from genome assembly GCF_950295315.1 of Erinaceus europaeus. Lineage (NCBI taxonomy): Eukaryota > Metazoa > Chordata > Mammalia > Eulipotyphla > Erinaceidae > Erinaceus > Erinaceus europaeus. Next base: position 26,946,256 of record NC_080167.1, read on the forward strand.
GAAAGGAGCCTTTTAAGTTGTGTAGTAACACACAGAGTTAAATATCTTTTTTTTTATTTTTTAAAAAATTTATTTAAAAAAGGAGACATTAACAAAATCATAGGATAAGAGGGATACAACTCCACACAGTTCCCACCACCAGCTCTCTGTATCCCATCCCCTCCCCGATAGCTTTCCTATTCTTTATCCCTCTGGGAGTATGGACCCAAGGTCATTGTGGGATGCAGAAGGTGGAAGGTCTGGCTTCTGTAGTTGCTTCCCCGCTGAACATGGGTATTGACTGGTCGATCCATACTCCCAGCCTGCCTCTCTCTTTCCCTTGTAGGGTGGTTCTCTGGGCAATCGGAGCTCCAGGACACATTGGTGGGGTTGTCTGTCCAGGGAAGTCTGGTTGGCATCATGCTAGCATCTGGAACCTGGTGGTTGAAAAGAGAGTTAACATACAAAGCCAAACAAATTATTGAACAATCATGGACCTAAAGGCTGGAGTACTGCAGATGACATGTGTGTGGGTCCTCCATTTTGTAGATAGCTAGTAGACATATTTTAGTTCTATTTCAAAGGGCCTGTAGCTATACTAGTTTTTTTTTTTTTCTCGGAGCCTGATATCTGATATGCAGATGGATCCAAGTTATTGTCTGGGGAGGTGATGTCATGGCTGGCAGAAGGACCAGAAAGCTGTATCAGGGAAGAGAGTAGCTCTCTAATATGGGGAAGGGGTATAAATATTGTTGATTGTAAACCCCATCAATTTGATCTGGTCTGGGGCCTATATTCAGCTTAGGAGCCTATGTGACCTCTGCATCCCTGTAGATCTGAGCTCACATTCTGTGGTCATGAGTAGGAACGTTCCAAGCTGCCCCAATATTAGGACCCAGCTTCCTCAGATGTAGCATAAAGTATATTGTCTATCCTCCCTTTGGAGGATGGAACATTCTCTATCATTGTTGATCCAAATTGAGGGCAAGTTCCTATGGGGCCCCACAAAGGGGTCTTTTTTTGTTGTTCCTGATAGAGATGAACTGTAACAATGGAGAGAAGGATTTATTTGAGGTTTAGGCCCATCATGTCTGTTTGGGAATCTCAGGACTCCCCAAATAGGGCCCTAGCTGATGGGGTGTGGCCTGATAGTGACTAAAGAGTCATCATTAAAGTATGCCAGTCTCTTGCCCTTATTCAGCTTTTGCAGTCCTTGCTTTGCTAAGGTTAGCATTGGAATGAGTGAGAGAACTGTAATAGGAAGTAGATGAGGAGGGTAGAGTTACATATCTTTTCCCCAGTGTAAGCTACAGGCAATACTTAAAAGGGCCACAGAGTTCTAGAAGTAGCGGTATTTTCAATAAAGGAGAGGTGTGTTCTTTATTCCATCAAGAGCCTCAGCCAGGCAATATTTGCTTAGTTTGAGTTATGCATATGGCCAGGTTTGTGAAAGAATTCACGACAAAGTATAGAAGGGAGCAAAGGGGACATTTTTTGGAAATTTGCCAGTCAGAGTGTCAGGAAGGAAGCAGAGAGAGACCAGCTACAAATATACTGACCACAGAGGTACAGTGGACAGAAGGCAGAGAGGAGCCAACTGTAAAGAAAGAAAGCTGGGCATGTATATAAGAAATCTTACAGCTGGTTCCAACAGTGCTATTTTTCATCATGTTTGTTTGCTTCTGATTTATTTTGAAAGTCATCTGTCCCTTGACCACTGGTCCACTTCTATGGATGACATCTGTCCTTCCTTGATATTCTGCTTGGTTGGGTATACATTATAAAAACAGGACATGTGATGGACAAAAGACAGAAAAGCAGGACATACTGGAAAATGGACAGTATTGTGAAAATGGACAGTATTGTGAAAATGGCATGAGAATGTGAAACCAGATGTGTTGGGAAGAATGTGGTCAGCTTGCTTATGTTGCATTAAAGTCTCTTTTTTGCAAGTATTAATTAAAGTTAACCCTTGGTGAGTCACTTTAAGACAATATTAATAAAACATTATTATTTATTTTGTAGGAGAGATGGGAGTGGGGAGAGACCAAGACCAGAGCACTGCTCTACCAATTTGTGTGATGCACTGTGTTACCTGTTATCAGAAGTCCAGGCTCCAAGGTGCTAACTGCAAAGGCAGACAGTTATAGACATAAAGGAATGAGTGGTAAATACTGCCTGGGAAGCAAAGGGAAGGCTTCCTGTGGAGAAATGGAACTTTGCCAAGGACCTGAGCTGAGTGAAGATTTTTCCACACAGAGAGGACCTTAGATGCAAACGTGTACAGTGAAGTTTGGAGTAGAGCAATTTTAAACTAGCCTTTTACTCATTGACATTCAAATCTGGTCCTTTAGGCCATGTGATTTTTTTTTTTTTTTTTAACAAGCACCAAAGTGATGAACAGAAAGAATAGTGGTGACAGCTAGTTAATGCTTAATAATTTCTTTCTAGATGCATAATAATTGTTTCTTTCTGGACTCCCAGCACCACACCAGTGCCTGCAGGCTCTAGCTTTTGATCATCTTTCGTTACTAAAACTGCTTTTGCCAGCACCTTCTTTCTGCACATTAACACAGCCTGCGCTACTCAGTGCACCAACTCTCCTAAAATCCTTGTTAAGGAAGGTCAGGACTTCAAGAAAAGAGTGGCCAGTTCTGGGGGCTTGGAGGCTTCTGACAATGAGCACAGACTGCATTTCACAGAGCATTAGTATTGGCTTGTCTATAAAGCTTTGTGTTTCTCACTTCAATTTTAGGTCATTTTTATTCATTATCTATTAGGGAAATTTTTTTTTTTTGGTCATGAGAAGTTTCAGTCATATACACAAAGACTGTATAACACCCTTCCATGAATTGCCCAGCTCCAATTATCAGTCCGACTCAGATTGGTTTCATTTATATCCCTAATAACCCCTGCAAACTGATTTGTCTTTAAGCAAATCCTAGTTGTTGCATCTCACTGCAAATCTTGCAAAATGCTACTCTGAAAATGATTATGTTTTTAAATAAAGTTGCAAAATCATTACACATCATTGCTCCTTCAAACATGATTAGTGACCTAGTAGGATAAAGTATTCTTGGGTGGACATCTTTTCCAGTCAAAATTCAGAATACATCCTGCTTTTGTCAACAACACTGGTAGCTATGTGATTCTCTCTGGGCCCCCAGTCTAGTACTTTTGGAGATTGTATCCTAATCTATTCTCAGGTATCTTCTAGTCTTTTCCTTTTGTGTTCCCTTTTACTGCATTATTCAGTGGCACTTAAGGGAACAAGAACAGGGTATAGAAGCATCACATACTTAACATATTTCTATGATGAAATTGTCACCTAAAGTTAAGAGCATGATGTCATCAAGTCTGTCATTCATTGGTATATCTGAGGAAAGGAAACTTTACTGGAGAGAGGTTTCAAGCTAAGATGTTTCAAATGAAGCTTCAGGGTGTTCTATACATGACATTGATATTTGATGTCAGCTTTCTTTGTGATCACAGACAACTGAGTAGAATGTCAGTAAAAATGACTTAAATGATTTTTCCGTACCAACACTAACAGAGGTTAGCTGGTCTTGCCCAAAGCATTTACAGTGCTTCACAATATTTGTCAAAGCCCAGTTCCCCAAGCATTCCATGTAAAAATAGAAACATTTCCCAGCCTAGAGTCTAAATAATAAAAGACATCGGGTGTGTTTTTATAATCACTGAGCAGACTTAAATTTCTCTGCAGAAAGTGAGCTGTCGCTCTGTGGCCTCCATGTGGATCACTTCCCACTAGTAGCTGGTAACTGCCAACTTTGGTGCCTTGAAAAAGTGAGCTGTTTCCCACGCTCTCACACAGAACCCTGTGTTGGGATGTTTGTGCTGGGGGATGTTGGAAGCTGAGACACCAGCTGTGCTAAACTCCTCTCCCTGCCTCTGAGGCCTGTCAGTGCATCCCAGAAAATCATTGCTGCTGCCACGTGATGATAGAAAGTACGTCACCTAGAGAGCTAATAATACGCAGAAATGTGATGAAAAGGGAGGGCAGGCCTTGCTGACTCTGTATCCAAGCTTTCATTCCTCTCCTGCCCTCGGGTTCAGGTAGGCCCCACCACCTGGAGACTTTTGATTTAAGTTCTCAGCATGCTTCAAATGTCTGGTCTTAAGTTCTTCCAACCCTCCTCCAGTAATGAGGTCTGAAGGACAAAGTTGTCAGAGGCAAGAGGCAGAGATAAATGACTTGGGAAACCTACAGGCTATCTAATCAACTCCTGAACAATTGAGAGGCCCTTTATTGCTTTCCTGTTTTTCTAAGCTGCAGCCCTTTACAGTGCAAACTAAGAACCATTTGCAAAATGTCTTTTAACTGATTGGAGATTGGGGTGTGTGTGGTTAATTGTATTCTTAGAATATTATTAAGGAAACAGAGTATCAGATTATTACTCTGGCATATGTGGTCCTGGTGATTGAATTCAGTGCCTCTCCCTTGCTGTCCTGTGCTGTACTGCTTCATCAGCTCCTGGACTGCTAGGGATTTTTAAAAATAAGTTTATTTATTTATTTATTTATTTATTTATTTATTTATTATCGGATAGGAGGACAGAGAGAAATTGAAGGGGAGGGGGAGAGAGGGAGAGAGATATACACTTGCAGATCTGCTTCACCACTTGTGAAGATTACCCCCTGCAGGTGGGGACTTGAACCTGGGTCCTTTCTCACTGTGGGCATTTTTTTTTTTTTTTCTTTTTTGTCTCTAGTTGCTGGGGCTTGGTGCTGGCATTACAAATCCACCACTTCTGGTGACTTTTTTTTTTTTTAATGTAATAGGACAGAGAAATTGAGGGGGGGGGGAGAAAGATAGACACATGCAGACCTGCTTCACCTCTTGTGAAGCTTTCTCCCTGCAGGTGGAGAGCAGGGATTTGAACCCGGGTCCTTTCCACATAGTACTATGTGCCCTTAACCGGGTGTGCCACCAACTGGCTCCCTGAGACTTTTTTTTTAATATTACTATTATTTATTTATTTATTTTCAGGAAAAAAAAAAAAGGTTGCCAAGATTGGTGGGAGGCTACAAACCCCAGCAGTAACCCTGTTTTCCCTTACTCCTTCCCCCTCTTTTTTTCCCTCACATATGAGAGAGAATGTCATGTGAATCAGAGAGAAAATAGAGAAAGTGAGAATCCAGAGCACCACTCTGGTAAATGCAGTGCCAGGGGTCAGACGAGAAACCTTAGATAGCGAAGTTCAGCACTTTACTAGTTGAGTTATTTTCCTGCCTTCAGGGAGTTAAAAAACAAACAAACAAACAAACAAACACAAAAAACCACAACTCATTGTTAAAGAGAAAAGAGCATGGGATTGGTGGTCTATTCAGTGAGTGGATGGTGCACTGACAAGAAAATAAGAGATATCCCCCCTCATTCTTTTCTTCTTCAGATTTGCTTATTTATTTATTTACTTACTAAAGAGAGAGAAAGAGAGAGCGTGAGCGCCAGGGCATCACTCTGGAATAGGATATGTGTTCTGGAGAGCCAAACATAGGACTCCATGCTTACAAGCTAGGTGCTGTACCTGCTTCACCACCACCTCCTGGGCCTCTAATCTCATTCATTGTTAGCACCACTTTGCAAGAGACTCAAGTGTTCCAGCACCAAGGGGCAATATGTCCTTTTCCCATTTCCACATCTGTCTGCCTTTCTCTCTTTCTCTCTCTTTTTTTCTTTTTTTTTTAAATTAATTTTATTTTTGAGAGAGATGCAGAGAGTGAGATACACAGAGAGAGAGAAACACCAGAGCACTGCTCAGCTCTGGCTTACAGTGGTATGGGGGATTGAACCTGGGATTTAGGAGCCTCAGGAATGAGAGTCTGTTTGCATAACCATTATGCTGTCTCCCCCGCCCCTTTCTCTCTCTCTCTCTGTCTCTCTTTCTTTCTTTCTTCCTCCCTCCCTCCCTCCCTCCCTTCCTTCCTTCCTTTCTTATTGGATGGAGATAGAGAAGTTGAGAGGGGAGGGGAGGTAGAGGGGGAGAGAGACAGAGACACCTACAGCCCTGCTTCATCACTCTGCTCTCTACCCCCCTGCAGGTGGGGGACCAGAGGTTTAAACCAGGGTCCTTGTGCACTGTAGTGTGTACACTTCACCAGGTGCACCACCACCTGGTCCCTCCTTTTTCCTATTTTCAAAAGAGTATAGGTTTCAGCTGGATAAGATGAGTTCATATGTTTGTAAGAATTTGCAGCACATTGTTCTACAGTACTGTGTATGTTTTAGGAATATGTTCTCATACTTCTTCCAGTATGTGCTCCCGTACCATCCTCACCACCGAGATACCGGTGGCTCTCTAAGCCCCTCTACCCCCTGTTGCCCATTCTCTTCTTCAGTAACTTTAGTCCTGTTAATCAGATTTGCTTTTGTTGCATCTTGTCTAAAGACAGTAGTATCATTTTATAGGCAGCTATAACTGATTTCAAGAAGGCTGCGCGGGGGGGGGGGGGGTGGTCAGGTGGTAGCACACTGGATTAAGCCCACATAGTACACAGAGCAAGGATCCATTCAAGGATCCCAGTTCAAACTCCTGGCTCCCCACCTGCAAGGGTGTCATTTCACAAGTGGTGAAGTAAGTATCTTTCTCTCTCTTTCCCTTTCTTTTCCCTTTCTTCCCCTTCTCTCTCAGTTTCTCTCTGTACTAGCCAATTAAAAAAAAAAAAAAAAGGCTGTACACATAGTGATTCTCTCTATCCCTCTACCCACTCCCAATTTCTGTTTCTATCCAATAAGTAAATAAATGAAATATTTTAGGATGCTTTTTTACCAGAGCACTGCTCAGCTCTGGCTAATGGTGGTGCGGGGGATTGAACCTGTGACTTGGGAGCCCCAGGCACGAGGTCCTCTTTGCATAACCATTATACTACCTATCGCCACCCATAAATAACATATTTTTAAAAATGGTTCTAGGTTGGTCAGATAGCACATGTTCCAAGATTCAGATGCCATACAATAAATACATATTTAAAAAAAAAAAAAGAAAGAAGGGAAAAGAGAAATGAAGGAAAGAGGAGAGATAGTAGTAAGGAAAGATGTGGATAGTAGTAATAGCTAGGCTTTTGGGGGTTCTTTTGATACTTAGCTGTTCATAAGATGCCTGGCACATGGCAAATATTAATATTAACATTAGCTACTATTCCAGTACATCGAATGATGAAAATAACTGGCGGTCCCATCATGCCCTATTTAGATAGAGGGCTTCTTGATAGTTGGGCTGTTGTTCCCGTATGTTGTTAGTCCTCCCACAGATCATATTGTGAATTCCTCTAGGGCAGAGATTGTGTATTACCCATTTTTTGGGGTGGGGGAAGTCTATAGCTCTTTTTTAATGAATGTTTTGTTTGTTTTATATGAGACAGAGTCAGTTTCACACAAGAAAGAGAAAAAGAAGCTAGAGCACTGCTCAATTACATGTGGTGGCAGGGATCAAACCAAGAAAGAGCCTCAGGTACACAAGTCCAAGCCCTTGTGTTCAGTCCCCAGCTGAACTATTTCCCTGGCTGTAATGATCAGTTTTGTTTGGTTTGTAAATTTATTAAGATTGCAATAAGACGGGGCATGGGTGGTGGCACACCTGATTGAGCGCACATGTTGTAATGTGCCCGGGATCCTGGTTTGAGCCCCAGTCCCCCACCTGCAGGGGAAAAGCTTTGCGAGTGGTGAAGTAGTGTTACAGGTGTTTGCCTTTCAACCCATCATGCCTTTCCCTCTTGACTTCTGGCTGTCTCTAGCCAATAAATAAATAAAGATAATAAAAAAAATTTTTTTAAAAAAAAGATCGCAATAAGGGTTTATGTTTGAATGGTGGTTTTGTTTTTAATTTTTTAATTAATTAATTAACCCTTTTGTTGCCCTTGTTGTTTAACATTGTTGTGGTTGTTATTGTTGTTATTGATGTCGTTGTCGTTGGATAGGACAGAGAGAAATGGAGTGAGGAGGGGAAGACAGAGAGGGGGAGAGAAAAATAGACACCTGCAGACCTGCTTCACCGCCTCTGAAGCGACTCCCCTGCAGGTGGGGAACCCGGGGCTCGAACCGGGTCCTTAAGCCGGTCCTTTCGCTTTGCGCCACGCGCACTTAACCCGCTGCGCCACGGCCAGACCCCTGAGTTTGTTTATTTTTTGAGCAAGTGAAGGCACTTGTCCAGGATCTGATGACTAGGATATGCCAGGGAACCTGATTCTGGTACTCTTTCAACCAGGCCCCACCACCTAGCGAAAATAATTCTGGACTTTATGACTCAGGCCCCTAGCATTCTGTGGGTACCTAGCTTTCTGTGAGTGGGAGTTCAATTCCCCCATGAGAAAGAGGCTGTGTCTGTTCTCTCTAACTTTGATGGCTTTCCACAGGTCACCACAAATGGCATCATTACTGTAAGTGAGCCCCCTGCTGAAGAATCCCACCCTGGACTTTTCCCACCGACCTTTGGAGCCATAGCTCCATTCCTGGCAGACTTGGACACCACGGATGGCATCGGGAAGGTTTATTATCGAGAAGACACGTCCCACTCTGTCACTCAACAGGCATCGGATTATGTCCAGAAAGGTTTTCCAGAAGTCTCTTTCTATCCTGTTAGCGTTGTGGTTGTCACTTGGGAATCTGTGGCCCCTTACCAAGGTCCCACCAAGGACCCTTCCCAGGAAGGCCAGGTAAGAACCCACCCAGGCACAGATGTTAATAGTCTAGTATGTTGGCTTTGCCCTTTGTCTTCTGGGTTGTGTTGTCTCGGTGTGCATACCTTATGCCTGTGTACTTGCTAAAGACAGACTGTGCAAAGTAAACTATTTTTATCTGTTTAAGTAGGTCAGGAACATCCAAGACATATATATATTTATATTTTTATTTTGAAATACTTATTTTAACGAGTCATTGGGTGGGGGTAGAAAGAAAGAGACTAAAACCAGTGCATTGCTCAACTCAGGTGGTGCTGGGATTGAACCTGGGACCTTGCTTGGAGCCTCAGGCATGAAAGTCTTTTTTGCACAACCATTGTGCTGTCTCCCCTGGTCCCCAAATGTGTATTCTTTTCACTTGAGTAACCTGTACAGAGCCCTTGCCTGCCTCTTGGCTTAATTTCCCCTTTCCCTAACTTCATATATCCTTTTCAGTAGCTGTTTTTTTTTTTCCTTCCTTGATCCTTTTTTATAATTTTTCTTCTTGCCATGTCTTCTCTCTGACCCTAGCTCTAGGTGCTGATGTCCCGCTGGTTCAATGAGACTGGAACAGCCTCTTAAACTCCTGTCCTTCCTACTGTTAGCTCTTCCCTTTAGGGTTCCTGTAGTGTTTGCACACAACTCCCTTGTAGAATCTGCCTCTGAATTTTGCAACGTTTTGTACACAAGCTAGTCTTTCCTAGGCCCATAAATCCTTGTGTAAGGACCATGTGTTTTGTTTTTTTTTGGACCATGTGTTTTTGTGTTCAAAGGCCTCAGGGCAATGCCTGATAGATACATAAGGAAGGTTTTAACAGGGAATGCATTTGCTGTACTCTCCTGTGTTATCTCATGTTGTCTTTCTAACTCCTATATGAAGTGTGTGACCTTATGTCCCTCTTAGAAACATAGAGACTTAGCTTAAGCAATATGTCTACTTGTCACATGACCAGTGACCAGTAGAGCAAAGTTCATGCTGCTTTGACTTTATGGTGCTTGAGTTCAATAAATAAACATATGTTAAATGATGGTTGTGATTTAATAGGATTACTAGGTACTGTAACAAATTCTTAAGGGCAAGAATTTGCTAAGTTACATGAGATTTATATCACTGGAGTCAAGTTTAGTTACCCGTTGCATCTGAGTTATGAAAAGCCATTTATTAATTACTTAGAAAATTTTCTTAGCATAGCTGTGGGACCTTGCTACAAAAATACTTCATTTAGAATTGGGTGAGAATACTATCATTTCTGAACTTTCAATATATAGTTTTGTAGATATTACCCTAATTAACTGAATTTTAACTCATTTTTACAGAGAAACACATTCCAGGCTGTTCTGGCCTCCTCTGATTCCGCCTCTTATGCCATTTTCCTTTATCCTGAAGATGGTATACAATTCTATACGACATTTTCCAAGAAAGAGAAGAAACAAGTTCCTGCTGTGGTTGCATTCAGTCAGGGCTCAGTGGGAATCCTATGGACGAGCAATGGAGCTTTTAATATCTTTGCTAATGACAAAGAATCAGTCGGAAATTTGGCCAAGTATGTTGTCTTTAATTCTCGGTTGACTCTCCTCTTATCCATCAGAATCAATTTCTTTACATTTCCTCTGTAAATATGAAGTTAGAAATAAAAGTTATTTAAGCCTATCTTCACTGAACCCTATGCTTGAGAAAAATCCTTTCCTCCCACACTGACTAGGGGGAAATTCTTACAATAAAAACAGTGCTCTCTTGGGTTATTTTGTAGAATTTGGCAAAAGCAGGGGAACCTCAAATTGTTTTTTCTAAAATTAAAATATTTCCTGTCATTCTTTGAAAACTAAAAAAAGAACCTTTGTCTCCTAATTTCACTGTCAAATTAAGTCCAAAACTCCTCTGCCTTAATTTACATAATAGTGTTGGGAAAGTTTAACAATAGGATTTCTAACTTTTAGAGAAACCGTTGTTTATTTTTTATTTTTTAAATTTTTTTGTCTTTTTTTTTTTTTTTTAAGAAAGGAGACATTAACAAAACCATAGGATAAGAGGGATACAACTCCACACAGCTCCCACCACCCGGTCTCCATATCCCATCCCCTCCCCTGATAGCTTTCCCATTCTCTATCCCTCTGGGAACATGGACCCAGGGTCGTTGTGGGTTGCAGAAGGTGGAAGGTCTGGCTTCTGTAATTGCTTCCCCGCTGAACATGGACGCTGACTGATTGATCCATACTCCCAGTCTGCCTCTCTCTTTCCTTAGTAGGGTGGGTCTCTGGGGAATCAGAGCTCCAGGACACATTGGTGGAGCCGTCAGTCCAGGGAAGTCTGGTTGGCATCATGCTGGCATCCGGGACCTGGTGGCTGAAAAGAGAGTTAACATACAAAGCCAAAAAAATTGTTGAACAACCTTTGTTTATTTAAAAAAAAAATTTTATTTGTGATTTAATATTGATTTATAAAATTACATGTCAACAGGGGTATAATTCCACACCATTCCCACCACCAGAGTTCCGAATCCCCAATGCTTCCATTGCAAGCCGTCTTCAGTTCTCCCACCATAGCAGATATGGGCTAGCCATCATCTCTATAACTATCTATCTACATTTGTACATAGTTGACCCTTTTTCTTCCAAGTCCAGTCCTCTCTTCCCCTCCAAGCCTCTCATGACCCTATTACTACATCCAAATCTTCTTCCCATTATCCTTTTCTCTCTCCTGGCCCCCATGAGGCTGGAGTTCAGAGCCCTCTTATCCTCTTCCTCCTATCACTTCTCCCCCACTGGGATTATGGATCAAAATTGTTTTGGCTTCTGTAGTTGCTTCTCTGCTGGACATTGGCGTTGGTAGGTTGAGCTATTCCTCAAGCCTGGAGAAACCCTTATTTATAACATGTGTCTGTTTCCATGGTGTAAATGCTTCTGCTTTGTCTAGAATTTTGTCTGGATAACTCACATCCTGTCATTCAACAGGAAGCTGAGAAAAGATGAACCAGTATTTTATCACATAAATACAATAAACTGAAATACCTTCAAGAAACATAATAGGGGCTGGGTGGTGGTATGCCCAGCTGAGCACACTTTACCTTATACAAGAACTTTTGTTTAAGCCCCTGGTCCCTTCTGTGGTGGGGAAGCTTTAAGTGGTGAAACAGTGCTACCTCTCTCTCTTTTTATTTTTGCCTTTTCCCCCTTTTGTTGCCCCCCCCCTTTTTTTTTTTTTTTTTACTGTTGTTATAGTTATTGATGTCATTGTTGGATACGGCAGAGAGAAATGGAGAGAGGAGGGAAAGAGTGGGGGAGAGGAAGATGGACACCTGCAAACCTGCTTCACTGCCTGTGAAGTGACTCCCCTGCAGGTGGGGAGCCGGGGGCTCGAACCGGGATCCTTAAGCCGGTCCTTGTGCTTTGCGCCACCTGTGCTTAACCCACTGCGCTACAGCCTGACTTCCTGCACATCTCAATCTTTACTTGAGTCCCAGGCAGACAGAGTGACAGTCTGTTTCTGAGGATGTGGCCTCCTTACACCCCATCTCTTCCCATTTCTCACTCATTTTTCTCTAGTGAGTAATTATCTGCTATTATGTGTGTGTCATTTTGTATAATTCCTGATAATATAATAACACTACTAAATAGATCACAGATACAGAAGAATAGTGAGAATGATGGAGAAAGAAGTAGAGACTAGGGTCATTCTATTGTATGCCTCCAGGTTCTGAATGTTGTTTATTATACCCTTTGAATATAACAAGCTTTGAATACAAAAGGGTAGAATTAAGACCTGTCTAACATCTCACAGCTGCTACAGTTAGGATTTATTATTATTACTATTTTATTTTTCCTTTTTACCAAGGCAGTGCTTAGGCTCTGGGACTTTGAACTTGAGCAGTGGTACACCTGGTGAAGTGCACGCATTACAATGTGCAAAGACCTGGGTTTTAGCCCCTCGTCTCCACCTTCGGGGGAAAACTTTATGAGTGGTAAAGCAGGGCTGCAGGTGTCTGTCTCTTTCCCTCTATTTCTCCCTCCTTTATTATTTTCTCTTGGTCTCTATCTAATAATAAATAAATATTTTTTAATTTAATTTTTTTTTTTTACTTTTTTCCCTTTTGTTGCTCTTGTTGTTTATTGTCATCGTTGTTGTTACTGTTGTTGTTATTGCTGTTGTTGTTGTTGGATAGGGCAGAGAGAAATCCAGAGAGGAGGGGAGGACAGAGAAGGGGAGAGAAAGATAGACACCTGCAGACCTGCTTCACCGCCTATGAAGCAAACCACCTTGCAGGTGGGGAGCTGGGGGCTTGAACCGGGATCCTGATGCCGGTCCATGTGCTTTCCGCCATATGTGCTTAACCTGCTGCGCCACTGCCCAGCTCCCACAAATATATATATAATCTTTATTTATTAGATAGATACAGCCAGAAATCGAGAGGGAAGGAGGAGACAGAGAGGGAGAGAGACAGAGAGACACCTGCAGCCCTGCTCCACCACTTGCAAAGCTTTCCCTCTGCAGGTGGGGACCGGGGGCTCAAACCTGGGTCCTTGTGCACTGTGACATGTGCACTCAACCAGGTCTGCCACCACCTGGTCCCCATAAATATATTTTTAAAGAGAAATACTTAAAAAAAACCTGAGAGCTTGGGGCATCAAGCATGAAAGTCTTTTGCATATTCACTATGCTAATTCCCCAATTTATATAGTTGGGATTTCTAATAAACCAAGTCTGTACTGTTTCCATGCTCAAAAATTCTGACAACAGATATGTGAGGTTTTTTTTTTTTAATTTATTCCCTTTTGCTGCCCTTGTTTTATTATTGTAGTTATTATTGATGTCGTCGTTGTTGGATAGGACAGAGAGAAATGGAGAGAGGAGGGGAAGTCAGAGAGGGGGAGAGAATGATAGACACCTATAGACCTGCTTCACCACTTGTGAAGCAACTCCCCTGCAGGTGGGGAGCCGGGGGCTCGAACCCGGACCCTTAGGCTGGTCCTTACGCTTTGCGCCACTTGCGCTTAACCCGCTGCGCTACCGCCCGACTCCTGTGAGGTTTTTAAAAAAAATTTTAAAAAATTATTTATTCATTTTCCCTTTGTTTTTGCCCTTGTTGTTTTATTGTTGTAGTTATTATTGTTGTTGTTATTGATGTCTTTGTTGTTGGATAGGACGGAGAGAAATGGAGAGAGGAGGGGAGACAGAAAGGGGGAGAGAAAGATAAGACACCTGTAGGCCTGCTTCACCACCTGTGAAGTGACTCCCCTGCAGGTGAGGAGCCGGGGGCTTGAGGTGGGATCCTTACGATGGTCCTTGTGCTTTGTGCCACCTGCGCTTAACCTGCTGCACTACCGTCCAACTTCCTATGAGGTTTTTTTCCCTCTACCAACTTGCTCTCTAACTCTCCAGACACCAACAGGTGTCTTACGTTCAGTTCAGTTCTGACATTAAATGCCTGCAGTGGACACTAATCCTGCAGATTAAGGGGTCAGTCCTTGGACTGCCCCACTACATATGCCAGCTTGAAGGTTTGCATAACTCCTTCAGTCATGTTTGATAATTTGCTAACCTATTTTACAGGACTCTAGAAACCTCTTCACTTCTTCTCACTGGTTTTACATAAAGGTTACAGTTCAGGATTAGACAAATGAAAGAGATTCACAGGGCAAGGGGAGGGAGGAAGAGAGAGAGGACTAGGGTCTTCCGTGCCTCTTCTGAGCACATCACCTCCAATCACCAACTCAAAAGCTCTACTTACAGGGTTTTATTATGTGGACTGGTAGGTTAAATCATGCTGCTGGCAATTAATTCAGTCTCTCACCTCTCACCCTCATCCCCCAGGATAGGGATTAAGGAACTGAAAATTGAAACTCTCTAATGATGTCTTATGTGACAGTCCCTAGCTGAAGCTAACCATCTCTTTTTTTTAACTTAAAAAAATTTTTTTGACCCCTGCAGACCTGCTTTCATCGCCTGTGAACCGATTCCCCTGAGGTGGGGAGCTGGGGGGCTCGAACCAGGATCCTTACACTGGTCTTTGTGCCATGTGCGCTTTACTGCTGCACTACTGCCCGACTCCCTAACTTAAAATTTTCATTATTGTATTTTATTATCTTTATTTATAGGATAGAGACAGCCAGAAATTGAGAGGGAAAGGGGTGGTGGAGATGAAGAGGGGACAGACACCTGCAACACTGCTTTACTCATGAAGCTTTCCCTCTGTAGGTGGGGACCAGGGGTTTGAACCTGGGTCACTGCAACATGTGTACAACTAGGTACACCACCACCTGGCCCCACTAATTATCTTTAATATATATTGGGCTGTCATATAGTGGTTTTTTTCTATGCAAAAATATGTCATGATTTTTCTGACAATCCAGTAGAAAGACACTATTACTCTACAGAGATAACAAGGATTTTAGTAGTTGAGTGCTAGGGACAGAAATAAAATATAATTGGCCCGGGAGTCGGGCTGTAGCACAGTGGGTTAAGTGCAGGTGGCGCAAAGCACAAGCACCGGCATAAGGATCCCGGTTCGAGCCCCGACTCCCCACCTGCAGGGGAGTCACTTCACAAGCGGTGAAGCAGGTCTGCAGGTGTCTATCTTTCTCTCCCCCTCTGTGTCTTCCCCTCCTCTCTCCATTTCTCTCTGTTCTATTCAACAACAATGACAGCAATGATAACTACAACAATAAAACAAGAGCAACAAAAGGGAATAAATAAAAAAAAAAAGTAAAAAAAAACATTATAAAAAAATATATTTAATTGGCCCTTGAACAATGTGGATTTCAACTCAGCTCATGTAGATTGGTTACATGCTCAGGATATGGAGGGCCAACTGTCAGACTCTTGTGCATGGTTTTGTTATGTGAGGATTCTGAAACTTTCCATCAAGGAATGATTGTAAAGTCTGAGAGAAAACAAACAAACAAACATAATAGATTTTCAGTGTAGAAGAAGGGGTGACCCTTCTAACCCCAATATTTTGCTAGGACTTTGCCCATTTTGACACAACCTCACTGAGTGGCTCTCGGTACCCAGTCATGACCACTTCTGTTCCCACCCCCTAGCCCAGCTGTAGGCAGGAGTGTGGGTGGTAGCTTTCAGACTGATCTGTCTGCAAGGCTCCTTCTGTTTGGTTAGTGGGATGCTATGGTCTTCCAGCTTGTTTCTGAGACATTTGTCCTTCTCTCTAGGAGCAGCAACTCTGGGCAGCAGGGTGTCTGGGTATTTGAGATTGGGAGCCCAGCCACAGCCAGTGGTGTGGTCCCCTCAGACGTGAACCCTGAACTGGACGATGAAACAGACTACGAAGATGAAGATTATGACTCTGTGACACATCTGGGCCTGGAGGACGTGAGCACCACGACCTTCTCCTATGAGGCTCCAAAAAGGGGAGACACTGACACATACGAGGTGCCCAGTGTCCTCTCCCCACATCCCCTGGCTACTGAGAGACCCCCTGAGTCCCCCACAGAGAGGACCAGGTCTTTCCAGGTGCCAGTGGAGAGGTTTTCCCAGCAGCACCAACAAGTCATAGATGTGGATGAAGTTGAGGAAACAGGAGTTGGTGAGGCTTTTTACACTGTAGATGGTTTTGTTCTAGGACAGAGTCCACATATTCTTAGCTTTCTCCATAGGTTCCCTGTTAGAGGGAATTGGTGGTGTGCTTTATATGGTGGTCTGTAAGAATGAGAACTTGAAACCGTTGGGGTGGCACCTCCTAGCTGTTAGAGCTTTGGTGGATGGTTCTGAAGGCCTCAAAGACAGCAAGTGCTCTTTTGGGACCTGGGATGTGGTTATGAAGACCATAGAGCCATCCTCTTTCAAGTTTCCGATGAATCCTTTTGTCTGTTTTAAAGAGAAAAGTGCTTTAGAATTATTTTGAAAGTCAGATTCTCTTATTTGTAATTTTGGAGATGAGGAATAATATTCACCCACCTGAAAAAACATTTCTGAAGTTTCTTTGGCTATTTGTGTAGCTTATCTTTGACATTTATTTCCTCTTGGTTCTGGAATGAAACTGGTTGATTATTTTCTCTCCTCACCCCCATTGGTTTCAGAGTTGAGTTGTGAATATTTTAAAAAACACCCAATTTGTGAAGATTAAAAAAAATAATAAAACACCAAATAAGTAGGACCCCTTTCTTTCTTTTCTTTTCTTTTTTTTTTTTTTTTTTAAGATTTTTATTTATTTATTAATGAGAAGGATAGGAGAGAGAGAAAGAACCAGACATCACTCTGGTACATGTGTTGGCAGGGATTAAACTCAGGACCTCATGCTTGAGAGTCCAGTGCCTTAGCCGCTGTGCCACCTCCCAGACTACAAGGACCCCCCCTTTTTTTTTATTTATTTAAGAAAGGATAAATTAACAAAACCATAGGGTAGGAGGGGTACAACTCCATACAATTCCCACCACCCAATCTCCATATCCCACCCCCTCCCCTGATAGCTTTCCCATTCTCTATCCCTCTGGGAGCATGGACCCAGGGAAGGACCCCTTTTATAAAGATAGTTTTAAAAGTATATTTCTGGTCATCTGTATTATATCAGATTTTTGCTGTTCTCTCTCAAAGTTCATCCCTCTTGTGTGAAATTCTACTGCAAATTAATTTTGTCTGGATTGTTAAATTTAGTGACAAGTTCTTAGTTCTAGTAAACTAAAGCCCAGAAGGAGAAAATCTAAACAGGCAGACTTATTATTATTGCTTATTTTGTAACCAGAGCACTGCTCAACCCTGGCTTGTGGTGGTATGGGGGAGTGAACCTGGGACTTTGGAGCCTCAGGCATGAGAGTCTGTTTGCATAACCATTATGCTATCTTCCCCACCTCTGAGAAGTTATTTTTAATAAGCTTCAGTATAAGAGCATATAAATCATCACTTAAATAGTTCCTTTGGATAGTGTAATGTTTTTCCATGTGTGCAACACAGGTTTGAGTCTGGTCCCCACCATGTTGGAGGACCCTTCAGTGCTGTAGTTTCTTGTTCTCTCTCTGCCTCTCTGTTGCCTCATTCTGTCTTGCAAAGTCAGCCTGAACCACCACTGATGACAAAAATATAAATTAAAAAATAATTAGTAAGTAGATTAATCATTTTTTAGTTATTTTGAAACCAAAATAGCAAGTTTTAATATATATACATATGTATATGTATTTATATTTATTTTTATATTTATATTTGTGTATGTGTGTGTGTGTGTGTGTGTGAGAGAGAGAGAGAGAGAGAGAGACTGAGAGAGAACAAGAACTCGATGCTGGGGATGGGTGGAATTCTGGACTTCATAAAACAATAGTAACAAATATTTTAAAGTCTTCCAAACATGAAGCTGATCCTTCCAGCACATCATATTAAGGTTGATAATGATTATAGCCACCTCGTATTGATTCTGGGACACCGAGTTCATTGGATTATACTTTAGCTAGCACTCTTGTGATTTTTCCAGGTCCCTTTAAACTCTTTTTTAAAGAGTAGCTAGGTAGTGGTGCACCTGATTAAGTACACACATTACAGTGCACAAGGATTTGGGTGCAAGCCCCTGGTCCCTACCTGCAGGGGGAAAGCTTCACAAGTGGTGAAGCAGTGCTGCAGGTGTCTCTCTGTCTCTGCAGCTGTCTCTTTTCCTCTCTGTCTCCCCCTCTCAGTTTCTGTCTTTCTCTATCCAATAATAATAAAAAAAAAAAAAGATTGAAAAAAGATTAAAGAGACCTTAAAAAAACAAAACTCTTTCCCTCAGTGGTTTGGATAATGGAGCCTGGAGCCACCATGCTATTTCAGTAACTACAGGTAGGGAGTTCTGCCTCTGAAGTGTGGATGCTGATGTGAATCATGCCAGGGCTTGAGGATACAGTGTAATAAAACCTTCTGTTCCAGGGCCTGTGAAGCACTTACAGGTGTGTTTTCTTTGAACAGTTTTTAGCTACAACACAGATTCCCGTCAGACGTGTGCCAACAACAGACACCAGTGCTCTGTACATGCCGAATGCAGGGATTACAGCACGGGCTTCTGCTGCAGCTGTGTGGCAGGCTACACAGGGAATGGTCGACAATGTGTGGCAGAAGGTACTTTGTTTTTTGTGCTCAATTGGGTGTGAATTTTTGTTTTGAAACATTGTCTTAAGATAGATCCTTAAAAAGGTATGTAGCCTTTTCAGCAGGGCAGTGATACCCAACCTCTTCTTCCCCATCTTTTCTCAGACTTCTCTAATGGGTGCCACTGGGGAATGCTTGATATTCTGATAAGGCAATGTCTTCTTTCCTGTGCTGTTTCTCCAGCCCTGAAATGACAGTCATTGGAAGCCCATTCTTACAACAGCTGCTAATAATGTGTAAAAATATCCAGCTGATATGACTGGTTTTTGTCAGTTTCTTTCAACCCTGTTATTTGACATGGTTCAAAGACCAAATTGTCCTGATGGTTGTTAAGCCCTAGCAGTGCTACCATGGGCTACTGTAGATCCACATTTGTAGTGTGTGGAAGTCTGTTCCCGTCACTCTCCTCATTGGCTCTTCCTTTCCTCATATGTCCCTGAAATCACAGCATAGTGATGGCAGAACATAAATGGTGATGGCCTAGCTATATAGCACAGTTCATTCTAGAGTGCCAAACCAACTATGAGGCTACCTCTAAAATGGTGTTGGCTGTGGGCAGACATCCATTTTGAGTTCTACTCCACAAGAAGGCCAATGAGTCACCTACTTTGTTCTCAAATGGGCGGAAGAATCATCCTGAACAGGCCTAGAAGTCTGTATAACAATTCACAATGATGCTTTGGGTGTCTGAAGCCATAAACTAGAGTTCAAATAAAAAACCCTAACTACAGAACATTTGTCCCTTCACATGCCAATCCACCTCACTTCTCCAAGGTCATTTTCTTGTGTCTTTAATTAGGAATCTCAACTTTTGACTAAGCAAAATTTGACTAAGAACAGCTCCCTTGGAGATATTCTTTGTTTTTCAAATCCTCCTGCCTCAGCCATTGTGAAGTCATTGTTTTAATTCACTAAGAAAAAGAAAGAAAAAAAAAAAAACTTTGTGTCACACTTGATAAAGCAAATTTTGTAAATGCACCCTCTAGTAGTGAAAGAAATGTTGCATGCTTTTCATATTATTTTAGGAGCATGTTTTTAAACTATTAATCTGTGGTTTATATTTCTTTACAATTCCTACCACACCAGGCATGGTGTACTTTTTCCTCTTTGTTTTAGACTTGGCTTATTATACTCTCCCACCCTGGGAAGAGCTTCCAAAGTCTAAAACTGAAAACTTGTTCTCTGGGGAGCAAGCTTATTGGCTCACTCCATGCCAAATAACAGAGCTGGAGAAACTAAGCAGTTGTATTTGGCAGCGTACCCCATGTGACAGACTTTTCAGCTACACATTTTGACATTTCATACACACCCAGTAATAAATAAACCTGTGGTTTAAATACTTGTAGGATTCTTGCTAGTTTTGAAGCATTTTTCTGCCTCCAAGTTTGGTGGGAAATAATTTGGTTTCTTTAATTTAGTTTTCCTGCTTGTCTCTGTAATTGTCCCTGGGATGCATTAAAAAAAAAAAAAAAGATATACACAGCCAATAATTATTTCAATCCAACATAAAACTCAAACAGTGAAAAGTACCCTTTATTTTACCTCTTACCTTTTCCTTCATTAAAAAAAAAAAGAAGGAAAGAAATAAAAGAAACAAAAAAAGAAAATTAACATACTCTTAAGGAATGCACTTCAGGTGGGCTGGCAGGTGGCACAGTGGATAAAGCATTAGACTCTTAAGCATGAAGTCTTGAGTTTGATCCCTGGCAGCACATGTACCAGAGTGATGTCTGGTTCTTTTTCCTGTTACCTTTCTTTAAAAAAATTTTTTTTTATCTGTATATATATTTTGGATAGAAACAGCCAGAAATCGAGAAGAGGAGATAGAGAGGGAGAGAGACAGAGAGACACCTGCAGCCCTGCTTCACCACTTGTGAAGTTTTTCCACTGCAGGTGGGGACCAGGGGCATGAACCTAGGTCCTTGCGCACGGTAACATGTGCGCTCAACCAGGTGTGCCGCCACCACCTGGCCCCTCCTCTTACCTTTCTAATAAATAAATCTTAAAAAAAAAATGCACTTCAATGACAATAACAACTACAAGAAAGGCAACAAAATGGGAAAATAGCCTCTAGTACAGTCACGGAGCCCCAGCAATAACTGTGGAGGCAAAAAAAAAAAAAAAAAGCACTTCAGTGTTTCTTAGTGTACTCACTCATTTGTGCATCATTCTAATTTTAGAATTTTTCAGAATACTTTTATCACTCTAGAAAGATGCTCTATATGCACTAGCAGTCACTGTCAGTTTTCCTCTAGTTCCCTGTGTGCTAGCAACTAGTTCACTTTCTGATAATTTGGGTTTTTCTATTGTGAACATTTGGTATAAATGTAATTATACAATATGTGACTTTTTTTTTTTTAAAGATTTTAAAAATTTATTCCCTTTTGTTGCCCTTGTTTTATTGTTGTATTTATTATTGTTGTTATTGATGTGGTTGTTGTTGGATAGGACAAAGAGAAATGGAGAGAGGAGGGGAAGACAGAGAGGGGAAAGATAGACACCTGCAGACCTGCTTCACCACCTGTAAAGAGGGTCCCCTACAGGTGGGGAGCTGGGGGCTGGAACCTGCATCCTTATGCCGGTCCTTGCGCTTACCCGGCTGTGCTACCGCCCGACTCCCCATATGTGACATTTTGTGTTTATCTTCTTTCACATAGCATAATGTCTTTAAGGTTTATCCCCATTTTAGCATGTAACAAATGCAACAGTACTTCATTCCTTTCTCCTAGATAAGTAATATTAATTGCATGGATAAAAACCACATTTTGCTTTTCTCATTCATCACTTGATGGGCATTTGGGTGCTGTCCCACTTTGGACTATTATTAATGTTACTAACACCTGTGGAAGGGCCAGGTGGTAGCATAGCGGGTTAAGTGCACATGGCGCAAAGCGCACTGACCGGCGTCAGGATTCCAGTTCGAGCCCCTGGCTCCTCATCTCCAGGGGGTTCACTTCACAGGCGGTGAAGCAGGTCTGCAGATATCTTTCTCTGTCCCTCTATCTTCCCCATCTCTCTCGATTTCTCTCTGTCTATCCAACAACTACAGCAATAACATTAACAACGACGATAAACAACAAGGGCAATAAAAAGGGAAAACATAGCCTTCGGGAGCAGTGGATTCGTAGTGTTGGCACCAAGCCCCAACAATAACCCTGGAGGAAAAAAAAAAAAAAGAAAGGAAACCTGTGCACATGTTTTCTATTCCCTTGAGTATATATCTGAGAGTTGAAATTGCTTGGCTGTATGGTAACCATCAGGTTTCTTATTTGAACACAAAAGTAAGTTTCTTAGAACTCATCTTTTCCCTAGTTAAATACTAGACATATGCAAGATAGGGAATACATAGTCTGAACAATCAAATATCACGTTGTGTTTACCACATCGACATTTTTGTGTGTTCCTTTTCATATATTTTTCTTATACATATATACTACCATTATTATTAATGTAATTAAAATATTCATTATCGAAATAAAATTCTTTCTGTGGTGGCAGGAATCAAATTCAGCTCCTCCTGTGAGTGAGGCATGTGTTACACCACTAAGCTACCTCCTTATTCTAATTTTTATTTTATTACATTTATTTATTTATTATTATTGTTTTATTGCCACCAGGGCTATGGCTGGGCCTCAGTGCCTATACAACAGACCCACCAGTCTTGGCAGTTGTATTTTTCTTTTTTTAAAAAAAAATTATTTTGGGTGGGGGAGATAGCATAATGGTTATGCAAACGGACTTTCATGCCTGAGGCTCCTAAGTCCCAGGTTCCATCCCCCCGCACCACCATAAACCAGAGCCGAGCAGTGCTCTGGTGTTTCTCTGTGTGTGTCTCTGCATCTCTCTCAAAAATAAAATTAATTAAAAAAATTTTTAAAAATTATTTTGATAAGAAAGAGAGAAATTGAGAGATGGAAGAGAGACAGGGGGAGAGAGATAGCTGCAGCACTGTTAGTGAAGTCTCTCCCTCCCCAACTAGTGGGAACCAGGTGCTTGAACCTGGGTCCTAGTACATGGTGTCGTGTACACTCAACTAAGTGTGCCACCACCTGGCTCCTTTATTTGATTTTTTTTATGTGAAAGAGAAAGTAAGAGAGAGGCACCAAAGCATTGCTCCGTTGTTCATGGAATTTGTGTCTTTGTAGCCATCACATACCGTGGTACAGGTTGAACAGCGGGACTCTGTGCTTTATTTATTTATTTATTTATTTATTTATTTATTTATTTATATGGACTTATGCTTATATGACATGCTTGATCTTCCATTTCCTATTAGTGTAATTTTTTATAATGGAAAAATATTTGTTAAATACAATATTTGAAAGTTTATGGAGAAAGTTTTTTTTTTTTTTAAGTTTAACGTAGTCTCTTGTCTAAGCAGGACAATCAACAATAGACATACTCCAGTGCATACTTGGCTTGGCATTGGTGGACATGTTTGATTCTCTTCCTACTTGGGTTGGATGAAGTACAGACTGGCAGACTTTTTTTTTTTTTCGTTTTTAAATATTTTGTTTAATGTTGGATAGAACAGAGAGAAATTGAGAGAGGAGGGGAAAGCAGAAAGGGAGAGAGAAAGATAGACACCTGCAGACCTGCTTCACCGCCTGTGAAACGACCCCCCTGCAGTTGGGGATCTGGGGGCTCAAACCGGGATCCTTACATCAGCCCTTGCGCTTTGTGCTACGTGCACTTAACCCGCTGTGCTACCACCAGACTCCCCAGAGTGGCAGTCTTATGTTTGATAGGACTCCACTTAAGCCAAAGATGCTTACTTTCATGTATTATCTATGGGCTGGGCAACCAGATGTTCCAGATTCTTGGGACCATTCACTTTAGGCCTACTTGACCTAGTGAAATTATTAATTCTGTTGTTATTTGACTTTGTTGATAGGATTTAGGACCCATCATTTCTTTTCCTGAATTTATTTATTTACTTATTTATCTCTCGTGTTCCTCCGTCACACAGTGCCTCCTGTTAAAGTCACTCACACTTTGTTAATTGGCAGTCAGAGTGATAGGCAGCACATTGGGATTTCAAGGTTCATAGACACTGTGCAGGTACTGTCTTTCTAGGAAGAACACTGACTGTCACTTAGCCCAAGTCCTCTACCCTAGATCTGTTTTCTGTCTTTGTGTTATAGGTGAAGGCCATTTTTTTCTTTTTAATTTTTTTTATTATCTTTACTTATTTATTTATTGGATAGAGACAGCCAGAAATTGGGGGGGAAGGGGGGTGGTAGAGAAGGGAGAGAGACCCCTGCCACACTGCTTCACCATTTGCAAAGCTTTGCACTTGTAGGTGGGGACCGGGGGTTCAAACCTGGGTACTTCTACATTGTAACATGTGCGCTCAACCAGGTGTGCACCTGGCTCCAGTGAAGGCCATTCTTTTTAAAAAATCTCTTTATTGGGGGATTAATGTTTTACATTCCACAGTAAATACAATAGTTTGTACATGCATAACATTTCTCAGTTTTCCACATAACAGTGCAACCCGCACTAGGTCCTTTTGGACCTGTTCTCTTCCCCCCCCCCCCCCCCCCCGAGTCTTTTTACTTTGGTGAAATACTCCAATTCCAGTTCAGGTTCTACTTGTGTTTTCTCTTCTGATCTTGTTTTTCAACTTCTGCCTGAGAGTGAGATCATCCTATATTCATCTTTCTCTTGCTGACTTATTTCACTTAACATGATTTCTTCAAGTTTCATCCAAGATGGGTTGAAAACGGTGAAGTCACTGTTTTTAATAGCTGAGTCGTATTACATTGTGTATATATCCCACAACTTTCTCAGCCACTCATCTGTTGTTGGTCATCTGGGTTGCTTCCAGGTTTTGGCTATTACAAATTGTGCTAAGAACATAGGTATACACAAATCTTTTTGGATGTGTGTGTTGGGTTCCTTAGTATATATCTCCAGGAGAAGAAAAGGCCATTCTTTACTTTAAAAGCTGGCTTCTTTCTTTGTTTCTCATTCAGGTTCCCCCCAGCGAGTTAATGGCAAGGTGAAAGGAAGGATCTTTGTGGGAAACAGCCAGTTCCCCATCTCCTTTGAAAACACCGACCTCCATTCTTATGTGGTGATGAACCACGGGCGCTCCTACACAGCCATCAGCACCATCCCCGAGACTGTGGGGTACTCTCTGCTTCCCCTGGCCCCCATTGGAGGCATCATTGGCTGGATGTTTGCAGTGGAGCAGGATGGCTTTAAAAATGGCTTCAGCATCACAGGTAACTTATATTAAACATTAAGATGAATAGAACACATTGGATGAAGGTGGTTATACCCTGGTGGCTCTGTTTTCCAGCACAACCCATCTGAACTGCTGGTTTGTGACTAAGAAGTAACTTCTCTCTGTGTGTGACCGAAAGCATGTCCCAGCTCTGTCCTCAGCATCATCAACCCCATTTCTACCAACCTGCTGAGGAGGTGGGGTGCCACTCATCCTTCGCAACCTGGCACTGACAGACTATCCTTGCTTTCCAGGGGGCGAGTTCACCCGGCAGGCTGAGGTGACTTTCGTGGGGCATCCGGGCAAGCTGGTCGTTAAGCAGAAGTTCAGTGGCATCGATGAGCATGGACACCTGACCATTGACACGGAGCTGGAGGGCCGAGTGCCCCAGATCTCCTTTGGCTCCACCGTGCACATTGAGCCCTACACGGAGCTCTATCACTACTCCCGAGGGGGTGAGTTGACTGCGGGCGCCCTGGAGCCGTCTCTGAGCTGGCGGGGGCCATCTCCTGGACTGCACAGTGGGAAATACAGAGTGTCACTTTATCAAAGTCAGCTGTCCCCCTCATCAGAATCATAGCATACACTCTGTAGAAAATTTAGTGCAAAAAAGAAAATAGACGCGACTTGTCATAAAACTAGGATATAGTTATTAAATTTGAATGCACTTCCTTTCAACTTTTGCATACACAAATATACATACATATATACACATATATGTATATATGTATATATATATATATATATATATGATGTTACAACACAAATATCTTGACACTATATAGTTTTTAAAAAAATTTTATTTATTTATTTCCTTATTTGTTGCCCTTGTTTTACTGTTGTCATTATTCATGTCGTCGTCATTGTTGGATAGGACAGAGAGAAATGGAGAGAGGAGGGGAAGACAGAGGGGGGGAGAGAAAGGTAGACACCTGCAGACTTGCTTTACCACCTGTGAAGTGACTCTCCTACAGGTGGGGAGCTGGGGACTCAAACCAGGATCCTCATGCCGGTCCCTGCGCTTTGTGCCACGTGCACTTAACCCACCGCACTACCGCCCGACTCCCGACACACTATATAGTTTTAAAATACTGTGCTTTTATTAAAAAGTCCCAAGGATGTTATGCATTGTAAATACAAGTCCTAAGAATGTAACTCATGGCATGGGCATTAGTAATAGAAAACAACTCTAAATAATTTCAAGCTTCCAGAAGAGTCTAAAATACTGTTTTTTTCGTTTGTTTTGTTTTGTTCCACCCTCTGCTCAGCTCTAGTTTATGGTGGTGTGAGGGACTGAACCTGGGACCTCAGAGTCTCAGATACAGAGTCTGTTTGTGCTATCCATTGTGCTATCTACCCCCATCCCTACCAAGGTTTTTATTTATCCAACCTCACCCAGTTGACAGTAAAATAGAGTAGTTTGTACATATGTAACATTTCTCAGTTTTCCATATAACAGTTCAGCCCTTTCTGGGTCCTCCTATGCCACCATGTTACAGGACCTGAACCCTTTCCCCCTACCCCAGAGTCTTTTACTTTGGTGCAATACACCAAGTCCAGTACAAATCATTAATATTTTAAGCTCTATTTGACAAGTTGTTCAAATGCTTTCAGACTAGTCGATTCTGTTGGGGCTACTAAACTTGAAGTGTTCTATTTTATAACTAAGCTTGTTTCTATTCTTCCCTTCCCACAGTGAATTAAAGTGACCATCATCATCAATCTTGATCACATTTATTTATTATTTATTTTAATTCTTTTCTTAAGACTCAATTCCTAGAAGTACTTTCTGGAGTCAAACAACAGGAACTTCTACAAAAGCTTTTTTAGAACACTGCCACTCAGAAAGGTTGTACTGGTCACCTAGGCCTTGATGGGGCTGGCTGTGTTGGAGGAGGTGCCCAGTGGGGGTGGGGTGGACTTAACTGCAGGACCCGGATTTACCGCCAGCCTGCAGCCAGATGGCGTTTTTGGCAGCTCAGCACGTGGAAGCTGGATAAGAAGCAGCTTACACTAATCTTTTATTTGTCCTCTGGTTTTTTATTATGAACTCCAGAGAGCACACACATATAAAGAGCCTTTTATACTTTGTTTTTTAATAGGAAGTCGAGAGCTTCGTTGTAACAGTGAAAACAAAAGCAGGCTCTGGACTGAGTGAGGGAGATTGACTTTTCTTTCCTTGTTGGGTCTCATCATAGCACTTAGGTAATTTTTTTTTTCCTTTCAGAAACTGGCTACTGAATGTCTTATTCGTTAATATCATAGGTACACTAGATCTAGCTCAGTCTGTGTCACTTACATACATTGTTTATTGAATCCTAAGTGTGATCACTTAGATAAAGGAGTTAGTACCAAGCTAGTCATGTAGCAAATGCTCCACAAAGAATAGTTTCACTATTTTATTTAATTTATTTTTTTAAAAGTTTATTTATTTTCCCTTTTGTTGCCCTTGTGTCTTTTTATTGTTGTAGTTATTATTGCTGTTGTTATTGATGTCGTCGTTATTGTATAGGACAGAGAGAAATGGAGAGAGGGGGAGAGAAAGATAGACACTTGCAGACCTGCTTCACCACCTGTGAAGCAACTCCCCTGCAGGTGGGAAGCTGGGGGCTCGAACCAGGATCCTTAGGCTGGTCCTTGTGTTTTCGCGCCATGTGCGCTTAACCCGCTGTGCTACTGCCAGACTCCCTTTATTTATTTTTTTTTTACTTGCTGCCAGGATCATTGCTAGGTCTTGGTGCCTGCAAGACAAGTCCACTGCTCCTGGTAACCACTCCACCTCCCACCCCCCTCTTTTTTTTTTTTTTTTTTTTGATGGAGACAGAGAAATTGAGAATGAAAGGGGGAGGGATAAAAGGAGTGAGAGAGACAGCTGCTACCACTACTGGTGGAGCTTCCTTTCTACATGTAGATGGGGACTGGAGCTTGAACCCCGATCCTTGAACATAGTAACATGTGCACCACTACCCAACATCCGTTTCTTTGAGTATCCATCGTCCTTTCTTCTTAAATGAATGATTTAACAAGAGTTTGTTTTTTTTTTCTCACAAAATTATAGAGTTTCTCACAAAATTATAGAGTTTCCGGGGTATGATTTCATATTATACATGGTAAATATAAGTCAACAAAGTTCTGTGTCCTCCACCCCCCAACCCCCGCCCACAAGGTTCTCATAAAAGTCCAAGAGAAACTTGTTTTTTTTAACGTTCATTTGTTTTAGTCATTTATATTCCACATTTGAGCAAAGCTTAGGGTTCTTTTCTTTCACTTCTACATATTTCACTTAGTTTATCATCATCTCCAGTTCCACCAATTTTGTTCCAAATGATACACACTCTCTCATCTTTCTTGACTACCAAGCAGTGTCCTACTGAATATATACATCCTATAGCTTCTGTCAGGCGGTGTTTGGGTTGCTTCCATATATATATATTTTTTTTCCTCCAGGGTTATTGCTGGGCTCGGTGCCTGCACCATGAATCCACCGCTCCTGGAGGCCATTTTTCCCCCTTTTTGTTGCCCTAGTTGTTGCAGCCTGGTTGCGGTTATTATTGCCATTGTTGACGTTGCTTTTGTTGTTGGATAGGACAGAGAGAAATGGAGAGAGGAGGGGAAGACAGAGAGACAGGGGAGAGAAAGATAGACACCTGCAGACCTGCTTCACCACCCGTGAAGCGACTCCCCTGCAGGTGGGCAGCCGGGGCCTCGAACGGGATCCTTACGCCGGTCCCTGCACTTTGCGCCACGTGCGCTTAACCCACTGCGCCACCGCCCGACTCCCTGCTTCCATATTTTAACTACTATAATAGAGAAGCTGTGAATATAAGGATGCATATATCCTTTTGACTTAGTGCTTACATGTCCTCACAAAGGGTACTTATTTATTTATTTATTATTATTATTTTTAAATATTTTATTTATTTATTCCCTTTTGTTGCCCTTGTTATATTGTTGTAGTTATTATTGGTGTCATTGTTTTTGGATAGGACAGAGAGAAATAGAGAGAGGAGGGGGAAGACAGAGAGGGGGAGAGAAAGACAGACACCTGAAGGTGGGGAGCCTGGAGCTCGAACTGGGATCCTTACTCTGGTCCTTGCGCTTTGCGCCATGTGCGCTTAATATTTATTATCATTTTTTAATTTTTTGAGACCAGAGAACTGCTCAGCTGTGACTTATGATAGTGCTGGGGATTGAATCTGGGACTTTAGAGCCTCAGGCATGAGAGTCTTCTGCAGAACCATTATGCTGTCTCTCCAGCCCATTTATTTATTTATGTATTGCCTCCAGATTTATTGCTGGCAGGTGCCTGCACCACAAATCTACTGATCTTGGAGGCTATTTTTTCCCCCTTTTGTTGCCCTTGTTTTAACATTGTTGTGGTTGTTATTATTGTTGTTAGTGATGTTGTTGTTGTTGGATAGGACAGAGAGGAGGAGGGGAAGACAGAGAGGGGGAGAGAAAGATACACAGCTGCAGACCTGCTTCACTGCCTGTGAAGCACCCTGCAGGTGGGGAGCTGGAGGCTCAAACCCAGATCCTTACGCTGGTCCTTGCACTTTGCCATGTGTGCTTAACCTGCTGCGCTACCACCCGGCCCCCTATTTATTTATTTTTTAAGTATTTTTAAAGTATTTTTAAGTATTAAGTATTGGCCTGCTCTATTCTGGGAACTTTCTTTTTTTCTTTAATATTTATTTATTCCCTTTTGTTGCCTTATTTTATTGTTGTAGTCGCTGTTGGATAGGACAGAGAGAAATGGAGAGAGGAGTAGAAGACAGAGGGAAAGAGAAAGATAGACACCTGCAGACCTGCTTCACCACCTGTGAAGCCACTCCCCTGCAGGTGGGGAGCCGGGGGCTGGAAGTAGGATCCTTATGCCGGTCCTTGCACTTTACGCCACCTGCGCTTAACCTGCTGCGTTACCTAGCCCAACTCCCCGAACTTCCCATTTATCTCATCCTTATTCCATCCCAAATTGTAAACGGAACTGAAGCTAAAGAAGTTGATGATCTACCTATGATCACATAATGTGTGAATTGTGGGATGAGATGTGAAAATAGCAGTATTTCCATAGTAAGTAGTGTGTGCTCTTTCCACCGGACCTCAATCTCTGGGTTGGCTGTGAATAGCTTAGGAATTTATACAGAAGCAGTTAATAAGCAAAAGCAGCAAATAACACCACTACCAATAACACCAAACAACACCGATAATAGTATAGAAAACCGTGCTAGCAGAGTCAACCCCGACACAGAAATAATAGACTTTGGTTTTTAACCTCTTCCATATGGCTTCACCTTGGGTAGCGTTCTGGAGCGTTCTGGACAGAGGTTACTGCTGGTAGTTTGAAAATCCTTAAGTGACTCTTTTATGCCCTTATGGTCTCCATTTTGTCTCCCTTCCTCCTTCCTGATTCCCAGTGATCACGTCCTCTTCCACTCGGGAGTACACTGTGACAGAGCCAGAGAGGGGTGGGACTACCACTTCAGACGTCTACACTTACCAGTGGCGCCAGACCATCACCTTCCAGGAGTGCACCCACGATGACTCCTTGTCAGCCCAGCCCAGCACCCAGCAGCTTTCCGTGGACAGTGTGTTTGTGCTGTATAACCAGGAGGAGAAGATCCTGCGCTACGCCCTGAGCAACTCCATCGGTCCTGTGAGGGGTAAGGGTACAGCTCAGATTGGTTAGCACTGCTTCACCACTTGTGACGCTTACCCCTTGCAGATGGGGACTGGGAACTTGAACCTGGGTCCTTGTGTTTGGTAAAGTGTGTGCTCAATTAGATGCACATCTGTCCAGCCCCCCCTTACTCTCTTTATATATATTTATCTTATTAATGAGAGAAAAGATAGAAACAAAGAGACTGTTAAAGAGGGAGATCATCTGGCATATTCAGTGAAAAGTATCAAACTCAGGACTTCATGCTTGAAAGCTCACTGCCGTACCTACTATGATACAGTGTCTCTCAACAGATGAAAAATGTCTTTTTGTCTGTGGAGATCACCTATTAAGGTAACCTATTGAGTTTCCTTATAGAACAGACCATCCAGTGACTACCACTGGCAGATCATTTAAAACACTGTAATACTCAGTCTTGAAAGGAATGTATACTCAGTGTTTGAGGAAATCTAAATAAAATTTTATGAAAAGCAGGCATAGAGCCCGTAGCAAACTCTGCCCTACAACAGCTTGTTACAAAGCCGGTGCTTTGGCTACATGGAGAGAGACTATGTAGTTTCTGGCTACTGAAGTGCCACGATTCAGAAGGGCCAAATCTTTAAGCTCCAGGGGCTTTTATATTATGGGTACAGGTGTTCAAGTTTTCATCTTTTACAGCTATTTTGGGCTCTCCCTCTACACTCAAGCCATTTCTCCAGAGGATCAAATTTGTTCTTACTTATTTCCTTTTATTTATTTATCAGGCTCAACCTGATGCTGTTGACTGGCTACGGAAGAAGGGCAAACGCTAGAAGAAGAATTTATTAGGTGGAAATAGCCAGAAATTGAGAGAAAGGGGAAGGGAAAGAGACAGAGAGAGAGAGAGAGAGAGAGAGAGAGAGAGAGTCCTGCAGTACTGCTACACCATTCAAAAATCTTTTCCCTTGCAGGTGGGGGCTGGGGTCTTGAATCCTCCAGCCCCTTTCTTTACTTCGTTCCTCAAAGTGGAGCATGACATCTCTTCCTCTCCTTTGATAGCTTGTAGTTTTAGATCTCAGAGGTTGGCACATATTTTTTTTCTTTTTTTTTTCTGCCTCCAGGGTTTTCACTGGGGCTCAGTGTCTGCACTATGAATCCACTGCTCCTGGAGGCCATTTTCTCACTGTTGCCCTTGTTATTGTTACAGCACATATTTTCTTAAAAGGACAAATAATAAATGCTTTAGATTCTGCTAGCTGTACAGTCTCTGTCACAAGACTTATATTCTGCCATTGTAGCCCCTAAGTAACCATACAGCAGAGAATGATGTAGTCAGTATGTGTAGTTAACCCAGTGCACCACCGCCTGGCCCCTAGAGAATGATGGATGTGGCTGGTTTCCAATAAAACTTTATTGGCAAAACCAGGTATAGGTCAGGAAGGAGATAGTTTGCTGTTTCTGCTTCAGGGAACACTCTGCTACAGAACGACAAAGGAGCACTCCGCAGTCTTCTGTCCAGTATCACCTCACTTTCTGTGGAGGGAAGAAAACTGCAAGTATCAGGATACTCACCTGGCTTCAATATCTCTGCTTTTCAGATGGCTCTCCAGATGCCCTTCAGAACCCCTGCTACATCGGAACTCATGGCTGTGACACCAATGCTGCCTGTCGCCCTGGCCCCGGGACCCAGTTCACCTGCGAGTGCTCCATCGGCTTCCGAGGAGATGGAAGAACATGCTATGGTACAGTCATCAGTTTTGATACTTTGAGGAAACTTCAGTGAGGGAGCCAGGTTAGGAGAATGAACTCCTGTAAATTGAGATCTGAGGCAGGCCAGGAAGCACTGGTGATAAATACTGGCGGGCACGGCATGTCTGAGTTGTTTAGCCCATGCTCAGTGTCCCTTCAGTATAGTTAGGGGGACTTGCTCCTTTTGTTTTTTTTTTAAGTTTTTTTATTATTATTATTTCATTTATTTATTTAATCCCTTTTGTTGCCTTTGTTGTTTTATTGTTGTAGTTATTGTTGTTGTCATTGTTGGATAGGACAGAGAAATGCAGAGAGGAGGGGAAGACAGAAAGGGGGACAGAAAGACAGACACCTGCAGACCTGCTTCACCGCCTGTGAAGCGACTCCCCTGCAGGTGGGGAGCCCAGTGCTTGAACTAGGATATTTGAGCTGGTTCTTGCACTTTGCACCACGTGCACTTAACCTGCTGTGCTAATGCCCGACTCCCTCAGGATAGGTTCATTTCAAGAATTCTGGTGACTCTCCAGACAGTTTTCCACATCCCTTTCTTTCATTTGATCTAATGTTCTGATGCTAAGCAGC
The DNA here is from genome assembly GCF_950295315.1 of Erinaceus europaeus. NCBI lineage: Eukaryota > Metazoa > Chordata > Mammalia > Eulipotyphla > Erinaceidae > Erinaceus > Erinaceus europaeus. The sequence continues at coordinate 26,979,172 of NC_080167.1, forward strand.
AAAGTAGAATTTATAAGGCCAGACTCCACTTAACCTTAGCACACAGACTTAAAGAGAAACTGAAGTCAGCATTGTTTATAACAATAGTAATATAACTGTAAGGGTAATGTAACACAGGCACTGTTTATATTATAAGGTGTTTCACAAACATCAACTTCTCTGATTCAAAAGCTCTTAATGAGAGAGCTTCATTTTTTTTTTTTACACCATTTTATGATTAAGATAGAGACAAATTGTGCAACTAAGGAGGGGAGAGAAGGAGAAAGAAAGAGAGACACCTGCTGTACTGTTTCATAGCTCTTGAAGCTTGCCCCCCTGGATGCTCCAATCCAGGTCCTTGCACATGGTAACTTGTGAGCTATTATGGTTGTGCCATCACCTGGTCCCTGTTTCTGTCTTTGAACAATGATTTTTTTTTTAAATATTTATTTTATTTATTTATTCCCTTTTGTTGCCCTTGTTTTATTGTTGTAGTTATTATTGTTGTTGTCGTTGTTGGATAGGACAGAGAGAAATGGAGAGAGGGAGGGGAAGACAGAGAGGAGGAGAGAAAGACAGGCACCTGCAGACCCGCTTCACCGCCTGTGAAGCGACTCCCCTGCAGGTGGGGAGCCGGGGTTCGAACCGGGATCCTTATGCCGGTCCTTGTGCTTTGCGCCACCTGCGCTTAGCCCGCTGTGCTACCGCCTGACTCCCGAACAATGATTTTTTTTTTTGTCTCCAGGGTTATTGCTGGGGCTTGGGTGCCTGCACTACAAACCCACTGCTCCTGGAGGCTATTTTTTCCCTTTTGTTGCCCTTTTTTAAAATCATTGTTGTTATTTTTATTTTTGTTGTCATTGATGTTGGATAGGACAGAGAAATGGAGAGAGGAGGGGAAAGCAGAGAGGGAGAGAGAAAGATAGACACCTGCTGGCCTGCTTCACTGCTTGTGAAGCGATCCCCCCTACAGGTGGGGAGCCGAGGGCTTGAACTGGATCCTTACACTGGTCCTTTCGCTATGCTCTATGTGCGCTTAACCCATTTCGCTACCACCCAGCCCCCTGAACAATGATTTTAACTGTGGAAAACTACACCTAACATAAAAGATATCATCTTCACTATTTTTTTATTTATAAAAAGGAAACACTGACAAAACCATAGGACAAGAGGGGTACAACTCCACACAATCCCCACCATCAGAAATCTGTATCCCATCCTCTCCCTTGATAGCTTTCCTATTCTTTAACCCTCTGGTAGTATTGACCCAAGATCATTGTGATATGCAGAAGGTGGAAGGTCTGGCTTTTGCAGTTGCTTCCCTGCTGAACATGGGCGTTGACAGGTCGATCCATACTCCCAGCCTGCCTCTCTTTCCTTAGTGGGCTAGGGTTCTGGGGAATCGGAGCTCCAGGACACATAGGTGTGGTGGTCTGTCCAGGGAAGTCTGGTTGGCATCATGCTAGCATCTGGAACCTGGTGGTTGAAAAAGAGTTAACATATACAGCCAAACAAGTTGTTGACCTAAAGGACCTAAATGGACCTAAAGGCTGAAGTAGTGCAGATGAAGAGTTGGGGGGCGGTCATCTCCATTTTGAAGATAGATAGTAGGTAGTAGGCATATTTTAGTTATATTCCAAAGGGCCTGTGGCTATACTAGTCTCCCCCCCCCCCCCCCCCCGCCCCCGAAATCTGATAGGCAGGTGGATCCAAGTTATTGTCTGGGGAGATGCTGTCATAGCTGGAAAAAGGACCAGAAAGCTGGATCAGCGAAGAGAGTAGCTCCCAAATATGGGAAAGGTGTATAAATATTGTTGACTGTAATCTTCACTATTTTTTAAAGGTTTATTTGATTTTACTTTAGAGAGAGAGACTACAACACTGCTCAGCTCTGGCTTGAACCTGGGTCCCCAGGACCTCAGTAGTGAAAGCCTACTGAACAATCATTGTGCTATGTTCCTCTTTTTTTTTTTTTTTTTTTATGCCAGAGCACTGTTCAGTGGTGCTGGGGATTGAACCTGGGACCATTGGTGCCTCCGGCATGAGTGTGTTTTTGCATCACCATTATGCTGTCTCCTCAGCCCCAGTGTCATTGTTTTTTAAATGGGAAGTTCAGCAGAAATAAGTGCTATTCCATCCTGATCATATCATATGCAGAAGTCTTTTCATCTAACAAAACTGAAACTCTGTTTCCATCGATCAACAGTTTCCTGTTCTTTTCCTCTCAACCCCTGGCACCCTCCATTCTATTTTTTGTCTATGAATTTGAATTTTCTTTTTTTATTTAAAGTTTTAAAAAAAATTTATTTTCCCTTTTTTATTACTGTTGTCATTGTAAGACAGAGAGAAATGGAGACAGGAGGGGAAAACAGAAGGGGGAGAGAAATACAGACACCTGCAGACCTGCTTCACCACTTGTGAAGGTGGGGAGCCCAGAGCTTGAACAGGGATCCTTTTGCCGGTCCTTGCACTTTGCACCACATGTGCTTAACCCTCTGCGCTACCGCCCAACTCCCAAATTTTTTGGTATTTCACACATGAGAACGTGTTTATTTCATTTAATATAATGGTTTATTTCATTTAATATAATGTTCTCAAGATTAATCTATGTTGTAGTATGTGTCAGAATTTTTTTCCTTTTTAATGCCTAAGGATATTAATTGTATGTCTATACTGCATATTTTATTTATTCATCTACCCATCAGTGGTCACAGATGTTACTCCAGTTTTTTGGCTGTTTTACTGCTATGATGTACAAATAGCTGTTTGTGTCTCTACTGAAGTAGAAGTAAAGGGTCATATGTTGTTGGTTGCTTGGTTTGGTGTGTGAGTGTATGTGTTGTTTTTTGTTTTGGTTTTTTTATTATTAATTTTAATGTTTATTTATTTACTTTTGTTGCCCTTGTTTTATTGTTGTAGTTATTCATTCTTGCTGTCATTGTTGGATGGGACAGAGAGAAATGGAGAGAGGAGGGAAGACAGAGAGGGAGAGAGAAAGATAGACTCTTGTAGACCTGCTTCACCGCCTGTGAAGCGACCCCCCTGCAGTTGGGGATCCGGGGGTTTGAGCCGGGATCCTTACTCCAGTCCTTACACTTTGTGCCACATGCGTTTAACCTGCTGCACTACCGCCCGCTCCCTTATTTTATTTTTTTAAATATTTTATTTTATTTATTTATTCCCTTTTGTTGTCCTTGTTGTTTTATTGTTGTAGTTATTATTGTTGTTGTCGTTGTTGGATAGGACAGAGAGAAATGGAGAGAGGGAAGGGAAGACAGAGAGGAGGAGAGAAAGACAGGCACCTGCAGACCTGCTTCACCGCCTGTGAAGCGACTCCTCTGCAGGTGGGGAGCCGGGGTTCTAACCGGGATCCTTATGCCGGTCCTTGTGCTTTGCGCCACCTGTGCTTAACCCGCTGCGCTACAGCCCGACTCCCTTATTTTATTTTTTTACCAGAGCACTATTCCACTCTTGCGTTTGGTGGTGTGGGGGGATTGAACCTGAGACCTTGGAGCTTCAGCCATGAAGATCTGTTTGCATAATCATTATACGATCTCTCTCACGCAAATAGACTTTTTATTTGTTTGTTTATTTAATATGATAATTCTATTGAAGAACTTTCCTACAAAGCTGCACCATTTACATCCCAGGAGTTGTCAGCACTTGTTTTTACTTTAATCTGTCTGTTTTAGAAAAACCTCTATGAATCTCACCAGAAGGCAGGTGACTATGATTAGTCCCCATTCTGGCAGACAAGCCCTCTGGAATGTGGGTATATTCTCAGTCCGGCAACTTTTTGTTCTGGGTCACTAGAACATGCCGAGTGTTAATACATGGAGACACTAGGCCTTGGATAGGAAATTGCATTAAGCAGATCATTTCATGTGTTCTTTTGACCTGAAAAGTGCTTTCAAAGTGAATGAGAATGAGCCTTTGTAATTCACTGTGTGAAGCATTGATATAATGATAGCCGACATCCAAAACAAAGCTGGTATTGGGTAGACAAAGGAGTGTGATCCACCAGTATCATTTGGAGAAGGTTTCAATTGAGTCACAAAGTGCTGGGGCCTGGCAGAATGGTTTCCACATATTCCTCAGCTGGAGCCTGTAAATAGTTTTTGGCTAATCTCTCACTGAGTAGCACTGAGTATATAAGGCATTTAGCAAATTAATCATGAAACATTTTTCCTCAGAGAGCCTGACCTTCATAAGAGGGATACATTTGGGAAACTTTACAATTGTTGAAAATAAATGAAAAGCAACCACTCTGCAAAAATAAATTTTTTCCCCTTTAGGGGAAATTTGCTGGGGCTAGGTGCCTGCGCTACATACAAATCCACTGCTCCTGGAGGCCATTTTTTCTATTTTTAAAAAATATTTATTTAGTTTTCCTTTTGTTGCCCCCCCTTTTATTGTTGTTGTAGTTATTATTGATGTCATCGTTGTTAGATAGGACAGAGAGAAATGGAGAGAGGAGGCAAAGAAAGTGGGGTAAACCCCCTGATGGTGGGGAGCCATGGCTAGAACCAGGATCCTTACGCTGGTCCTTGAACTTTGCACCACGTGCTCTTAACCTACTGTGCTACCACCTGACTCCCTTTTTTTTTTTTTTTTTAAATTGGGTAGGAGAGAAATTGAGAGAGGAGGGGGAGAAAAAGATAGATACCTGCAATTTGCTTTACCACTTGTGATTTGCGGCCCCCGCTTCCCCACCACAGGTGGGGAGCCTGGGGCTCAAACTTCCTCCCGGCACGTGTCCTTGCACTTCATCCTACTATGTGCGCTTAACCTTTTGTGCTACCACCTAGCCTCCTAACCCAAGAACAATCCAGGATTCTCCAATTAGCTCAGAGAATGGCTGGTGTGAAAGGAGATCTCTTTCCAGAGAAAGAGATTGATAAGATATGAAACAATAAGAACAAGAATTGGGGGAGTTGGGTGGTAGCGCAGCAGGTCAAGCGCAGGTGTCGCCAAGCACAAGGACCGGCGTAAGGATCCCGGTTCAAGCCCCCGGCTCCCCACCTGTAGGGGAGTCGCTTCACAAGTGGTGAAGCAGGTCTGCAGGTGTCTGTCTTTCTCTCCCCCCTCTCTGTCTTCCCCTCCTCTCTCCATTTCTCTCTGTCCTATCCGACAACAACGACATCAATAGCAACAATAATAACTACAATAATAATACAACAAGGGCAACAAAAAGGGAATAAAAAAAGAACAAGAATTGGGACTATTTTAGGAGAGACAGTCATCATTAATTCTTTATGTCCACTAAAGAAAGAATTACAGTAGAAGGAAGACTTAAAATTAGAGATTAAAGAAAAAAAAAAATCCCAGGGATTTTGGAAGTGGCTCAGATGATAAAGCACATGCTTTCTGTGTTTGAGATCCTGGGTTTGACTCTTGGCACCACATCAGAGCACCAAAGACAGAAACAGGTGGACCTCCATAGATGGTGGAATGGGGTTTGATTCCCAGCACCACATTAAAAAAAAAAATCCACCATCGGCAAAATTATTATTCCCACCGGTGTTATCGCTAGGGCTTGGTGCCTGCATGATACATCCACTGCTCCCCCCCCTTGATGGAAAGAGTGAGAAATAGGGAGTAAGGGAGAAAGAGACACACACAGCACTGTTTCACAACTTGTGAAGCTTCCTCCTGCAGAGAGGAAACCGGGGCTTGAACCTGGGTCCTTGGATTTGGTAAAATAATGTACTTTACTAGGTGTGTCATAGTGTGGCCACTGAATCCTAGTCATTAATTGCAGCTGCGTGTCTTGAATATGCCAAGTATTCCTCTGACTTCCGCCCACTTTTTGTAATCCTCAGAAGAACTAGAATTACAAGGCTCATTTATCAATAAGGGAACCGAGGCTGAGGACTTCAGTGACCTGCCCCAGATCACACAGGCTGGTAGCTGAAGGAAATAGAATCTATTACTAGCTATGCCAGTTCCACAGCACACGTGTTTTGCACTGTGTATACGACTGTAGTTCCGTCACATACAGCTCTGTCTTCTAATTCTTTGCCAGTCTTAGGAGTTAATGGCTTTCTGTGTAGTCCACAGTGTTGATAACATTCAGATATTCAAACGGTTCATTGTTAATTGTAGCTATAATTGGAGAAAGGCAGTATTTTGCACAGTAGCATACTTAAATGTGCTCTGAAGTTTAAAAATTATTCAGAGTTGGGACATGCTTGTCTGGATAGCTTTCTAACATGTATTTGCCAATCATTGTTGGTTGGGTCCCAAACTCCCAAATACATGAGAGATGGGGAAGCATGTCTCTATTTGAAAGAAGAGTCTTGGGGGAGTGGGAGTCATTCTATTAGTTTTGTGCTGGGAAACATCTGATTTGGAGCCAGGGATGTGGCTCAATTGTAGAATGTGTGTCTTGCCATTATGAGGTCCTGGACTCTGACCCTGCCACTACCCACAATGAGAAAGTGGTGTCCTAGTGTCTCTCTCTCTCTCTCAATAAATGATTATACTAAACAAATCTAATTTAATAATACTTCTGAGATATAAAAATTTTTTTTTAAAATTGATCTGTTCTGGGAGCCAGAGAGATAGATAGATCATTGGGCCCTGGTACCTTATGGGAGATACTGGGATACTATCTGGATGGATAAAGCACTGGCCTGTGAGTGGTGAAAGCACATGTGTAAAATGCCCAAGTTCCAATAATAATAATATTAAATTAATAAAATAAATTAGCAATACAATATAGTTTGTAAATAAAGTATAACAAAATAAAATTCCAGGGTGGAAGATAGTCATCCATTCATAAAGCCCTGGATTTGAGCCCTAGCACCACATGGAAGCTCTATTGGGCGATAAAGTAGTGCTGTGGTATCTCTGTTTCTTTCCCCACTTCTCTTTCTCTCGCAAAAATAAAGAATCAAGAAATGGGCTGGGGAGACTGCTGAGTGTTATCGTGCATACCTGAGGCCCTGGGTTTGCTCCTTGGAACCTCTTAAAGAAAAATTGATCTAGTCACTGACAAAAATGCTGCTTTATTTAGTGATGTGTGGAGAGGTTTTCAAAATATGCATTAAAATAAAACACACCAACTTTTGCTGTAGACATTGACGAATGTTCAGAACAACCCTCAGTCTGTGGGAGCCATGCAATCTGCAATAACCACCCTGGAACCTTCCGCTGCGAATGTGTGGAAGGCTATCAGTTTTCAGAGGCAGGAACGTGTGTTGGTAAGTCCTGAAGGTAACATTTTTGTATTAATTAATGTCATGCTGTTTGCTAGAGCCCATATAAGGCTGGTAGCTCAGTGGGTAGAGTGCCATATAGTCTGGGGTCAATTCCTGAAACCACTTGGGAGCACTGTGGACAGTGCCAAGTGAACTCCAGAAGTGGTGTAGTGAGTCCTTTCATGTCTCTCTTCCTCCTTACTGCTCTTTCTTAAACCTTAGAATAAAAATTGGGCCAGGGGACTGGGCAGTAGTGCAGCGGGTTAAGCGCACATGGTGCACACAGCACAGGGACCTGCATAAGGATCCCGATTTGAGCCCCCGGCTCCCCACCTGTGGGAGGTGAAGCAGGTCTGCAGGTGTCTGTCTTTCTTCTCCACCCTGTCTTCCCGTCCTCTCTCGATTTCTCTGTCCTATCCAACAAGACAACAATAACAACAATGATAAACAAGGGCAACAGAAAGGAAAAAAATGGCCTCCAGGAGCAGTGGCTTCCTAGTGTAGGCACAGAGCCCCTGCAATAACCTTGGAGGCAAAACAAAACAAAACAAAACAAAACAAAACAAAACAAAACAAAACACAATGGGCCAGGAGGCAGCTCAGCAGTATTGTGCATGTGCAAGGCCTTGGCTTCATTTCTAGGGACCAGGTGGTGGTGCACCTGGTAGAACACACATGTTATTGTGTGCAAAGATCTGGGTTCAAACCCCTGGTCCCCACCTGCAGAGGGTAGCTTCACAGTCAATGAAGCAGTGCTGCAGGTGTCTCCTTCTCTCTCTTTTTTTTTCTTATTCTTTATCTCCCTGTTACCTCTCAATTTCTCTTTGTCTCTATCAAAAAAATAAATAAAAGGAAGAGAGAAAGAAAAAGAGGGAGGGAGGAAGAAAGGTACATAAACCACCATTTACTCCTTCTCACCAACTAACTGGAGATTCATGTGTTCAAGGAGTAAGCCGTATAAGAAGATCTGTTAATCTTTTATCATTCTTTTAACTGCTGTAAAATAATTAGACTTGCTTTTTTAATAACTAGCAGCCTTAGAATTCATGTTGCAGGATCACCTTACAGGGACTTGTATTCTTCTGGATTTGCTTCTCAGATCCTGTTTTGCACCATTTTGATTCTGAATTTCAGTTTGTGTAATAGCATAACTTCTTGGTTTTGTCAAAGAATATGGGTTGAGTCTATTCGTGGGGCTAATTTTGCCTTAGACAGCAATGATGATTTGTGTGATAATGATCAGAGACCAACCACCAAGAGCTGAATTATTTACATGTTTCTACTCTTGCCTCCCATTGCACTTGGACCCATAGCTTCCTTGAATTTTAAGTTCAAAGATTCTTAGAGATCTCCAGATCTGGAGGGAAGCTTGCTGGATGGGCTGTCCGAATTCTACATTTCTCCCCGAGTTAGGGCAGATTATATTCTATCATTGCATCAGCCAGCCTGCTCCTTGGCCCTTCCTTGCTTTTTTACTAAAGCTTCACATGCTTTCTGTTTGTTCCTTCTCGAAGCTCCAAAGAGGCTGCTGAGGTCTCAGGGTGAGGTGGCGTCTTGAGGGAGGGAGAGAACAGGCAGTTCTCATATTTGAGTGCGACCCAAACATCTGTGGACTTATGAGAGGCCAAATCCCTCCTGCACCGTGCTGAGACTTCAGCTCTGCTAAAGTTTATCTTTTATTTTTTGACAGAGAACAAATTTTTGTGTGTTTGGCTTGCCTTTCTTCTCTGCTTTTTGAGGTGAAGGAGAATTAAAAGCTTATTTTTCTGGGCAGCACCATTTGTGTTTTGGCTCAAATCTGAGTAGTAGAACTCTTCCCCCTGGGGTGGCACAAATGTATGTGAGACATGATGTGTCCTGGGTTTCTGGATCTGACCATTCCTGAGAGCTCTGCTCACAGGAGGGGCCAGGGTGGGTGTAAGTACTAGACATTTAATTTGGAGGAAGGCATTTAACCTTCTTCATCTGCAAGATGAGGGGATTGGACTAATCCTGGGCTTACTGAGTTTCACAGAGTCCTTGGTGATATTTCAAGAAACACTAATGGGTTTGGAAGGAGGCTGTGGGAAGACTCTTGTTCTCTGCTGCCACCCATCTTCCTCTGCCCGCCAAGTCTCAGAAACCAACCCCAGATCATTAAGTTTCAGTGAGACTTGGTGTCCAGAGGTTTCCTGATTCTCCCTCACTGGTGAACCCTCTGTCACTCCAGTCAGCTTGACCGTTGACACTTGCAGTCAACTCCTTGGGCACTCGTGATGTGGAAAGATGGCTGTCTCCATGGGCAGACTCAGAAGTATGCACGCCTGCAGATACTCTTACTCTACATCCAGATGAGGGGGACACTGGATTTGAAACTTGGAGTGAAGAGAGAGGTGCAGATGGGTTGATATAAAGAGTCCTGGGGTGAAAATGGGGTTGAAAACCAGACTGTAACCAATTATAGTGGTAGTCTGTGAGGATTAGTCAGAGGCAAAATCTAGTGAGAGGAAACAGAAAGAGAGCCAGGGGTACCAGACCAGTGCAGAGTGGATGTAAAACCTGAAGAGATGCCCAGAGGTCTGGGATTCAAACATAGTCTCCTCCCAGTGGACTAAACTACCTCTGTGAAGGGAGTTTGAAAGGCACTGGTACTGCTCAGGGCATTCCGACCTAAACTTTGTGCGTCACCGCTTTGTTTGAAGCTGTTGTGGACCAGCGCCCCATCGATTACTGCACGACTGGCCTCCATGACTGTGACATACCCCAGCGGGCCCAGTGTATCTACACACAAGGCTCCTCCTACATGTGTTCCTGTCTGCCCGGTTTCACTGGGGATGGCCGAGCCTGCCAAGGTATGCTCTTACTTTGATTATTCTCCATCTGTAGCCTGGAAAAGAAGGGGAAAAAGAAATCCCTTGGTGATACGTCAGTTGCCAACTCATCCCCATTTAAAAGTATTTTATGTGACTTGCTTATCTAAGCAATGATGACACACCTGCAGCCAAACTTTCCCAAGATAGGTTATTGTTTATGAAATACTGTGTCTTCATAATTGAACAAGTAAATTTCCTCTTGTTGCTGGGGTTTATTAATTGACTAAGGAACGAATAATCTGTTTTCAAACAGACATTTCTGAAACTCATTTAGGATAATATGGTTCTCTCTCTCTCAATTCTATACAACTCCCACCACCAGAATTCCATATACCCTCCCTCTAATGGAAGAGTCCTTAGTCTTTATCCCTCTGGGAGTATGGACCAAAGATTTTTTTTTAAAATACATTTTAAAATTTTTATTATCTTTATTTATTCGATAGAGACAGCCAGAAATCTAGAGGTAAGGGGGGGATAGAGAGAGAGGGAGACAGAGAGACACCTGCAGCACTGCTTCACCACTTGTGAAGCTTTCCCCCTGCGGGTGGGGACCAGGGACTTGAACCTGGGACCTTGTGCATTGTAATGTGTGCGCTCAACCAGGTGCACCACCACCCGGCCCCTAGACCTAAGATTTTATGGGGTACAGGAGGTGGGAGGTCTGGCTTCTGTAATTGCTTCTTCACTGGATGTGGACATTGACCAGTTGATCCATACTCCCAGCCTGTTTCTATTTTTCCCTAATGGAGCAAGGTTCTGGTGAGGTGAGGTTCCAGGACAAATTGGTGAGGTTGTCTGCCCAGGGGAGTCAGATTGGTGTCATGGTAGCATCTGCAACTTGGTGGCTGAAAAGCATTAAGATATAAAGCAGAAAAAATTGTTTAATAATCAGAAACCTAAAAGTAAGAAGTGAGCAGATGAGATTTGAGGTCTTTATGTTGGAAGAAGCTAGAAAGTCTATTTGAGGTATATTCTTTTTTAATATTTTATTTTATTTATTTATTCCCTTTTGTTGCCCTTGTTGTTTTATTGTTGTAGTTATTATTGTTGTTGTCGTCGTTGTTGGATAGGACAGAGAGAAATGGAGAGAGGGAAGGGAAGACAGAGAGGAGGAGAGAAAGACAGGCACCTGCAGACCTGCTTCACCGCCTGTGAAGCGACTCCCCTGCAGGTGGGGAGCCGGGGTTCGAACCGGGATCCTTATGCCGGTCCTTGTGCTTTGCGCCACCTGCACTTAACCCGCTGCGCTACAGCCCGACTCCCTTGAGGTATATTCTGAGGGTCCCAAGACTTTACTAATTTTTGCCTGAGCCCCACAGATAGCATACGGGTAGATAATGGTTCACTTTATAATGTAAAATGAATCTTTTCTTTTTCCCTCTTATAAGCTTGAATTTTCAAGAAAACATTGCTGTCAGAGTGATACACATCAGTAAATGCACTGGGTAGAAATTGGGGAGTCTGTTTTGATTATTAATGTTTCTTGCATTCTGAGTCTCTATTTCCAGATTAGAAATAGAGTTACATAGAATTGAATAAGTGGTTGAAATAGCTGTGGAAACTAAGAATTTCCGAAGGAATCTCAGTACTCCTGGTCTGTCTTGCAGACGTGGATGAATGTCAGTCTAACCAATGTCACCATGATGCCATCTGCTACAATACTCCAGGCTCTTTCATGTGCCAGTGCAAACCTGGTTATCAGGGAGACGGCTTCCGCTGCATACCTGGAGGTAAGGTGTCAGGGATGTTTGGAGCTCCCATATTTATAAGTACTGAATGTGTGCTGCTAGGAAAGGAGGTGGGAAAGTGGAAGACGCCTTGGAGAGCTCTTACTAAGGACATACTAAGCTCTTATGAAGAATCATACTAAGGGCAGTTCATACTCAGTAGGAGAAGAACAAACACAGGATGACCTCACTTTTTTTTTTTTTAATTAATATTTATTTATTTTCTCTTGTTGCTCTTACTGTTTTTCATTGTTGTTGTAGGTATTATTGTTGTTATTGATGTCGCTGTTGTTAGATAGGACAGAGAAATGGAGAGAGAAGGGGAATACAGAGGGGGGAGAGAAAGATAGACACCTACAGACCTGCCTCACTGCCTGTGAAGTGACTGCCCTGCAGGTGGGGAGCCGAGAGCTCGAACCGGGATCCTTATGCCGGTCCTTGTGCTTTGTGCCACGTGTGCTTAACCCACTGCGCTACCGCCTGACTCCTTCTATGTAGGGTATGAAGACACAAAACCAGGGTACAGATAAAGTCAAATGAAAAAAAACCCTTAGACTCTGATTGTGAAACTGAGGTACCCAAAGAAGGGAGGAAGGAACCTGGAAGGGATCAAGGGGCCCCTCCCTGGTAAACCTTGGTGAAGGGATATTTTTACATTAGTGATGATTATGGGGTGCTAACATGTTTTGAAGGGGTGTGAAATTACATTTCCGTACCATGTATAGCCTTGCAAACCAATGCTACTGTTAGTGCTTTGAATCACTGTTTTGAAGAAATGTTGACTTCATGGTGGTTGTCACAGGAGTTCTACATCTTCACAGGGGAACAGTATCACCATATTTCACCCTGGACTAGAATGAACCAGCCATGTTACTTATTTTGAGCTGCCATTGCTATTGTTGGCCAAACATACCATTCTAAAGGCCTCCGTAAGAGACGAGTGGAAATTACCATTTTGTCCCATTTTAAAGCCGTGTGTGATTGGTGCAGCATCTATCCTCTCTACTAGTCTGGGAATGACAGGAGAAATCAGGGTAGATATATACATTTTATTTTTATGTCTCAGTATCCAGTGGAGTATGTGACTCATGATCACAGCTATTTATAGTGAACGTACCAGTTTCCACTGGTACCCAGTCGTATACAAAAGTATTTATTTATCTACACTCTCAATGGTGCTGGGTGTGGCCAGTTTTTAATTATAGTTGCCCACCCAAAAGGAGAAAAACAGCAAATTAAAGATTAAGTTTTGAAGCATAATACTACCTCTCGCTGGTCTAAATCATTTACTTCTACTCAGAACAATGGTCAACAGACTAGGAGCTGCAGGCTAAAAGCTATCCCACCACTCATTTTTCAAAATTCCCTGTTGTTGGCGCACAGCCATTTTTCACTAGCTGACAGTTTAGAGTCTATAGTTTATAATCTTTTTTTTTTAATTTTTAAAAAATATTTATTTCTTTATTCCCTTTTGTTGCCCTTGTTTTTTATTGTTATAGTTATTATTATTGTTGTTGATGTCACTGTTGTTGGATAGGGCAGAGAGAAATGGAGATAGGAGGGGAAGACAGAGAAGGGAAAAGAAAGACAGACATCTGCAGACCAACTTCACCGCCTTTGAAGTGACAACACCTGCAGTTGGGGAATTGGGGATTCGAACCAGGATCCCTAGGCCGGTCCTTGTGTTTTACGCCACCTGTGCTTAACCTGCTGCACTACAGCCTGACTCCCTATAGTTTATAATCTATGACAGCTTTCATACAAAGACAGTTCAGTTGTGGTGGCAGAGATTGTAAAATCTACAAACCTGAAAATATTTAGTATCCAGTTTCTGATAAAGAAAAGTTTGCTAACCCCCAGCCTACGTGAATCCAGGCTTGACTCCAGGGTTGGAGAAACAGGTTACAAAAGGAGCAGTTTATAATAATGCGAGTCAAGACATCCTAGCAGCTATTAGAAATGATTAACATTCATTATTTCTAATTAATATCTTGCTTCACATCTCCAGTTCAAAGAGAAGCTGTACTTTATTTTTTGGTTGTTGTTTTTAAGTTGGCTCCTTGACCTTTCTTGAGGGTTCTGTTGACTAAGCAAATAAACTCAGACCTCTAGTCTGGGATATGAAGTTGGAATGAACATCAAACCAATAAAAGCTGTTTGCCAGAGTTGTTTATGTATGAATCCTGCTTCCTTAAGAAATTCAACATCATAGTTACCCTTGAGACAACATGAGCATTATAAATATGTAAAGATGTTCATTAAATATTGTTTGTAACAAAAAACCTAAGTGATTATAATAAGAGGAAAACATGAATTCCTTTTGATATAACTCAGTAAAATGATATACAACAGTAAAGAGAATTAATGGATAAATTTAAAAAATAAGGTAATAGAAAGTTATGCAAGTGTATGTAAATCTTGATATCATTTATGTAAAATATAATGCTATATGAAGATTATTATTTTCTTTCTTTCTTCTGTCCTTCCTCCCTTCCTCCCTTCCTTCCTTCCTTCCATCCAAGAGCATTGCTCAGCTCTACTTTATAGTGGTGAAGGGTGTTGAACCTGGGACTTCAGAGCCTCAGGCATGAAAATCTTCTCTATGGCCATTACGCCATCTTCTCCACCTTCCTGCATGTGTAAGAAAACTATTCATATGGGGGCTAGGTGGTGGCGCACCTGGTTAAGTGCACACATTACAGTGTATAAGGATGCAGGTTCAAGCTTCTGGTCCCCACCTGCAGGGGAAAAGCTTTATGGGTGGTGAAGCAATACTGTTGGTGTCTCTTTGTCTCTCCCCATCCCCCCCTACCTTCAATTTCTCTCTGTCTCTATACAATAATATATATGAAAGAAAGAAAGCTATCATATGCATGCATAGGAGTCAGCAACAAAACTTAGATTAAAGCTGACCTGTTTTGTTAGAAAGTGGGAATTGGACTAAGGGACACTACAAAAGGATTACATATGTATTCCTAATGTATTTTTCTCTTTCACTGGAAACTTGAACACCATTTTTTCCTAGACTTTGCCTATCTAAATTATTGGAATTTTAAAGAGAAAAAGTTTCAAAATATTTTATTTATTTTAATAAGAGAGATACAGAAATACAGAGACAGAAAGAGAGGTAAAGAGAGAGGGAGAGAGCAGAGCACTGCTCAGCTCTGGTTTATAGTCGAGCTAAGATTGAACCTGGGACCTCAGAGGCTCAGGCATGAAAGTCTTTTGCATAAGCATTATGCTTTCTCCTCAGCTCCAACAGAGAGAAAGTTAATACATATAGTGGTACTGGATTCCTGTTGTCAAACCTACTAAGCTGTTTTTATAAGGGAGAACTAGTTAGGTTAAAAACTAAACTAACTTTGAGGATAAGAGAGTTAAATTCATGGCTACTGCAGTACCAGCAAGCAAAACAGAAAAATTACTATCTACAACCCATGTGTGTATGATGAAATCATTTCAGAGGATTGCTATTATTATAATTGGAATGCAATGAAAGAGAAAACAATAATCAGGAAAATATCAAGTATGTAGAATAAATGTTGTAGGAATAAGTCCTCCTCTCCTCTCCTCTCCTCTCCTCTTCTTTCTTTTACCAGAGCACTGCTCAGCTCTGGCTTGTGGTGGAGTAGGGGATTGAACCTGGGACTTTTGAGTCTCAGGCAAGAGAGCCACTTTGCATAACCATTGTGCTATCTACCCCTGCCCAGAACAAGTGTTTCATTAAACAATACTTGTATATATGCTGCATATATGCTTGGGTGAGTCTAAGTGTGTTGTATGTATTGATTTGCTGTGTGAAACGTATTTTTTAAAAGTTTTTATTTATAAAATGGAAACACTGACAAGACCATAGGATAAGAGGGGTACAATTCCACACAGTTCCTGCCACCGGAACTCCATAGCTCATTCCCTCCCCTGATAGGTTTCCTATTCTTTAACCCTCTGTGAGCATGGACCAGGGACATTATGGGGTGCAGAAGGTAGAAGGTCTGGCTTCGGTAATTGCTTCCCCCACTGGACATGGGTTTTGGCAGGTCGATCCATACTCCCAGCCTGCCTCTATCTTTCCCTGGTGGGGCTGGGATCTGGGGACGTGGGGCTCCAGGACACATGGTGGGGTGTTTGCCCTGGGAAGTCCATTTGGCATTATGGTAGCATCTGGAACCTGGTGGCTGAAAAAGAGTTAAGATAGAAAGCAGAACAAATTGTTGACTAATAATGAACCTAAAGGTAAGAATATTGTGGGTGGAGATTTGGGGTCTCCATTTTGGAAAAAGCTAGTAGGTCTATTTTAGGTATATTCCAAGGGGCCCATGACCAAACTAGTTTTTGCCTGCGCTTGACATCTAATATGCAGGTGACCTAAGCTGTTTTCTGGGAGGGATGGTGTCATGGTTGGAAAAAGGACCAGGAAGCTGGATCAGGGAAGAAAGTAGCTCCCAAATATGGGAAAAGTATATAAATTTTCTTAACTGTAAACCCCATGGATTTGATCTGGGGCCCATGTTCAGCACAGGGACCTGTGTATCCTCTGCATCCTTGTAGGTCTGAGCTTGCATTCCGTGGTCAGGGCTAGGAACATTCCAGGCTGTGCCAATTTCAGGATCCATCACCTTCGGGTGATAGGCAGAGTATGCTATCCGACCTCCCTTCGGAAAATGGAACATTCTTTACCATTGTTGACTCACTTTGAGGACCAGGTCCAATACGGGCCCACAGAGGGGTCCATTATGTTATTCCTGCTGGAGATGACCAGTGAAAGTGGTAAGAGGGATCTATTAGAGGTCTAGGCCCATCATGTCTGTGTGGGAATTCCAGGACTTTCTGACAGGGGCCCCAGGTGATGGGGCGGCCTGGTAGTGACTAAAGAGTCATCATTAAAGTATGCCAGTCTCTTGCCCATACTCAGCTTTTGTAGTCCTTACTTTGTCTCACAAATTTAGCTTTGGTGTGGTTGAGGGACGTGCAATAGGAGGTAGGTGAGGCAAACTACTGTGCACTTTTGCTTTAAGGTATATGTTTTCCCCCATGAAATGTATTTCTATGGGTCATGGTCAAACAGTTTAAAGGCTCCATGCTTGTTATATATTATCATTTCACAATGTATCCCCAGAACCAGCAGTTTAATATAGCTAACATTTGTTATTGCAGAGTTTCTGTGGGTCAAGAATTCAGGAGTGGCTTTGTTGGGCTGTCTTGGTTCAAGGTCATCAATGAGATTATTGTCATATTAGCCAGCGCTATGGTTTTCTCTGAGATTCTTTTGGTGCTAAAGAGCCCATATGACTTTGGCAGGCATTAGTTCTTTACTATAAAAGTCTTTCCACAGGAGCCGCTTAAGTGCCTTCAGAACCTGGCAGCTGGCTTGTCTCAAAGCAGGTGATGAGAAAGATAAAGTTCAAGACAAAAACCATTGTCATTTGTTTTAATATTTATTTATTTATTTTCCCTTTTTTTTTATTGCCCTTGTTGTTTAACATTGTTGTGGTTATTGATGTTGATGTTGTTGGATAGGATAGAGAGAAATGGAGAGAAGAGGGGAAGACAGAGAGGGGGAGAGAAAGACAGACACCTGCAGACCTGCTTCGCCACCTGTGAAGCGACTCCCCTGCAGGTGGGGAACTGGGGGCTTGAACCGGGATCCTTCCGCTGGTCCTTGTGCTTTGTGCCCCATGTGCTTAACCCGCTGCGCCACCTCCCGACTCCCAACCATTGTCATTTGTAACCTAATAATGGGAGTATCAATACTGTCACCTCTGCCAATGTTATTATTCTTGGGCTAATAAAGAGGTAAAAATAATACCTAAAATAATAATAATTGAGGGGCCGGGTGGTGGTGTACCTAGTTGAATGTACATGTTACAGTGTGCAAGGACCCGGGTTTGAGCCCCTGGTCCCCCACCTGCAAGGGGGAAGCTTTGTAAGTGGTGAAGCAAGGCTGCAGATGTCTCTACCTCTCTCCCTTCCTATTACTCCCTTCCCTCATAATTTCTGGCTATCTCTATCCAATAAATAAATAAAGATAAAAAAATAAAAAATACTAATAGTTGAAAAGAATGCCTACATGTGATTGTATTAGAGTAGCAAAGTGGGTGCCTTCTTGGATACCAGCTACCACAGCCACCAATCTTGCTTGGACAATGTCTAAGAGAATGTAACTGGCTAGATTTTTGGAACATACTAGAGTTTACTAGAGGATCAAAGAGAACGTAAAAAGTCCCGAGCCAAAGCCAAAACAAACCCTTGGATTCCGACTGTAGAACTGAGAGAGAATGCCAGAGAGACTGGAGGAAGGGGGGATCAAAGGGTAGAGAGTTCCAGTGGACTTTGGTAGAGTGATAATAGGACTTTGATGCTGATACCATCTATATGCAGAGGTGTGAAAGTACTCTTGGAACATAAGAGTTATGAGCCAACATTACTTCAAAAACAAACAAAAAAATCCACTCAGTTCAAAAAGAAAGTCCTGGGATAGAGAAATAAAAGCTGGTCCTTCAGATGACCCCACCATTGTGTCTTGGAGCCCCACTTCCCCAGAGCCCTGCCCCTCTAGGGAAAGAGAGAGAGATAGGCTGGGAGTATGGATCCACCTGCCAACACCCATGTTCAGCAGGAAAGCAATTACAGAAGCCAGACCTTCCACCTTCTGCATCCCATAATGATCCTGGATCTGTACTTTATCCCAGAGGGTTAAAGAATAGGAAAGCTATCAGGGGAGGGGATGGGATATGGAGTTCTGGTGGTGGGAATTGTTTGGAGTTGTAACCCTCTTATCCTGTGGTTTTGTCAGTGTTTCCTTTTTATAAATAAAAATTAAAAAAAAAAAAAGTTGGTCCTTGAAAGCAAACATTAAGTCTTCAGATTTTTGCCATTATGCTTGGTACCCATCACATTGGCATTCAACACCTAGTTCCATACTACACACGTCTAAGAGAAAGATAATTAAAGTGCTTAGAAAGCGGGGTTCCAAGGAAGACACTTGAGGTATAATATGCCTGACAGGAGAGAAAAATGAAGACCAATTTAATGTTCACTTTTTGTTTATTGTGTGGTTGATTGCATTAGAGTTTGTATCAACACGATGTTAGAAAATGAATTTCCCAGTTAGAGCTGGAAGGGAACTTAGAAATTGTATATTTCAGGGCCAGGCACTGATGCACACAGTTGAGCACACATTACCATGTACAAGGACCCAGGTTCAAGTCCCCAGTCCCCACCTGCAGGGAGTGGGGGAAGTTTAGTAACCAGTGAAGCAGGTTTGCACCTCTCTCTCTCTCTCTCTCTTTCCCTTTCCCCTTTTTACCTTACCCCACTCAATTCTTCTCTGCCATACCATATTTAAAAAATAGGAAAAGAGAGAAATAACCCTGGTAGCAACAACAGAAAGGAAATTAAGAAAGAAAGATAGAAAGATGTTATATAATTCAGTTTCTTTTATTTTATAAAGAATGCAAGACCTGAGTAATTTCATAATTTAAAAATGAGATTTCTTTAATTCTTTATATACAAAAAAATTATATAGCAATTTCTCTCAAAACTGAACAAAACCCCTTGAATTAAAACATAGGCAGACAGTGGTCCAGGAGGTGATGCAGTAGATAAAGCATTGTACTCTCAAGTATGAAGTCCTGAGTTCAATCCCAGCAGCACATGTGTCAGAGTGATATCTGATTCTTTCTCTCTCCTCCTGTCTTTAATAAAAATATAAAATCTTTTAAAATATATGTGTGTATAAATTATATATATGTATGTATGTATATATACATATATACATACATATATATATGCAGACAGATAGGTAGCTAGGACAAAGAAGTTTATCTATGGAAGAACCCAAGGCTTTTGAGATGCACAATTTCACCTGATCTGGAGTTTACCAATTGTGCATTAGTGTTACAGGTGCAAACATGCAGTTCAACTTTTTCCCTCTACCTCCATGTTACCTGCAAAATGACAGCCAGGTCCAGTGACTTAATAAAACTCATATTCGAATCTTTCAGCAAATCACTAGGTGGTAGTACTCTCTTACATCAGAAACTATTAAAGTTTGTGTCCTCATTCTTTGTAATCTTAGGAGCCATAGAAGATTATGACCTGACACATTAATTTCCCAAAAGATGGGATTCCAGTTTTCACATTCCCTGTTTTTTCACATTCATTTTTAAATTGAAAAAAAAAATTTAATTATCCTTATTTATTTATTGAATAGAAACAGCCAGAAATTAAGAGGAAGAGTGAGATATAGAGGGAGACAGAGAAACACCTGAAACATTGTTTCACTACTTGTGAAACTTTCCCCCTGAAGGTGGGGACTGAAGGCTTGAACCCAGGTCCTTGCTCATTATAACATGCCTGCTCAATCAGGTGCATCATGACCTGGCCCCTCACATTCCCTTCATTATTAGTTAACACTGATGCTCATCTGTTAATGTCCAGTAGTTGGCAAAATGAGTGTATATCTATCTTAATGTTAGTTATTATTATTATTTAAAAGTTCAAGTACTTACAAAGAAACACTTCCTCTCATCTATTTGGTTGGTCACTGGTACATTTCACTAAATAAATAAATAAATAAATAAATAAGTCACAATATTTTTAAACCCTGGACCAAAGAGAAGAGAAAGTGCTGTGCAGTAAGAAAAGCCATATGATTTGAGCTTCCATCTGAAAATTCAAAACGATGAAAATTCACATAAAAGACAAACAATAGGAAAGTATGGAGGTTAAGCCCAATACAAGTGCACAGTAAGAAAAAACAAATATTCACCTATATATGGGATCTAAAATAGAAAAAAAAACAATAATAACTAAGCTCATGGACATAGTGAACAAATTGGGGGTTCAGGCAGTGACACACCCTTCATTCATTCAGCCTCCTCTTAGGCCACTGAACTCAGCCACACAGATATGTGTGTTACAGACTCAGTCATGCACTTGACCAAGGAGGAAACGGTGGTCTGCATAGTAGCCTGTCTGGACCACTTCCTTTCCTTTCAAGATTTATTTTATTTGTTTTATACAATGAAGGGAAGAGAGATGTCGGAAAGGCATTCTGGCATGCATAGTACCAGGGATTGAACTTGGGACCTCACATTTGCAAATGCAGTGTTCTACCCTCAGAGCCATCTCCCAGGTCACCAGACCGTTTTTCCCATACCACCTTACTCTTAGATGAGGTCCTGTGAGCTTCCAGATCTCTCCCATTTAGCTCTGATGCCAACTGCTTACAAGGCACTGGGGTCCTGGCAGATTTCAGTAAATGCTTGTAACACAAATACATAAATGGTTCAAGGGTCCATGGGTCTCCTGACCTGAGAAATTTGATAAATGTAGTGATTGAAAAGTCTTCACTTGTAAAGTGAAGATGGGAGGTGCTCCTGGAGACTGGTATAAACTCAGGCAGGTTTTAAAAACTTATTTATTTATTAGAGAGAGAACCAGAACAAGAGTATCACTCTGTGAAATACTGGGCATCGAACTCAGGCTTTCATACATGATTGTCCAATGCTTTACCACATGCGCTGCCTCCCCACTACTGGTGCAAGTTAAAGTGAAGGTTTTTGTTTCATACAGTAAGAGGATGAGATGTCACACAGACTACAGACGGTGTTTTCTTGAGAGTCTCTATGCATAACCAGCATGCTATCTCCCCAGCCCTGCCCCATTTTAATTGCTAGCTCATTTCCCCTCTGCTGACATCCTTTCTCTCCAGTGCTACCAGTATTGGGAGTACATGTTGAGAAGTGACCTGCAGAGAATTCACAATAACATCATCATCCATGCCTTCCTTATTATTACTGGTGTTAGTGATGTTCTTTGTAAACCCCTAACAACAGAAGGATAGTGATCATATCAGACTGACATTGCACATTCTGCATTTACTTGCACATTCTCATTCTTAGAAATTTGACAGTCTTGGATTAACGTGTCTGTTCAGCAGCTGATATGCTGAGGCCCTGAGCCAGGAAGTTTAAACCCAACAGATACCTGGTATCACCCCACATGTTCAGTCTGAGAGGGTGTGTGTGTGTGTGTGTGTGTGTGTGTGTGTGTGTGTGTGTGTGTGTGTGTAAATGCCACTGGGAGCAGCCAACCTCTACTGGGGGTGAGTAGGGGCAGACAATGCAAGTGGATTCTGAACAAACAGCCCCCCAAACTAGATCTGGCCACCCCATCAAGTACCTAAGTGGCTATAATACTTACTTATTTACTTACTTGAATTAACATGGAGAAAGCATTTTTATCAATCCTGGGAATAGGATGCAAATTAAAAGCTTAAAAATGTGTTTCCTCGTTACTTCCTTCACCTTTGTTCCTTTTTCTTCTTTCCCATTGTCTTTGTCTCCAACCTCAAGGACAGTCATCCCAGACTTCCTGCTGTTCCCTGGAGAAGTGGCAGGTCTAGGATGCTTCCTACTTCTGAGCAAATCCAAGCCACTAAATGAAAACTCTTCCTGAGTTATCATTTTTATTAACTAGAAAAAAGGGGGGGCAGGAAATGTGTTTGTACACCCCATCCCCACCCCATTGACCAGGCTTCAGTGGAAAACTCTCCACAGGGGACTCCCACCACCTGCTGACCATCCCAGGAAATCCAAATGATACCCCAGCATTTTATAAACATTTCCTGATTCACAGGGGATGTTTTCCCTCTATGTTTAAATTTCATGATACAGCACTTGAAAGCTTCACTGTAACTTCTAGATCACTGGAGATTCTGTATGTTGGCCAAACACTCCATCACCACAAAACTCTATTGTCCACAGAAAATGGTTCTTAACTGTTTGGTTGACACAGAACCCCTGCACCTGTTTTTCAATCAATAGAGCAGCCCCATATGTAGACACTGATAGAAGGAAAATGAGTCTGTGGACAACAGGTAATTTCAGTGAGTGTGTTAAGCTAACATACATCTGTCACTATTGTCATAGCATGTTCACTGTGCACGGACTACCCTCAGCACTGGGCTTATGGGTACAGAGAGGCATGGGGCTGTGCTAAAAATCCAGAGACTCCCCTCAGGGTTCTACTTTGAACCGAACCACTTCCTAGTGGCCTAAGGGAGCCCCTCATCAAGTCTGATCTTCAGTTTCTCATTTGGTGTTAAAAACTTAGTTGCCTATTGCACAGAAATACAGTGAGAATTAAAATGAAACACAGGTACATGAGTGGAGACAGCTTATAGGAGTCCTGTAAAATGTTAAGGAGGTAAGTAAAACAAGTTCTACAGTCAGGAAGGAACAGAATCCCACATTTTTCTTCTCAGGTGACTTATTTGTACTTAAGAAATGTTTTTTTTTTTTGTGTATATATATATATATATATATATATATATATACACACACACACACATATATATATATATATATAGAGAGAGAGAGAGGGAGCAGACTAACTGTCGGGGTTATTTGTATTCTTGGCTTTCCTGTATCAAATACACTGCTCCCTCTCTCTCTCTCTCTCTCTCTCTCTCTCTCTCTCTCGCCTTCCAGGGTTGTTGCTGGGGCTTGGTGCCTGCACCAAGAATCTACTGCTTCCTGGAGGCTATTTTTCCCCTTTTGTTGCCCTTGTTGTTTATCGTTGTTGTTGTTATTGCTGTTGTTGTTGTTGGATAGGACAGAGAAATCGAGAGAGGAGGGGAGAAAGTGACCCCTCCCCGCAAGTGGGGAGCCGGGGGGCTCGAACCAGGATCCTTATGCCGGTCCTTGTGCTTTGCACCATGTGCACATAACCTGTTGCACTACCGGCTGACCAACTTATAATTTTTATTATTAGTGATTAAATAGTAGTCTACAAAGTTATAAAATTTCGGGGGTTAAGTTTCACAACCATGTGTTTGTTTGTATGTAGGTGAGTTACTTCACCCACCACCGATCTCCTATGCTCCAGCCCCATGATAACCACCTTTGTTCTCTAATATCACAAAGTTTTAAAAGAGACAGTTTGCGGGAGTCGGGTGGTAGCGCAGCGGATTAAGCACATGTGGCGCAAAGCGGAAGGACCAGAGTGAGGATCCTGGTTTGAGCCCCCGGCTCCCCACCTGCAGGGAGTGTCTTCACAGGTAGTGAAGCAGGTCTGCAGGTGTCTTATCTTTCTCTCCCCCTCTCTGTCTTCCCCTCTTCTCTCCACTTCTCTCTATCCTATTCAATACCAACAATTAAAAAAAAAAAAACAAGGGCAACAACAGGGAAAATAAATAAATTAAAAAAACAAGAGACAGTTTGATTACTTTTTTTTTTCTTTTTGCAAGTTTGTTTGCTTTATCTAACTATATTCCATTTATGAGCAAAATCATTTACCTCTTTTTACTCATTTCACTTAACATAATCACTCCATTTCCATCCATTTCGTCCCAAATGATTCATTCGTCTTGTTTAATTGTAGAGTAATATTCCCTTGAATAAATCCCGTAACTTCTTCATCCAGTCATCTGCCATCAGGCATTTTGGTTGCTTGTATGTTTGGCTACTCAAGTCTGTTTTGTTTTGTTTCATTTTGCTTTGTCCTAGCTTCTGGGACAGAAGAAAGGTCACACTCAGTTTTCCCTTAACAGGCTCAACAAGCACTTTTCTGGTGTGCTGACTCTTTATAACCAAGAGAGCTCTCATGTTCAGCAGCCTAGAGTGAGGATTTGCAACATAGACAAAGGAAACTTGAATCATTTGCTCGCAGCACTTAAAATTCCATCTGAGCACATTGTCTGGTCATATTCCACTGACTTCTCAGATTCATATTTTGAGGCTTATTGCTGTCATTGCCACTGTTCTGGAGCTGAGGTAGTGTGCAACCTACCCACGGTTGTTGGCGTGACAGAGAACACTCCAGAAGCAGTGTAACTGAGAATCAAAAACACTTTGCAAACCCAAAACCAGAATGTCTATCATCAGACGTTCTGTTGTTGCGTAGTTTTATTCCTTAAGCATTTATGTAGCATATAACACATATTATTACATTAGCTCACATGTTTATATAAAATCTCCCCTTCACGGAGCCCAGTGATGCCCCAGAGCAAGAGTTGGCAGCTACCCATCGACCAGCTATGGCTTCTTATTGTTTTCTCCTCTTTTAAAATTTATACTCTTGGGAACCAATTCAGTTTTATTATTATTACTATCATTATTATTATTTTAATATTTATTGATTCCCTTTTTGTTGCCCTTGTTGTTTTTTATTGTTGTAGTTATTGTTGTTATTATTGATATCGTTGTTGTTGTTGGATAGGACAGAGAAATGGAGAGAGGAGGGGAAGACAGAGATGGAGAGAGAAAGATAGACACCTGCAGGCCTGCTTCACTGCTTGTGAAGCGACTCTCCTGCAGGTGGGGAGCCAGGGGCTCGAACTGGGGTCCTTCTGCCAGTCCTTGCGCTTTGCACCACATGCGCTTAACCTGCTGTGCTACCGCCCAACTCTCCATTATTACTTTTAAAGATTTTATTTATTTATTTATTTATGAGAAAGATAGGAGGAGAACAAAACAGGCATTACTCTAGCATACGTGCTACCAGGCATCAAACTCGGGACCTCATGCTTGAGAGTCCAAAGCTTCACGGCGCCACTGCCCAGACCACCCAATTCAATTTTTTAAATTAATTAATTAATTAACTAATTTATTTATTTTTGGCATCACTGGGGCCACACACACATATATGATTTCATCACTTCTGGCTGACTTTTTCAGATAGGGAGAGAGACAAACAAAGGAGGAGATACCACAACACTAAAGCTTCTACCAGTGCTGTGGGATTCTCTTATGCTGTGCTAGGGGCTCGAACCTGGGCCATGAACACAGCATGCAGGCCACCCCACCAGATGAACTATCTTACTGTCCCTGGCTAGCGGCCTTTTTTTTTCTTTCATTATTTAATAAAGTTCTCTTGGGTCATCCATTCATTCCTTTATCATGCTTGATTCTTTATTCTACCTCCACAGAATTGAGAAGCTGTGACAGAGGCTAGATAACTCATAAAACCCCAAGTATTTCTTTTCTGCTCATTAACAGTAAGACTCTATGCAGTCTTGTTAGATCGGCATGACCACAGTCTTCCAGCAAATGTCAAAATAATAAAATGGAAAGCACTCTGTGAGCCCCTCAGAGAGGATCTCTTCTGGGTGGCTATCTCCTGGGATCCTCTGCCAAAACACTTGGAGCACTGTAACTGTGTGTTTTACTTGCTCCCTTCTGGCTGCCTGAGCTCCTGGAACACAGATCCTGTGGGTTGTGCTGTGTGCATCCCTGCTCCCAGCCCAGTGTGTGCCTCTGGGGTTAATGTTAAGAAGATACTGTCACTTAATGGCCCCTCAGAGCATAGAGTCTGCTTCGGAGGCGGACAAGGAGCAGCCCCTCAGAGTCTTAGCACCAGTGAGACAAGAACATCAGGAGATGAGCCTGGCAGCTCATGGAACAGCTTTGGGCCCGAATCTAGAAGACTCAGGAAGACCCACCCCCCTGGAGGAAATATATAAACCCTGAAGGGGCCAGGTAATGGTATATTCAGCAGAGTGTTCACTTGAACATGCATGAAGACCTGGGTTCAAGACTCCAGTCCCTATCTGCACAGGGGGAAGCTTTATGAGTGGTGAAGCAATGGGGCAGGTATTTTTTCTCTTCCCCTTTCTGTCTCAACTTCTCTCTTACTCTATCAAATGAAAGAAAGGAAGGGAGGAAGGAAAGGAAGAAAGGTAGGAACACAAAGGGGGTGGGAGAGAGAGAGAGAGAGAGGGGTTCCCTCAGAAATGGTGGCTTCATCATGCAGGCACCCAGCCCCAGCAGTAGCACTGGTAGCAATTATCTTGAAAAATCTTGAAGTTTTGTTTGGCATCTGGGCTTTTGCACCTACACAATTCTACTACTTCTGGCAGACTGTATTTTTTACCTTTTGATTCTAGTTGGGGGTGGTGGAGAGAAACACCACAACACTGCTCCACCATTCATGAAGCTTCTTCTGGTGCTGTGCATGATGCTTTCATGTGGTGCTGGAGGCTTGACTCCGGGTCATGATAAACTAGGTTCTACCACCTGAGCTATCTCCAACACCCTAACCCCTCAATTGCTCTTTGAAGGGTTAAATTGCAGATGGAGTGGGATAGGGCTCATACAGTAGACAGCATATAGAGAGGCCTGAAGAGAAAGACCTGGACTTGGTTCAGTTTGACTCAAGAGCCTCTCTCAGCAGCCAAGTTGTTCCTGTGGTTGTCTGGACCTGGTTCCATGTGGTAGAGACTGTAGGCATCTTGGGAATGAGAGCCAGGCCCTCAGGTAGGCTAGGCATAGGGTGGGTAAGGCAGCTACAGCTCCGCCATGTTTGGGAGTGCTTTCTCCTGCTTCCAAGACGAAGAGACATATTACCCTGCTTTGTTATTGGCTTTTCTCAGTAAAGGGGCCATATTTTGTGCCAAACACTAGGATGTCATTAGGGGACTAGGCGGTAGCATAGTGGGTTAAGCGCACATGGCACAAAGCGTAAGGACCCCAGTTCAACCCCTTGGCTCCCCACCTGCAGAGGGGTTGCTTCACAAGCAATGAAGCAGGTCTGTAGGTGTCTATCTTTCTCTCTCTCTCTCTCTCAATTTCTCCCCCATCTCTCTCAATTTCTCTCTGTCCTATCCAACAACAACAACAGCAGTGACAACAATAACAATAAATATAACAACAAGGGCAACAAAAATGGGAAAAGATGGCCTCTATGAACAGTGGATTCGTAGTGTAGGCACCAAGCCCCAACGATAATGCTGGAGGCAAAAAAAAAAAAAAGTAGCCCATACAAGTTACTAAGTGTATCCTGTCATCTCTGGTCCCTAAATTCCTTGACCCAGAGTCAATGTAGACAACCACAAAGCTTGGGATGATCCACCTTAGAGAGTGCTAAGATGTCTTAGAACATATTTAAACCACGTCCATCACCTGTTGAATAGATAAAAAAAATGTCGGCAGACTATAGAATATTTCTTAGCAATAAAAAGTGATGAAGTATTGATGCATCTGATAGTATGGGTAAACCTTGTAGACATTCTACTGACTGAAAGCAACCAAAAACAAAAGTGTATGAGGAGATAGCACAATGGTTCTGCAAAGAAGCTCTTGCATGCCTCAAGTTGTAAGGTCCCAGGTTCAGTCTCCAGTGTCACTATTAGCCAGAGCTTAGTGGTGCTCTGGTATCAAACACACAGAGACAGACAGAGAAGGTCAAGTATTGTATGAGTCTGATTATAAGTTCATATGAGGTAAATCCAAAAATGTAGCACAGATGGGAGGAGGGTATGGAGAACAACTACTTAGCAGGTATGAAGTTTCTTCTGAGCTGGAGAGAATGTATTGGCGCTACATGGTCTACACAGTATCTCAACAGAATTGTTCCTTTTAAAATGGCTTCTGTCACGTGCTGTCATTTTGGTCACCATTTTTTAAAACTGAGGGAAAGAAAGAAAGAAAGAAAGAAAGCAAGCCCAGGAGTGATAAAGGAAGTGTAAGATCATTGTAAGGCTGCTATTCTTAACTAATCTACAAGTAATAGTGCGTTGCATTTTTAAAGCTTCAGAAGTCAAGGCCCCATGAGGGCCAGGCTGAGGTCCCCACAGAGTGATGTGGCTGACTGGCTATCTTGTGCTTGTCCCCCTAACAGAGGTGGAGAAAACCCGGTGCCAGCTGGAGCGGGAGCACATCCTGGGGGCCGCCGGCACTGTCGATGCTCAGCGCCCCCTGCCCCCTGGACTCTTCGTCCCCGAGTGTGATAAACACGGCCACTATGCACCCACCCAGTGCCACGGCAGCACTGGCTACTGCTGGTGTGTGGACCGAGACGGCCGTGAGCTGGAGGGCACCCGGACCAGGCCTGGCATGAGGCCCCCCTGTAAGTTGGAAGCAGTACTTGAAGGGTGTGGATTTGGGGGCAGAGGGTGGGAGGATAGAGAACTGTCAATTTCTGTTGCCTGCTCTCAACCCCTTTTTCATCATCCCCTTTTTCCCTTTCTCCCTCTTTCCACTTTGTACCCCGCTTCTCTCCACCTCTCACTATCCCCCCTCCCTTTCCTTTCCTTTTCTGTACAATCCTGTGCCCAGTGGGACCTGCTTGATCCATGCTATAAGTGGTAGCAGACAAGGGGATGTGTCTGTGTACACACTCAGTAGGTGCACTGGGACCCGAAGGAAGGGCCCACACCAACCCAAACCCTTCCCTGGGTCTTTGCTTCCTTGGCCATGGGCACTGACCCCATCATTCCACAGTTGCCTCTTTCACTATCAAGGACCTGTAGGTACTGGAACCCAGAGTGCTCCAGGCATAAATGGCACCAAGGTTTCTATAAGCTGACTTGACACTAACCACGGTGGTGAAAGGCTCAGTTCCAGGCCTGTCCAAAGCTGGGCTGTGTGATTCTGGTGGTATACCTGGTTGAGTGCACACATAACAGGGTGTAAGGACCCAGGTTCAAGCCCCCAGCCCCCACCTGTAGGAGAGGAAGCTTCATAAGTGGTAAAGCAGTATTGCAGGTGTCTCTCTGTCTCCCCCATTCCTCTCAACTTCTCTCTGTCTTTATCCAAAACAAATAAAATATATTTACCAAAAAGAGAGAAAGAGTAGCATCTCCAACTTGGTAGCTGAAAGACAATAAGATATAAAGCAGGACAAAACAATGAAATTAAATAATGATAGAGCAGATGAGAATAGGGGTCTTAGGGTGGAGAAAAGCTAGGACGTCTATTTTAGGTTTGTTTCTAAGGACCCATGATTTTAGAAAGTTTTGTTTGAGCTTCAATTTTTGTTAACTAACGTGCAGGTGGACTAGAAATTTTATCTGGGAAGATGTAGTCAGTACGGAGAACAGGGTTAGAAAACTGGATTAGAACAGAAAGTAGCTCCCAAACTTGAGGAAAGTATCTAAATAGAATTAAACGTTTACCATATCAGTCTGACCCAGGGCCCATATATATTCACGTATAGCACAGGAACCTGTGTAACCTCCTAATCCCTGTCATTCTGCATTCATAGTCCATGATCACATTTTGGAACATTCTAGGCTACACTCATTTCAGGACCAGTACTATGATTCCATCCTGACTTCTGACTTACCTGGGGCAGATGACTTCACCAATGTGTCCCAGATCCTCACCTCTCCAGAGCCCTACCCCACTAGAGAAAGATAGAAACAGGTTAGAGGTATAGATCAACCTGCCAATAGCCATGTCCAGTGAAGAAGCAATTATAAAAGCCAGAACTCCCACCTTTTGCACCCCAGAAAATAATTTTGGTCCATACTTCCAGAGGGGCAGAAATGTTAGAGGAAGCTGTCTAGAGGACTTTGAACTCCAATTCCATCAAGACCATGGAGAGAGAAGGAAAAAAAAGGAAGGACATTTAGAAGTAGCAATAGGTGGAGGTGTAACTTAGGAAGAGAAAGCAGGACTGAGCTCACTTCAGTAGCACATATACTAAAACTGTAAAGAGAAAGCAGGGCCATAGAAAAATGGGCAAATATTCTTATGCTAATGTTTTGTCAATATTTCCCTTTTTTAAAGTTTATTTTATTTGTTCCCTTTTGTTGCCTTTGTTTTTTATTGTTGTGGTTATTATTGTTGTCAGATAGGACAGAGAGAAATGGAGAGAGGAGGGGAAGACAGAGAGGGGAAGAGAAAGACACCTACAGATCTGCTTCACCTGCAGGTGGGGAGCCAGGGGCTCGAACTGGGATCCTTACACCGGTCCTTGCGCTTTGTGCCACCTGTGCTTAACCCGCTGGGCTACCATCTGAGTCCCCAATGTTTCCTTTTTATAAATAAAAGAGAGAGGGAGAGAGAGAAAAAAAAAAGAAAAAAAGAAAATGGGCATATATATATAAATATAGATAGTTATAGAGACAATAATCAATTGTGACCTTGGGTATGGAATTACACCTGTCAACTCATTATTTTGTAAATCAGTATGAAGTTACTAATAGAAAATAAGAAAAGGAGAGAAAGGAGCAAGATAATCTCTAGGATGGTTTCTAGTTTCCAAAGTATGTTTCTATCACAAAGGAAGAAAGTGACCATTGTCACATTGTACTCAGATTGAATAATCAGTCCTCCAACCCCCATTCTCTCTCAGTTTAGCCGCTGATAATACATGAATTACCTGCTACGCCCCCCCCCCCAAGCTGTCACAAGGCTGCTGAGTTGAAAAGTAATCACTCAAATGCTTTGACCACTGAGCCAACTGAGTGTCAGATGTGGTGGTTGGTGTAGGAGAGACGCCACTGTGTCGTCAGTCACCAGTTCCTCAAAAACTAGGGAAGAGGTGCAGGTAGGGAGAAGAGGTCTGTTAAAGAGTGTATGGATGGGGGAGTTAGGCAGTAGCGCACATGGCGCAAAGCACAAGGATCGGCGTAAGGATCCCAGTTCAAGCCCCCAGCTCCCCACCTGCAGGGGAGTCGCTTCACAGGCGGTGAAGCAAGTCTGTAGGTGTCTTTCTCTCCCCCTCTCTGTCTTCCCCTCCTCTCCCCATTTCTGTCTGTCCTATCCAACAATGATGACATCAGTAACAACTATAATAACCATAACAACAATAAAAAACAACAAGGGCAACAAAAGAGAAAATGAATAATATAAACCAAAATTAAAAACATAAAAAAGAATGTATGGGTGGGAGCACAGCGGAAGGTGTTCCTGGCTAATGAGGAAAGGGTGGGAAATCCTTTTTTTTTCATATTTATAATAGTTTTATATGTTTTTGTAGTAACCTTGGTTTATAAGACTATCAGTGCTTTAGAGTTGCAATTTCTTCTTCAGAATACATTGCTAAATCTCATCTTTCACTCAAGCATCAATATCTCTCCACAAAATCTATTGGGAGTTTTCCAAGAATTTTCCCAAATTGAAGAAGAAAATAAACCCTGAGATCCTGGGAGATTTTATTTATTTTTATTTGTTAATTTATTTATCCAAACCTACACTCACCAGGGCACATGCCAACTGAAATATGACATATCAATAATAATAGTAATAGAATATTCAAAGCAGCTAGAGACAAAAAAGCAAAGTCATCTATAAGTAAATCCCTATAAGACTATCTGCTGACTTATCCTCAAAACTACAGGCTAAAAAGGACTGGCAGGGCATAAGGCGAAGACATTCGCTCAAAAATACTCTGTCCTGCTGTGTTATCAGTCAGGTTTGCAATAATGGTCAGATTTTCAAGTAAACAACAGCTAAAATGATTCACTAACACTAAATGAATAATACAAGAAATTCTAATGGAACTTAAAGTAAAAAGTACGGAATATTTTCATAACGAGTAAGTAAAGAAAGGTAGCAAGCAACCAAGGAATGTCAAATAAAGACAGTTTGGTCTCAGAATGCAGGACTGAGGTTATCAAGAGAAATGGCATGGAGGGGTCGGGCGGTAGTGCAGCGAATTAAGTACACATGGCGCTAAGCGCAGGACCGGCTTAAGGATCTCGGTTCGAGCCCCCGGCTCCCCACCTGTAGGGGAGTCGCTTCACAGGCTGTGAAGCAGGTCTGCAGGTGTCTGTCTTTCTCTCCCCCTCTCTGTCTTCCCCTCCTCTCTCCATTTCTCTCTGACCTATCCAACAACAATATCAATCACAAGAATAATAACCACAACAAGGGCAACGAAAGTGGAAAAAAATAGCCTCCAGGAGCAGTGGATTCATGGTGCAGACAATGAGCCCCAGCAGTAACCGTGGAGAAAGAGAGAGAGAGAGAGAAATGATATGGTGGAGAGGGGTGAATTTCAAGGATGAAAATAGATTATTTTGATGGTGACTGCTTTGAAATAGGAAGAGGGCCATGATCCAGGGAATATGGTGGCCTTTAGTTGAATTCTTTTTTTTTTTTAGGTTTTAGTTATAAAAAGTAAACACTGACAAAAAACATAGGATAAGAGGGGTACAATTCCCATCACCAGAACTCCATATCCCTCCCTTCCCTTGATAGGTTTCCTATTCTTTATCTCTCTGGGAGTTTGGACCCAGGATCATTATGGGATGCAGAAGGTGGACGATCTGGCTTCTATGATTGCTTCTCCGCTGAACATGGCCACAGGGAGCAACTCTGGGAGCATGGGGTTTAGGAGGCTGATGTGCTAGGCAACAGATGTAGTCTGAGAGGGAAGAAAGAAATGGTGGGGAGCCCATGTCTGAGAGGGGACAAGGGGTGGATTTCACACACCTCATCAAGGAGCCTAGGGGTGGGGGTCTTGAGGGTAGCAGGCAAAGGATTTGAGTTGGAAGAGTTTTGAATGGGTAATCATATGGCCAGGTTTCAGCTTTAAAAATTGAAATGATAGCAGGGAAGCATGAGCCTTTGCAGAGTTTAACATTAATCCAGATGAGGGCCAGAGAATTAGCCAACCAGGTAAGATGCATGCCTTGCCATGCACTCAATCTGGGTTTGAGCCCTCCTACCACATGGGAGACTCTATAGAACCAGGGGAAGCTCTGGTGCTGTGCTGTTATTTTCTTCTCTGTCTGAATGAAAAATGTTCTAGAGTGGTGAATTCACAACTGAGTGAGGTTCCATCTGCAGAGAGAGAGAGAGAGAGAGAGAGAGAGAGACCAATAAACCAGGTAGGACATGGTGAAATTCTGACCTCGGGTGCTGGCAGTGAACTTGGTGAGGAGGGCTAGGTTCCACACACACTAGAGAAGTCAGGTAGGTTGGTTTATGCCACTCATGGGGTATCAGACCAGATCAAGAACTGAAAATGACTTTTGCTGATAACTTAGCCCAGGCCTCTCACTTAACAGAGTGGGAGATGCCATCTGAGGGGTCTCCAGCTCTCCCAGAAATAGAGCTGAGTGACAGGGGTGGTCCTGTTCCGGGGCTCCTGACACCTTGCACTCAACTATGTCACAGGCCACTTGTCCCCTTTGGGACCTTCTCTTACCCAGTTAGCCTGAATGCTCTCCTGGCTGTGAAGCTCAGCTTGAGGAGGGAAGGCTGAATACTCAGGAGAATTGGCCCTGCCCGTTGGTATGTTCTAAAAAGACTGGAGAGAGGAGGCAGGTTTTGCTTACACACACAGAGATATTCTCTCTCTCTCTCCCTTCTCCCTCTCCCTCCCCCTTCTTTTCCTTTCTTCATTCCACTCCCTTTCTCTTCCCTTCCTTCTCTCCAACCTCCCCCCCCCCCTCGCCAACCGCATTTTTAGATACTACCTCCCTGGGCAGGGCATCTGATGAGCCTTCTAATAGTGAAAACTGGAACTATTGCAGGGATTTCAGGGCTGCTGCTGGTACAACCATTTGCTTTCATTGCCTTGGCCCACACCAGAGCAGCACCTACATAACTACCTTGTTTCTGTTAAGAAGGAGGCTAAGCCCCCTTTTTTTTTTTAATTTTTGTTTGTTTTGCAAATGAGCCTTTATTGTTGAGCCTGCTTTGCACTGTCTCTTTAGACATTTGATTAAGGCCTTTTTGCTTCTTGTGTTTTCAGGTATAATTTTGGGCCATTGGGTGGCTATGAAGCTTTTAGCTTTTAGGGCCATGAAGATGTGATGCTGCTACCATGTGTGTGTGTGTGTGTGTGTGTGTGTGTGTGTGTGTGTGTGTGTGTGTGTGTGTGTGTGTGTGTGTACGTGTGTGTGTTCTCTCACATATATATGCACATGCCAACCTCAGAGACACCTCCTCTCTCCCCAGGTCTGAGTACAGTGGCTCCCCCTGTTCACCATGGACCTTCAGTTCCTACCACCATCATCCCCCTGCCCCCGGGGACCCACCTGCTCTTTGCCCAGACTGGAAAGATCGAACACCTCCCCCTGGCAGGGAGCACCATGAAGAAGATGGAGGCCAAGACACTGCTGCACACCCCGGTGAGTGCTGGCTTACTGCACAGGCAGGGAGGATCCGGAAAACTAGTGGGAAGACCAGGGACCCTTGACTCTTGGTATCCATCCCTGGATATCCCCCCCATGGCCATGTGATAGGATCAGGAACAGGAAAGCTTGCTATGATGAGACTGCTGAGGGTCTGTTAGCCTGAGGGTGCGGCCCCCATGTGAGTTAGTGTCTGCCTGAATCTGCCACATTTGATCTTGACTCACTCCTTCCTTCCTTCCTTCCTTCCTTCCTTCCTTCCTTCCTTTCTTTCTTTCTTTCTTTCTTTCTCTTTCTCCCTTCCTTTCTCTTTCTTTCTTTCATCCATTCTTTCTTTTTTTTTTTTTTTTCTTTCTTCTTTTTACCAGAGTACTGCTCAACTCTGGCTTGTGTGGTTGGGACTATGGTTGTGTGTTGGGACTTTGGAACCTCAGGCATGAGAGTCTCTTTGCAGAACAATTCTGCTATCTCCCTCCACACTTGCCTTTCCTGATGACTTAGATTCAGCTTTAATGCCAGTGAAATAGCTAGCTCGGTTATTGCGCTTTGCTGTGTGTGTGTGTGTGTGTGTGTGTGTGTGTGTGTGTGTGTGTGTGTGTCTCCCAGGTTCAATTCCAGTCCCCACTGCATTGAAGCAAGCGTCAATGCTCTTTCATCTCTCTCTACCTCTCTGTCCTCATCTAAAGAAAAAGAAAAGTGACTCTTGGGCCTCTGTAGGAGCTTAAATCAAAAGTGTATATTGCCCAGAGGCAATAGCAAGGTTAGGGCTTAGAACTTTTCAAAGTTTCAAAGATGCTATTTGTTAGTGGGAAATGTTTCTCATTAGAGAGGGTTGGAGACTTCTGAGAAGCCTTTGTGTTTTATCTGTGCCCACCCCACCCCCAACCTCCCAGCCTAGAAAGCAAGAGACTTGAGGGCTACAGAAGGAATTCAGTCAGGATGTTGGAGCAGTGGGAGGGGGGCTTGGGGTTACCAGGGGCCCCCAAGATGTGAAGGAGGAACAGAGAGAGCCACCAACTCTTATAGTTGAAAGTAGTGCAAAACAACAAAACCAAACCTTATCTTTTTTTATATTTTCTTTTTTTTTAATTTTTTATATACATATTTATTTATTTTCCCTTTTGTTGCCCTTGTTTTTTTTATTGTTGTTGTAGTTATTACTGTTGTTGTCATTGATGTCGTAGTTGTTAGATAGGACAGAGAAATGGAGAGAGGAGGGGAAGACAGAGAGGGAGAGAGAAAGATAGACACCTGCAGACCTACTCCACCGCCTATGAAGCGACTCCCCGGCAGGTGGGGATCCGGGGGCTCCAACCAGGATCCTTATGCTGGTCCTTGCGCTTTGCACCACGTGCACTTAACCCACTGAGCTACCACCTGAGTCCCCAAACCTTATCTTAAAGGCCTAAATTGGGAGTGTGTTCAACTAAAAGCAAATAAACATTATCTGCAAACAAATATGTATATGGCAAAATCTTTGTGTCTGAAGTATTATTGACGTCATGGCTCAATAATAAACATTTTTTAATGGATAAGACATGAAGATGTTTTATTTAGAAAGCTACCATACTGGGGGTTGGGAGGTAGCACAGCAGGTTAAGCGCACATGGCGAAAAGTGCAAGGACCGGCTTAAGGATCCCAGTTCGAGCTCCCGGCTCCCCACGTGCAGGGGTGCTGCTTCACAAGCGGTGAAGCAGGTCTGCAGGTGTCTATCATTTTCTCCTCTTTGCCTTCCCATCTTCTCTCTCCATTTCTCTCTGTCCTAACCAACAACAACAGATACAACAACAATAACAACTGCAACAAAAGGGAAAAAAGCCTCCAGGAGCAGTGGATTCTTAATGCTGGCAACAAGCCCCAGTGATAACCCTGGAGGCAAAAAAAAAAAAGAAAGAAAGAAAGAAAGAAAGAAAGAAAGAAAGCTACCATGCCTATAAGCACACAAAAGGACTTCTACCTTGTCAGTGATTCAGATGTCAGTGAGTAGCCCACTCTCACCACTGCTCTGCACTTCCAGGATAAAGTCATCATTGGATTGGCTTTTGACTGTGTGGACAAGATGGTCTATTGGACCGACATCAGCGAGCCTTCCATTGGCAGAGCCAGTCTTCATGGCGGAGAGCCAACCACTATTATTCGACAAGGTGGGCAAATGTCACTCTTCTTTCTGCTTTTACTTGGGTGGAGAAGAGAGAGTAGTAGGAGTGTATAGTTACTTGCCCAGTTGATGATAAGAGAGGGGCTGGGTCCTGGGCCTCAAACATCCCCTTTCCCTGTCTTCTTTGAAGAGTCCTCCAAACACTCATCATGAAATCATGAACATTTCAGCAGGATTTGTTGTTAGCCCAAGAACAAAATGAAAATAGGGTGTGTGATCATGTAGCCCATCTTCATGGACAGTGAGATTCAGCTTCCCGTCCAGTCTGGATGTACGTTTCCCAGATAGGCCTTTCTGAGCCTAGAGTCTCTTCTCAAAAGTGTCTATCCTACAGGCATTCCCTTAGGGGATTCTCAAAGTCAACAGGCAGATGAATCATAAGGTTAGGTCACAAACATATTGCCAGATCCCATCCCTGATATTTTCTGGGTCTCTTCCCAAGAGAGTTTTCAAGTTAAAGGGTGTCATTTCAACCTTTAACATGGAAGAGTGAGTGAAAGTGTAAGTCGGGGATAAATAGCTTCTCCCTCTCCCCCAAACACCCCCTATCCTCGCAAATGCTCAGAATACCTGTACCAGAAGAGTACAACAAACCAGGCTGAGCTTTTACAACCCACTTAAAAAGCTTATATTTTATCATTGATTTAAAAAAAAAAATGCACCACAGTGTGCATAGTTGCCATTTAACTTACAGATACTGTAGGTTTTCTGCATTATTTCAATGACTGCATTGATCAGATTGAGATAATTTTATGTGGACATATTTTATCCAGATTAAAGACC
Source organism: Erinaceus europaeus (assembly GCF_950295315.1). Lineage (NCBI taxonomy): Eukaryota > Metazoa > Chordata > Mammalia > Eulipotyphla > Erinaceidae > Erinaceus > Erinaceus europaeus. Next base: position 27,016,687 of record NC_080167.1, read on the forward strand.
ATTATAACAAAAAAGTCAAGTATCTCTGAAAATTCCTTTGTACTGAAAAAGTCAAATATTCCATGTTGCTAAATCATTGACTCATCAGCTAGCTGGCTAGGCAATACTGTCACTCCAAAGACATCATGCCAATGTTATTTGCTGTGTGGAATCAAATTTTGCTGGCTCTGCAGAACATTTCACACCAAATATGTCTTTAAAATACATGAACCTCATTTGACACTTCTTTTTGCTTGGCACTGAATATAGTGTATGTAATTCCCAATCTAATGTGTCCTTATCAATTAATATTCTGGAAGAATCTCTGTCTGTGGAACAACCCTGGGGCACTTTCTCCTTCCTTAGCTCCTTCAGGAGAGATGATGCAAAAAGGAATTGAGCTGAGGTCAAGGTAAAGCTGCCTGGCTCTGCACACAGACCTTCTATTTGTTTCTGCAAGCAGATGTGTGATTTAAATAAAGTTTATTGCTTTCCGTGGTTTGATTTGATGAACAGATGTTTGAAAATGCCTTTTATGTCTTATCTTTAGTAAAATGTCGCTTTTTTATTATTGATTTGACTTCAGAACTCAGTGGAAGAGGGAAGTAGGTCATCCTTTGTTATTTCCTGTTGTATTTGGAGCAGATAACCATCCAAGAAGACTTTAAGCACAGCAAGAAACAGTCCAGGCAAGAGCTAGTTCTAAAAACACCAGATTCCCCAAATACGATCTCTGGAGAAAAAAAAAGTCACTGGGAATATATATTTTTTTAATTTGAGAAGAAAAAAGAGACAAATTTCCACATAAATCATCATGGAACAGGATGAGACATCCTCAGTGAATGAAAGGGGATGAATCTGAAATTGTCTCTTTCTTGCCTTGAGGTTTTTCAGGCTTTTCTTATAGCCCTGGAGCCCACTGAGAAAATATTTTCCTAGTTGAAAGAGGAAATTGATTGGTCTTATGTTTCTTTTTGTTTTTATTTTTTTAAATTTTTATTTATAAAAAAGAAACTCACAAAACCATAGAATAAGAGGGGTACAACTCCACACAATTCCTATCACCAGAACTCTGTAGCCCATCCCCTCCACTGATAGCTTTCTTATTCTTTATCCCTCTGGGAGTATGGACCCAGGGTTATTATGGGGTTCAGAAGGTGGAAGGTCTGGCTTCTGTAATTGCTTCATCACTGAACATGGGAATTGACAGGTTGATCCATACTCCCAGCCTGCCTCTCTTTTTCCCTAGTGGAGCAGGGCTCCAGGACATATTGGTGGAGTCATCTGCCCAGGGAAGTCTGGTTAGCATTATGGTAGCATCTGGAACCTGGTGGCTGAAAAGACAGTCAACATATCAAATCAAACAAGTTGTTGACTAATCATGAACCTAAACGCTGGAATAGTGCAGATGTAGATTTGGGGGGGGGGGTGTGTCTCCGTTTTGTAGATAGCTAGTAAGCCTATTTTAGTTTTTTCCAAAGGACCCATGACTATACTAGGTTTGTTTTTTTTTTTTCCCCCTGAGCCTGACATCTGATATGCAGATGGATCCAAGTTATTGTTTGGGGAGGTGATGTAATGGCTGGCAGAAGGACCAGAAAGCTGGATCAGGGAAGAGAGTAGCTCCCAAATATGGGAAAGGGGTATAAATATTGTTGACTGTAAACCCCACTGATTTGATCTGATTTGGGGCCCATATTCAGCTTAGGAGCCTATGTGACCTCTGCATCCCTATAGATCTGAGCTCACGTTCTGTGGTCATGAGTAGGAACATTCCAAGCTGCCCCAATTTCAGGACCCATCTTCCTCAGGTAGAAGATAAGAGTATGTTATCCAGCCTCCCTTCGGAGGATGAAACATTCTCTACCATTGTGGATGTACGTTGAGGGCAAGGTCCTATGGGGGCACACAAAGGGGTCTATTGTGTTGTTCCTGACAGAGATGACCAGTAACAATGGAGAAAAGGATCTATCTAGGTCCATCTAGTCTGTTTGGGAATCTCAGGACTCCCCGACTAGGGCCCCAGCTGATGGGGTGACCTGATAGTGACTAAAGAGTCATCGTTAAAGTATGGACTGGTCTTATGTTTGAAGCCAGGCCCAAAGCTGCTTCCCAGGAAACACTGTGCCTGGGGGCTCCTTCCAGGTTCTTCCAGGCTTACACTTTGCGTGTTATTTGTCTAAGAAACAAGCTTTGCACTTTTCCGTTGGTTTCCTCAATGCAAATCCAGTGATCAGAAAAGCCTAATCTCTCCAGTTAAAAAACCATCAGGATTATTTTCTGCCTGCTTTTAGATCTTGGAAGCCCAGAAGGCATTGCCCTTGATCATCTCGGCCGCAACATCTTCTGGACAGATTCCCGCCTCAATCGAATTGAAGTGGCCAAGTTGGATGGCTCCCAGCGTCGGGTACTGTTTGACACTGATTTGGTGAATCCCAGAGGCATCGTCACGGATTCTGTGAGAGGGTATCTATCGTTGTATAAATCCTTGTGTGCATCAGTATCTTCACAGGTGTTTTCAGTGTTGGTCTCTAGCTCTGGCATTGCTCTTCTGAAGTGCAAGAGTACAGGACAAGTAGATGTTTAGACAGGACTTGTAGATCCCTATAGTGAAATGCCAGACCATTCCTTACAAGAAGTCTCTGCTGCAAGGACTTGAGGCCACATCTCACTTCCAGATCTCTTTCTAAGAAACTTGCTAAATAAGCAGTTCACAAACTAGTTATTTCCATGTGAACGTAATGTAAATCAGCACTGAAATTGTACCTGCCCAGAAGAGTAGGTATTTCAGTATCATAAAAATCCCAGATTGGGGGAGTCGGGCTGTAGCGCAGTGGGTTAAGCGCAGGTGGCGCAAAGCGCAAGGTCTGGTGTAAGGATCCCAGTTCGAGCCCCCGGCTCCCCCACCTGCAGGGGAGTTGCTTCACAGGTGGTGAAGCAGGTCTGCAGGTGTCTTTCTCTCCCCCTCTCTCTCTTCCCCTCCTCTCTCCATTTCTCTCTGTCCTATCCAACAATAATAACTACAACAATAAAACAAGGGCAACAAAAGGGAATAAATAAATAAATAAATAAATAAAATAAAAATAAAAAAAAAAAAAAATCCCAGATTGGGACCAGGCAGTGGCTCACCTGGTTAAGTATGTGCATTACAGTGTGCAAAGACCTGGGTTCAAGCCCCTGGCCCCCCACCAAGAGGTGCCAGGGCTCAAACCTGGGACTCAAGCACAACAGTGCTCTGACTCTGACTACAATTCTTTGTCAAGTATAATAATAATAGACATGATTCTTTTGCTGCTGTTGTTGTTGTTGTTGTCACTTGGGTTCTGTTACTTCACAAGTGGTGAAGCAGAGCTGCAGGTGTCTCTCTGTATCCTTCCTTCTCTAACTCTCCCATCCCTCTCAATTTCTCTCTGCCTCTATCCAATAATAAATAAAGATTGTTATTTTTTTAAAAATCCCAGATTGTTAGGGTGGCATAAATAGGCTTTTTGGTGATCCAAACTCGAGTGAACAGCTTAAGGACTCCTTCTTAAGGACTTTGTGAGCTCATCAATGTCTTCTTCTCTTTCTCCCTTATGGGACTTTTATTTTTCTTTTAAAAAAATATTTATTTATTTATTTATTTATCCTTTTGTTGCCCTTGTTGTTTTTATTGTTGTTATAGTTATTATTGTTGTTGTCATTTATGTTGTTGTTAGATAGGACAGAGAGAAATGGAGAGAGGAGGGGAAGACAGAGAGAGGGGAGAGAAAGATAGACACCTGCAGACCTGCTTCACCCACCTGTGATGTGACTCTCCTGCAGGTGGGGAGCCGGGGGCTTGAACCAGGATCCTTGAGCCTGGTCCTTGTGCTTTGCGCCACATGCACTTAACCCGCTGTGCTACTGCCCAACTCCCAGGACTTTTTTTTTTTCTGACAGAGAAAGGAAGAGAGAGAGAGACCTCTGCAGCACTGCTTTATCTCTCATGAAGCTTCCTCCCTACAGGTGGGGACCAGGGGTTTGAACTCAGGTCCTGGCACTGGGTAATGTGTCAGCTCTACCAGATGAGCCACCACCCAGCTCCCCTGACAGCGAGTTCTAAGTCTTGCACAGCAGCCCCTCCGCTCCTTGACATTTTTACTTCCTTCCGTAGTCCTCGTTCACCTGTCCACTAGGCCTTGAGCACTGCCTCTACCCGCATTTCCCACTGTGCCTCAGACCCTAAGTCTGTTGTGGCCTCAGGTGACGGATTGTGGGAATTCTGTTACGTATGTATGTCATTTGGGGGCTTTTTGTTGGTGTTTGCCGCCGGTGTTATCATTGGGGCTTGGTGCCTGCACAGCTCCACCATTCCCTGTGGACACTTTTTTTTCTCCCTTTTGTTTTTTTAATAGAGCATGCAGGACTGAAAAAAACTGAGGGGGCCAGGCAGTGGTGCACCTGGCTAAGCATACACATTACAGTGCTCAAGAATCCCGTTCAAACCCCCAGCTCCCACCTGTAGGGGGAAGCTTCACGAGTGGGGAAGTAGGTCTGCAAGTGTCTCTCTGTCTTTCTCTCTCTTTATCTCCCCCTCCTCTTTCAATTTCTGTCTCTATCCAATCATAAGTAAATAAAGAGATCTAAGGAGGGCTGGGTGGTAGCACACCAGGTCAAACACACATAGTGCAAAGTGCAAGGACTAGCCTAAGGATACCAGTTCGAGCCTCCAGCTCCCAGCTGCAGGGGTGACATTTCACAAGCAGCGAAGCAGGTCTGCAGCTGTTCATCTCCCCCCCAATCTTCTTCTCTCTGTTCTATCCAATAACAACAAGGAAAAAATGGCCACCAGGAGCAATAGCTTCATAGTGCAGGTACTGAGTCCCAGTGATAACTCTGGAGGAGAGAGAGAGAGAGAGAGAGAGAGAGAGGGAGAGAGAGAGAGAGGCTTAAGTAGAAAAAAAGAGGGCCAGATCCTGATTTATTCTTTTTTTTTAAAGTTCTTTATTAGTAATTTAATAGTGATTTGCAAGATTATGAGATCATAGACGTATAATTTGAACACCACATCTGCCACCTAAGTTCTGTGGCCTCCTCCCAAAGATGACCACCATAGTTCACCCAAGATCTTAGAGACTGGTTAACTACTTTTTAAAAATTATTTATTCCCTTTTGTTGCCCTTGTCGTTTTTTATTGTTGTTGTAGTTACTATTATTGTTGTTATTGATGTTGTCATTGTTGGATAGGACAGAGAGAAATGGAGCGAGATGGGGAAGAGAAAGATAGACACCTGCAGACCTGTTTCACCGTCTGTGAAGTGACTCCCCTGCCAGTGGGAAGCTGGGGGATCGAACCAGGATCCTTACACTGGTTCCTGCACTTCGCACCACCTGCGCTTAACTCGATGCGCTACCACCAGACTCCCACTACTTTTTTCTTTTTTTAAGCTCATGTATTTCAATTCTCTATATTTCACTTATGGGTGAAACCATCTGTTAGTTGTCTTTCACTTCCTTACTTACCTCACTAGGCATAATCACCTCCATTTCCATCCATTTTGACCTGAAAGGTACTACATCATCTCTTTTAATTACTGAGTAGAACTCCATTGAGTATATATCCCATTAAGTTCTTTAGAGGACATTTAGGCTGCTTCTAAATTTGCGGTACTGTGAATAATGCAGCTATGAACACGGGTGCCAGTGTCCCTTTCAATTAGTGTTTGCATGTCGTTTGGATAATGCCTAGGCATTGCTGCATCATGAGGTATTTCCATTTTTTGTTCCTTAAGTTTTTAAAAATAGTTTTTATATAGAGAGAGATTCACATGAGGCAGAGAGTAGAAGAAAGAGCACCCCCATGGCACATGCAGTGCTTCCGGAGATCAAAGCAGGAACCTGAGGAATGAAAGCCTGATGTGCCAGTTAAGTCGCTTCCCTGACCACTCCTGATCCTCTCCTAACCATTCTGAAGGTTTCTCTTCACTATTGTCTTCCTCAGAGGCCCTTTTTCAAATTAACTTTTCTTCGCCTGGGTTCTTTATTTCTCTTCCTTTTCTCCTTCTCCAGGAATCTCTATTGGACAGATTGGAACAGAGACAGCCCCAAGATCGAAACTTCCTACATGGATGGCACAAACCGGAGGATTCTAGCGCAGGATGAGCTGGGCTTGCCCAACGGGCTGACGTTTGATGCCTACTCCTCTCAGCTCTGCTGGGTGGATGCAGGTGATGAAAGAACCTTGGTAGCTCTGGGCTAACGGCATTGTTGTTTTGCTTTGCTTTGTTTTTGCCAGCAGGCTTATCACTGAGCTTATTTTATCACGGTGCCTGCATGAGGACTACACCTTCTGGAGGCCATCTTTCTCTCTTCCTCCTTCCTTCCTTTCTCTCTTCCTTCCTTCACTCCTTCCTTCCTCCCTTCCTCTTTCTCCCTCTTTTCTTTTTTCCTCCCATCTTCTCTTCTTCCCTCTTTCCCTTTTTCTCTCTCTTCCTCTCTTGTTTATATAGAGACTGAGAGAAAAATGGGGGAAAGATAGAAAGAGATGACTGCAGCATGACTCCACTGCTCTTGAAGCTTCCATCCTGCAGATGGGGACCAGGGCATGAACCCAGGTCCAGGTAATGTAAACTCTACTGGGTACACCACCATCTGGCTTCTAACTTCTTTAAATTTTTATTTTTTAAAAATATTTATTTCTTTATTCCCTTTTGTTGCCTTTTTTTTTTTTTTTCCTCCTCCAGGGTTATTGCTGGGCTCAGTGCCTGCACCATGAATCCACCGCTCCTGGAGGCCATTTTTTTTTCCCCCTTTTGTTGCCCTTGTTGTAGCTTCGTTGTGGTTATTATTATTGCCCTTGTTGACACAATTCATTGTTGGATAGGACAGAGAGAAATGGAGAGAGGAGGAGAGAAAGATAGACACCTGCAGACCTACTTCACTGTTTGTGAAGTGACTCCCCTGCAGGTGGGGAGCTGGGGGCTTGAACCCGGATCCTTATGCCAGTCCTTGTGCTTTGAGCCATGTGCGCTTAACCTGCTGGACTCCCAACTTTTATTTTTTTTTAACCAAATTTTCATCACCCATGCTGAGACAGTCCATATATACATCGAGTGTCTCCTATGAGGGTGGGGGGGTAATGATTTTGTGTTTGGTTTTACCTTCTCCAGATAGCTGGATATCTTCATTGTGAAATCTACTACTCCTCTAGGCTTGACACTGCCCAAAGAGCATCAGTCTTTTGTTTGTTTGTTGAACTATTTATTTGTTTATTGGATAAAGACATAGAAATCAAGAGGAAAGGGGGAGACAGAAGAGAAATGCCTAAAGTACTCTTTCACCATTCACGAAGATTTCATCCTGCAGCTGGAGCCTGGGGGGGCTTGAATCTGGGTCCCTGCGCATTGTAACATGTGTGCTCCGCCTGGCACTAGAGTGTCTTATTTTCTGTGTCAGGGTCAGCAAACTCCACTCCACTGGCTAAATCCCAGCTGCTCCCTTCTGTCATCACTTGTGTCAGGAATCCAGCCTGACCCCTCACACACTCAAAGCATGCACTCTACTTGCTGAGCTACCACTCCAACCGCGGTTCACATGTGAAAATGTAGCACTTGGAAAGATTATGCAGGGCCCTCCACGATGCCCTTGTTTTTCTTGGTCCACAGCACCAAAAATAATTACTGCCGGATGCTCTGTGAAAAAGCTTGCAAATCCCCTCGAGCCTGTCTTCATCCTGATAGTTAGCAAGCAGCTCCATACATTCCTCCACATAAGCCCCTGCTTGTCCTTCGGGGCCAACCCAGGAGACGTAAAGTAACAGGGTCAGGCAGAGAGTGGATAGCATAGTGATTACGCAAAGAGACTCTTGTACCTGAGGCTCCAAAGTCCTAGGTTCAATCCCCTCTGCACCACCATAAGCCAAAGCTGAACAGTGCTCTGGTTAAAAAAAAAAAAAAAAAAGTAATAGGGTCCCAGTGTGTGGGCGGGGTGGCGGTCTTCCAAGCCAAGGATGTGAACAGGAACTCCAATCATCAGTCAAGCCTCTGTTGAGGACCTACTCTGTTCCAGACACTTTCAGGTGTCACCGGAGTGCAGGGCTGTGCCTAGGACTTGGGGAGGATAGGAGGTAAGGAAACGTAGTAGAAACACAAGTCTGATTAGTCATGTAATACAGGTGTCCATGCAAGGCTGTGCGCAACTGCTAAACTAGTTGCTTGTAACTTTTGTTTGGTTGTTTCTTCCTTTTTCATGTTTTGTTTACTGGGTAGAGACAGAGAAATTGGGAAGGAAGGAGGAAATAGGGAGAGAGATACCTGTAGCACTGTTGAACCACTCATGAAGCTTTCTCCTTGCAGGTGGGGACTGAGGGCTTGAGCCCAAGTCCTTGCACATTGTAACTTGTGGGTTCAACCAGGTGGGCCACTGTTGACCCCAATGGGACTCAAATCTGTGAGGTGAGGGGTCAGGACAGATGTCAAGAGAGGAGAAGGGGTGAGGGAGGAAGAGGAGGGATTTTAGCAACTGCTGGTCAATTTGGACCATTGCATGATTCCTACTCTGGCAATGGAGGAAACTAGGTGAGCTTCTCCTGCTCTCGCTCACCTCTCCCCATCAGAACCAGCCTTTGAGGGAACTGGTGAAATAGTTCACTTGAATAGTGCACTGCTTTGTTGTGTATGTGTCCCAGGTTCGAGACCTGCCTCCACTGTTTTTTTTTTTTTTTTTTTGGTATTCCAAAATATGATACATTTTCTTTTCTCTTCATCTTTCTTTCTTCCTCCCCTCCTTCCTCCCTCCCTCCCTCCCTTCCTCCCTCCCTCCCTTCCTTTCCTTCTGCCTTTCTTTCCTTCTTTCCTCCTGCCTTTCTTCCTTCCTGTCTTTCTTTCTGTCTGTCTTTTTTTCTTTTTTAGTGATTTAATATTGATTTATAAAACTATAAGATAACGGCACCAGAGTTCTGTGTCTGCATTCTCTCCATTAGAAACTGCATTATGGCGCTGGGTGGTGGCACACTTGGCTGAGCATGCATGTTATAACCCAGGTTCAAGACCCCAGTCCCTACCTGCAGGGGGAAAGCTTTGTGAGTGGGCAAGTCATGCTGCAGGTGTATTTCTGTTTCTCTTCCCTTTCCCTTTTGATTTCTAGTTATCTCTATCCAATAAATAAAGTTGTTTTTTTTTTAAAAAAAAGGGAAACTACATTAGTTCTTCCAAGATTGCAGATATGGTTTGACTATTATTTCTGTAACTATCTATTTTTTATATATATTTGCCCCCCCTTTTCATTATCCTGCCTTCTCTTCCTTTCACACCTTCTACTTCTGAGTCCCCACCCCCCTTCTTTCTTTGGGTTCTGATGGAATTAGAGTTCAGAATCTTCAGATCATTCCCCTAACACTTACCCCTCTGGGAGTATAGATCAAAATTCTATGTGGTGCGTAAGGTGGAAGGTCTGGCTTCTGTAATTGCTTCTCCATTGTACATGGGCATTGGCAGGTCCAGACCCTCAGCCTGTTTCTGTGTTTTCCTAGTGGGATAGGGCTCTGGAGAGGTGAGGCTCCAGGACAGATTGGTGAGGTCATCTGATCAGGGTGATGAAAGCTTTTGGTGATGTGGTTTCTCTCCCTCTCTCTCTCTCTCTCTCTCTCCCCCTTCTCTGGCTCTACTAAAAAAAAAAATGTGGAAGGCCACACATGTTGATACTGACCAATGAGAGGGCAGGAGAATATGATACCACAACTAAGTTTTCAAGAATAAGTCATGGGGCTGGGCAGTAAATAGACTTTATAAAGCACACACATGATCATATGTGAGGGACCTGGGTTCAAATCCCTGGTCCTCATCTGTAAGGGCAAGTGTCACGAGAGGTAGAGCAGTGCTACAGGTTTCTCCCTCTCTGTGTGTGTGTGTCTCAAAAGAATAGACAAAAAATTTTCATAAAAGGCTAAATCTTAATGTCTTTTGGATTAGCTGTTGTGATGCTGGATTTCTCTCACCCTTGCCCTCATCTCTCTTTCTCTCTTTTTCTCTCTCTCTCTCATCTCTCTCACACACAATACAAAGATTGTTTCTTGTATGAACAATGAGTGACTTGTCTTTGCTCCACACAGGCACCCATCGGGTGGAATGCCTGAACCCCGGTCAGAGTGGCAGACGCAGGGTTCTTGAAGGACTCCAGTATCCATTCGCTGTGACGAGCTACGGGAAGAATCTGTATTACACGGACTGGAAGACGTACGTCATCTCCTGCTGTGTGGGGTCCAGAAGCTACCACCCTCTTCCTGGGAGGCTAAGCCCTCCTGGTCTGACCTTTGACTTCTTAACTTGATCTTGCAGCCTCCCGAGAGACACTCCTCCTCCTGACTACAAGAGACAGAGAGGAGGGTGGGAGAAGCAGTTGGGCAGGGCAATTATTGGTCATCTCGAAATCCTTGGATGGTCAACACCAAGTCTGAGAACTTGGGCTTTGTGAGCATGTCTGTTTTTTGTCCTGGAGCTGACCCGAGGTCACATGGTTGATGGGTGCCACGCCTACTCCATGCCCCAGTGTCATCACAGCTCCTTCCTGCAAAAAGGCAGGGGACTGGGCAGTTAAAGCCCACAAGCAGCTAGAAAGGGATCTATATAGAAAGCCCATTTGCCAGCTTGCAATATTGAGTGGGAAGAGACAGCTAAGTGCTCTTTGTCTCCCCCCTTTTAATTTTTATCTTTATTTATTTATTGGATAGCGACAGAAATTGAGAGGAGGAGGGAGGGAGGAAGAGAGACAGAGAGACACCTACAGCCCTGCTTCACCACTCGCAAACCTTTCCCCCTGCAGGTGTGGACTGGGGGCTTGAATCCAGGTCCTTGCACATTGTAGCATTTGTGCTTAACCAGGTGCACCACCACCCAGCCTCCTCTTTTTTTAAATATTTTAAAAACACTTATGTATTAATTATTTTATTTGATAGGACAGAGAGAAATTGAAGGGGGTAGAGAAGGAGAAAGAGAGAGAGAGATACCTGCAGCACTATGTCACTACTAATGAAGCTTCCTCTGTGCAGGTGGGGACCAAAGGCTTGAACCTAGGTCCTTGTGCATGATAACATGTGCACTCAACCAGGTGTGCCACCACCTGACCCCATTTGTTCTTTCTGTTTGTTTGTTTAATTTTTATTATTTCTTTCTTTATTAATTGGATAGAGTAGGCCAGAAATCTATAGGGAAGAGGGTGGTAGAGAGGGAAAGAGACAGAGACACCTGCAACACTGCTTCAACAGGGGCAAAGCTTTCCTCCTGCAGAGGGCCCGAGGGCCGAAACCCGAGCCTTGCACACTGTAACGTGTTCAGTCAGGTGTGCCACCACCCAGCCCCCAAATTGCAAATTTCACACACCCAGGTTTATCCCCACCTCACCCCACTCCACCCCACATACAGGTCTGTCTTCAGGAAATTTGTTGTTAAATTAACTATCGACATTTATGGGGGGAAATTTGAACACTGGATAAGATATTTTCAGGAAGGTCAGTCATGATGGTCTTCAAATGCTGTTGCCAGTGTGACCCTGTCCTCTAGCTTCTGGGTCAGCAGCTCAGTTGTAGCTATATATATTGGAATACAGGGTGCCAATCAGCTATGGGCGTTAGACTAAAGAATAAATCCATTTGTCCTTTTCTTTTCCTTATTTATTTTCCCTTTTGCTGCCCTTGTTGTTTTTTATTGTTGTTGTAGTTATTATTGTTGTTATTGATGTCATCATTGTTAGGACAGAGAGAAATGGAGAGAGGAGGGGAAGCCATAGAGGGGCAGAGAAAGATAGACACTTGCAGACCTGTTTCACCGCCTGTGAAGTGACTCCCCTTCAGGTGGGGAGCCAGGGACTCAAACTGGGATCCTTACACCAGGTCCTTGTGCTTTGAGCCACGTACCCTTAACCTGCTGCACTACCACCCGACTCCCTTTTTTTTTTTCAATAAAGTAGAGAATTTTTTTGAATTTTTTTTTTTATTGTCTTCATTTATTTATTGGATAGAAACAGCTAGAAATTGAGAGGGAAGGGGGTGATAGAGAGGGAAAGAGACAGAGAGACACCTGCAGCCCTGCCTCACCACTCATGAAGCTTTCCCCCCTGTGGGTGGGGACCTGGGGCTCGAACCTGGGTCCTTGCACACTGTAACATGTACGCTCAACCAGGTGCACCACCACCCAGCCCCCATTTGTCCTTTTCTAAGATGTCAAAGTAATACAGAGTTGGCCTGTCCACTAAGGTTATGTGTGTGTGTGGTGGTGGTGGTGGGGGGGGGCTGGCCAGTGTATCTGTTTGGAATCTTTGGTTTATCCTCCAAAACCACAAAAGAGCATGATATACAGAGAAAAGTCTAAGCAACCAGCTATATCTTCACCTTCTGCCCTTTGGTACTTGCAGGAATTCCGTGGTTGCTGTAGACCTTGCAGTCGCCAAAGAGATGGACACCTTCCACCCCCACAAGCAGACCCGCCTGTACGGCATCACCACTGCCCTGTCCCAGTGTCCCCAAGGTAACACACTTTGCTCTTCTGAGCAGGGATTGGGAGCTTCCTAAGACACAGAGCCCCGCTCAGGCTGCCGCATTACAACTCCAGGGTGCCCCGATCACATGGCAGGCAAAATGTGGTCCCTTCCTTACAGGGTCTTTACTATTTATTGGACAAGACAGATGAAAGAGTAGGACACTGTTGGGAATGGAATTGAGTGGAGAGTGAGGAAAGTATTGATCTAGATGTATCTGCTCTTGAGGTTAGGAATATTAATGTTAGGATTTCTGCTTTTATTTATTTATCTTTTGAACTTTTTTTATCTCACTATCCTTTGCTTGAACATCCTCTATCCGTGTCTTCTTCTTTTTTTTTTTTTATCCTTTAAAGTAGTCATACATTTCTTTTCCTTTTTTTAAAATTATCTTTATTTGATTATTTGGACAGAGACAGCCAGAAATCGAGAGGGAACAGGGTGATAGAGAAAAAGAAGGACAGAGAGACACCTGCAGCACTGCTTCACCACTTGTGAAGCTTTCCCCTTGCAGGTAGGGGCCGGGGGCTCGAACCCAGATCTTTGTGCACTGTAACATGTGCACTCCACCAGATGCGCCACCACCCGGCCCCAGGAGTTCTGCTTTTATCTACTTATATATATATATATTTTTTAGATAGGGACAGAGAAAGAGCGACCATAGCACTTAAGCTTCCTTTTATGCTGTGAGGGCTGGGCTTGGGCCTGGGTTGTACACATGGCAAAGCAGTGTACTATCCAAATGAGCTATTTCACCAGCCCTCTGCTGTTTTTAAAGTTCATCTATTTGGCCTAACAGTAGCAATAATTTAATATTAGTATTAACGGTAATAATTTCAAACACCTGAGAAGCTTCTGGGAACTAGGACCTTTACATATATGACTATAACTCAGTGATTTGTTTGCATCTTCATAGCATCCCTCTGGGGTCAGTACTGTTATTGAACCTGTTTTATAAATAGGAGAACTGAATATGTTTGTCCACATCCCACAGCTCACAATGGTGAGTGGGGGTGGGTGGGAATTAAGGCCGTCTGCCTCCAGATCTGTGCTTTGATTCCTCTTTGAGACCTCTCCCCTAACCCATTTTCCTTGTTGTTTTTTCTCCTATCTCCCAGTTGCTTGTGAATCTAAGTTGGAAAAGGAGACAGAAAGTACTTTTTATTTTAATATTCCAGTTCTATGTCATAATTCAGGGCTGGTTGGTTCTCTTCAAAGCCTCTCCCCCAAACCAAGAATCAAGTGTTTTGGGCCTGTCTGGCAAGTCCTAAAGGTGAAGAAACAAGCCAGAGTTGAGTGTGTCCCCTAGCTTGCCCTGTTCCCCTGCAATTCCCACAGCCTTGGTGTCACAGAAATCAGAAAGTTGCCTTACAAGAGGACCCCTTTATTCGATGGCTGTTGACTCAGATCTCAGAGAAGACTGTTGAGCTGATGTCTGCCTTTTCCAGGTCACAACTACTGTTCCGTGAACAATGGTGGCTGCACCCACCTCTGCTTGGCCACTCCAGGAAGCAGGACATGTAGCTGCCCTGACAATACCTTGGGAGTTGACTGTATAGAGCAGAAATGAAGATAAGAATGCCTTGTTCCCTCTGCAAGTATATCACAGCAACACCCTATTTGAAAGGGTCCAGACTGACTGTCTCATCTGGTAGCGGTGTGACCACCAGATCCAGGTTCAACCCAGCCTGAGCCCTGACAATATCTCCCTCACTATTCCCCTCAAATCTATGTCCTAGGCTGCTGGAATGGGATAGCCCCCCTCCCAAAAAAACAAACAAACAAACAAAACCCACAAGTCAGAATTCCCCTGATCGCAATCCTCAGACAAAAATATCACTCTGAGAGAGAAGTTTATAGCCACTGCTCTGGAACCCTTCTCAACTCAGTACTCCAGTGGTGAGCAGAAGCTCCCCAATCCCGAGATAGCCCCTTTCTTGTGACCTTATGAGCTCAGCTTCACTCTGAGCCACCTACCATCCTGTAAATTCTTTGACACACCAGCCAGGCCACCTAGATAAGTCTGTGAGAGAAGAAGGGCATTAGTCCTCCCATTCCTTTTTTTTCTTGGTGCTCTGATTTTCCTCTTTTATACATAGCTTTTATCTCAAATTGTGTGCCACATAATCAAGATCTCTTGTGGCAAAAGCCCACCTTATCCTGAGAATAGATGGGTATTTGGTGGATGATAATGAGGAGGCCCTTCTCAGATAAGTCATTGTCATTTCAGTAGTAACATTTGGGAGTGGAAGGCTTACATCAAACCAGTATCCAGTAGTAGGAATTTCCATGTGGGGTCAGATGTTTGAGGCTGGTGATGCTTTGATATGCCTTCAATTATACCAAAGATTTCCAAATTATTCTCACTGGCCCATAGTTATTGGGCCCCAGCATCTGTCTTTATGGGCAGCATGACCCCATTTCAGACAGCAATGTCCGGCGTCCTCACAGAGGCCCATTTGAATCACATCCTGGAGCTGATACAGTTGACGTTCCCCAGTAGCCCCTCATTCTGGCTTCCCTTCATGACACTCTATCTACATTCACCCATGACCTTTCCGCTTTTGGTTCTTCCCCTACCCATGGACCCTTGTGGACTATATACTCATGCAAAGACAATCCAAGAAAGCCAAATTGAATTATTTACACTAGTGAGCCAGATCCTTTATTATTCATTGGAATAACCAAAGGGATCATCGATTGCCATGTTTCCTGTTTTTGTTTCGAAAACATCTCTGGAACATGAATACCCAGTATTATCTTTTTAGTAACTGCTTCCTAAAGTCCTAAAATAATAGAAATACTAGACTGAACACTGGGCATAAGGGATTTGAGCCATTGGAGATCATGGTGAAGGAGACTGAGTGAAAAATACCACAAAGAGATTGCTCACAGGTGGGGAAGAGAAACCTGAGAGGAAAAGGTAGAGGAGGGCAGTTCACAATAGCAATGAGAAAACACTCTTAGCTTCAAAGTTAAAGTGATACATTTTGCCAGCAAACAATTATAACTTGAGCACAAGGAGGCATTTGACTACTTTTCTCTTTAGGAAAGAGATCCTTCTCCTGGTCTTCAAAGCTCAGTGCTTCTAACTATTACCAAGCTACTCATCCCGCCTCCCCCACTCCCACCACCACCACCATTTTTCCTCATTTACTTCTCTGGCACACTGAACTCTGAATTTAAATATAGAAGTTTTCTTTGAATAATTAGAGTTTATTTTTGAAGAGGCAAATATGTTCCCAAGCATCACAGAATTAGGGGAACACAAATTTTATATAACCCACAATTATGTTCACTTTCCTTCTGTATTTATCATTCTATATCAAGCTCTCGATAGCACTCATTGTGATTCTGTATAATTTTTGTAACTGTTTTATTCATTTTACTAGATCCACTCTAAAATTTTCCAAATGGTAAACTCTTAAACTGTGGAAACCACGAAAGGTGCTTATTAACTGTTCTTTTCAGATTTATATAAGTTTTGGATGATACCTTGAGGTTATAGCTTTATAAATATTAGTATGAAAAATAAAATTTTTGTTAAAAAATCTTTTATCTTGTTTGAAAGGAAAGACTTAATGTTGGAAGGTTGACTCACAATGGAAAGACATTTATTTTATGCAAAACTGTGGAGTCCTTAAGGGTGGTGGCTTATTTCCCAAGAAAGTCTACAAATTAATGACTTAATTTGTTAATGACTTAAAAATTGATTCTAGGACCGGGGGAGATAGTGCACTGATGATACCCAGGACTTGCATATGAGAAGTCCTAAATTCAATCCCTAGCACCACTAATTGCTGGGACTAAGCGGTGTTCTGATAAAACTAACAATTAATGCTAGATGTGGGGAGATAGTTCAGCACGACAGCACAGGGCCTGTTTGTGTGTGTGTGTGAGGCCCAAATACTTCAGGTTCAATTATCAGCAACACCATAACCAGAAATTAGCAGTGCTTTGGTGTATTTCTTTCTCTCTCTCTCTCATAAAAGTAATTCTTTCATAGACCATAAGTCACTCTTAAAAAAAAAAAAAAACCTTTTTTTCAAATCACTTTAGTTGGAGGAAATAATGGACCTTGAGAGCTTGTTTGGAGGTTCTAGCAGGGGAGTGCAGCTAGCTACTCATATACCCTCGACTGAAGACCGGTCTGTCTCTGTTTGGGGAAGGCCATCCTCTTCAACAGAGCACACAGCTTCGGGAGGGACTCACATGGAGCGGTGAGGGACATCCCCTAGCCAGCCAGATCAGCTGAATCAACCTTGGCGATCAGTGGGGTGACAGATGTTGCAGCCAGATCGCTCTCACATCTGTGGAGGAAATAATGGTTTACAGAATAAGTATTGTCACATAAATACAGTTTTACTTACTCATTTTATTTTATTTTATTTTACCTCCAGGGTTATCCTACACTATGAATCCACTGCTCGTGGTGGCCATCTTTTTTCCATTGTTGTTGCTGCTATTGCTGTTGTTAGGACAGAGAGAAAAGGAGAGAGGAGGGGGAAGTCAGAGAGGGGGAGAGAGATATAGACAGACACCTGCAGACCTGCTTCACTGCTTGTGAAGCAATCCCCCTGCAGATGGGGAGCCGGACGCTCGAACCAGGATCCTCGCACTTGGCATTTTATGCACTTAACCCCAGTGTTGCTATCGCCTGGATTGCTGCTTTTCATCCTTTAGGGGATCAGCACATAGAGGAAAATCTCCCCGACACTGAATTTGTCCATGAGTTCTTGGCGTCAAAACCAGAAGCATAAGCAACAAAGGGATGGTTGAACTGGTGATGTACATGCTTTACCTTTGTATGAGGCATTGGTTCAGTTGCTGGCACCAGCTCCATAAGTGGTGGAGCGGTGCTCTGGTGTCTCTCCATTTTTCCTTTCACATTCGGGGGAGTGGGGGGGGAGAGGAGACATGGAACGAGAAAGTTGAGCCCAGGAGATGACTCAGTGGTGTTCATGCATAGGATCCTGGGTTCATTCCCTAAATCTTCATAATTTTTTTTTTTTTAATTTTCCAGGACAGGAGGAATAGCAAAGAAAAGACTGTTATGCCTAAAACACCAAAGGTTCCATGTTCAGTTCCCAGCACCACCATGAGCCAGAGCTGAGCAGTGCTCTGAGTGGTGGTGGTGGTGGTGGTGGGGTAATCTTATATTAAAGGCCACTGTCGAGAGTGAAAAAGCCATCAGCTTATAAAAATAGAGAAAATCTTTTGAAGACAATAAAAATGTGGGAGTCAGGCTGTAGCGCAGCGGGTTAAGCGCAGGTGGCACAAAGCACAAGGACCAGCATAAGGATCCCGGTTTGAACCCCGGCTCCCCACCTTCAGGGGAGTCGCTTCACAGGCGGTGAAGCAGGTCTGCAGGTGTCTATCTTTCTCTCCTCCTCTCTGTCTTCCCCTCCTCTCTCTATTTCTCTCTGTCCTATCCAACAACGACAACAACAATAATAACTACAACAATAAAACAACAAGGGCAACAAAAAGGGAATAAATAAATAAAATAAATGTTTAAAAAATTAAAAAAATAAAAATGTAAGAGAATGGTCTGGGATGTGGCACAGTGGATATAGCAGTGGACTCTCAAGCATGAATTCCTGAGTTCAATCCCCAGCAGCACATGTACCAGAGTGATATCTGGTTTGTCCTCTTTTCTCTCTCTCTCTCTCTCTCTCTCTCTCTCTCCCTATCTTTCTTATTAATAAGAATAAATAAATAAAATAAATAAATAAATAAAAATGTAAGAGAAAGCATGGCTTAAAATTGTTTAACAGATACTGACGCAGGAGTTGGGCGGTAGCACAGCAGGTTAGGCGCAGGTGGCGCAAAGCACAAAGACTGGAGTAAGGATCCCGGTTCCAGCCCCCGGCTCCTCATCTGCAGGGGAGTCACTTCACAGGCGGTGAAGCAGGTCTGCAGGTGTCTGTCTTTCTCTCCCCCTTCTCTGTCTTCCCCTCCCTCTCTCCATTTCTCTCTGTCCTATCCAACAACAATGACAACAATAGTAACTACAACAATAAAACAACAAGGGCAACAAAAGGGAATAAATAAAATAAATATTAAAAAAAAAACAGATACTGACTCAAGTATGCTTGAAGAGCATAGTCATAGTTCTGGAAGGAGAAAGAAAAAAGAAGGTTCAAGACGACTGGCACAGTTGACATTGCCATCTGTGACTCTCAAATCATCATCTCCTCCCTCTCAAGCCTTCCTTGTAGGCACTGCTTAAAACCGCAGCACAGAGGACTTAGCAACCACTTATACAGAGAAGGACCCCTAGATAGGGTTAAATGATGTGTTAATACAGTACATGATTGGGGGCGGGTGGTGGCACACCTGGTTGAGCGCACGTATCACAATGCACAAGGACCCAGGTTCAAGCCCTCGGTCCCCATCTGCAGGAGGAAAGCTTTGTGAGTGGTGAAGTAGTGCTGCAGGTGTCTCTCTGTCTCTCTCCCTCTCTCACCCTCTTGATTTCTGGTTGTCCCTATCCAATAAATAAATATAATTAAAAATTTTTTTAAAAAAAACAGTACATGATTAAGAGGTGGGCCAAAAAAAAAAAAAGGCTGAATAAATGGGCTTCATTGGCCTGCTGGTTGCTGGCAGCATGCATACATAGGTGGAGATTTATGAGCCCAGATGTTAAGCCTGCAAATTCTATACAGGACTTCAAGGTTTTTGCTCAGGGGTGGTTCTTCTCAAAGGCAGTTCCAGAAGCAGCCACTAGATGGCAGGAAAAATCTCTTTATGTGTAACCGGATGGAGATGGAGATTGAGACTGATCATTTTCTCTTAAAGTTTTGAGTTCTAGGTTTACCCATCATCCTACTCAAGAATGTTCTTAATATCGGCTAATTCTCTAACCTGTTAACAAAGAAAAAGGAAATATAATCTACATGCTAGCAGTTTGCCTGAAGTATTAAAACATTTATTTTAAAGCAGATGCCCACTCCCCCACCCCATCCCAAAATTTTTTCTTACCCAGTAAGACATCCATGACACTATAGCATTGGCAATGTGTGCAGTGCTGTGAGGAATACATTTTTGAATACATCTATAAGTGTATTCACATCTTCAGGAGCTGAGTTCTGGGTGGATTTAAGTAGAAAGTGACAAAGAAGTCTAGAAAATGCAAGCTTTTTGCACTTAAAACATGATCTTCACTCAACAAGCATGTATCCAATTGCATAGTAGACGCTGGTACTGGGTGGTACTGGATGAGTGCTTCTGTCACTAAGGGCTTTCATCACCTTAAGAAGGGAAGCAGCTTGTGGGGGGCTGGATGGTAGCCCAGCGGGGCTAAGTGCATGTGGTGTGGAATGACGTAAGGATCTCGGTTCAAGGCCCCAGCTCCCCCCCTGCAGGGGTGGGGCACCTCACAAGTGGTAAAGCAGGTCAGCAAGTGTCTATCCCTTTCTCCCCCTCCTCTTTCAATTTCTCTCTGTTCTATCTGACAATAGCAATAACAACAATATAAAAACAAAGGTAATAAAATGGAAAAAATAGGCTTCAGGAGCAGTGGATTCATAGTGAAAGCAGCAAAGCCCCAGCGATAACCCTGGAGGCAAAAAAAGAAAAGGAAAGAAGAAGGGAAGCAGCTTAGTAGGGATCCTGGAGTGAGAGTTTTTATTTACTGAGTTACTGGGAAATGGAATTCCTTAAGATAATCTGGTGAGGTAGGATCCATTGTGTTCATTGTGCAAATCAGGAAACTAAGACCCAAGGTGAAGTAAATTAGTCAAGGACAGAATAGAGCAGAAGGTACTCGCGGCTCTCTCATGTTCTTCTCAATACATTCTTCCATCTCCTCTTTCACAAGACAAGGGAAAGGGAAGTTGATACTTATCATACTGTATTTTTTTCACACATTGACATATAGAAAGCTAAAAAATAAAGACATGGTACAAAAAACAAATCTCGGGAGTCAGGCGGTAGCGCAGTTGGTTAAGTGCAGGTGGCACAAAGCACAAGGACTGGTGTAAGGATCCCGGTTCGAGCCCCCAGCTCCCCACCTGTAGGGGAGTCGCTTCACAGGCGGTGAAGCAGGTCTGCAGGTGTCTATCTTTCTCTTCCCCTCCTCTCTCCACTTCTCTCTGTCTTATCCAACAACAACGACATCAATAATAACTATAACAATCAAACAACAAGGGCAACAAAAGGGAATAAATAAATATCAAAAAAAAGAAAGAAATCTCATCATTCAAGTATCACTTCATGAATACATTGGCACCTTACTCTGTAAATGTAAATACACATGGATGATGCTAATCTCACTTTATGCTTTTACTTCACACACTGACATTTAGAAAGCTGGAAAATAAACACAGTGTGAAAAACCAGTCTCATCATTAATTGCTCCGTGAACTTAAACATGCATGAAAAGTTGTATATGTGTATGGTTTTTTTTGGGGGGACCTCATTTAATGTGTATTTTCATATTTGTTTCCATTTAAAATAAGTGCATATAAATATTCCCTTTCATAACTGCATAATGTTATTCTATAAACTGAATCAACAGTGAACTCTCACCAACTCTTATTGAGAAATGCCTAAGGTTTGGTTTTGCTGTGGTAACACCTTGTAAACACCCCTATACTTATATCAAAATGTCCTTTGTTTTTTCTCTAAGACAAATTTCAACTCACTGCCATTCAAAAATGGAAGGCTTTTTTTTTCTTTTTTTTTTTTTTCCTCTAGGGTTATTGCTGGGCTCGGTGCCTGCACCATGAATCCACTGCTCCTGGAGGCCATTTTTCCCCCTTTTTCTTGCCCTAGTTGTTGCAGCCTCGTTGCGGTTATTATTGCCATTGTTGACGTTGCTTTGTTGTTGGATAGGACAGAGAGAAATGGAGAGAGGAGGGGAAGACAGAGAGAGAGGGGGAGAGAAAGATAGACACCTGCAGACCTGCTTCACCGCCTGTGAAGCGACTCCCCCGCAGGTGGGGAGCCGGGGGCTCGAACCGGGATCCTTACGCCGGTCCCTGCGCTTTGCGCCATATGCGCTTAACCCACTGCGCCACCGCCCGACTCCCAATGGAAGGCTTTTGATAAATACTGCCCAGTCTTTGTCCAGAGAGGTAGGAACAGTTTACACTCCTGTCAGCTTTTAAAAGCTTCAGAACCTGCTTTTTTTTTTTTTTTTGAATTTTGCCTATTACATAAACATGGAAGAGGTTTACTAAAACTCATATTTTTTAAGTTAATTTTTTTTGGGGGGAGGGTCATCTCCGGGGCTTCACCACTCCAGGCTGACTTTTTCAGACCTGGCTGAGTGCACATGGATCAGTGCACAAGGATACAGGTTCAAGTCCCTGGTCCCTTCCTGCGGGGTGGGGGTGGGGGGAGTTTCATGAGCAGTGAAGCAGTGCTACAGGTCTTTCTCTGCTTCTCTCTCTCTCCTCATTGTCTAAATAAATAGAAATGTCAAAGAAAGTGGGCCAGGCAGTGGCACACCAGGTCAAGCACACATAATATAAAGCGCAAGGATCCCCACCTGCTGCGGGGCAGGGGTGGGGGGATCGCTTCACAAGCGGTGAAGCAGGTTTGCAGATGTCTATCTTCCTCTCTCCCTCTCTATCGGTCCCTCCTTTCTCAATTTCTCTGTCCTATCCAATAAAATTGAAAAATGGCCTTCAGGAGCGGTGGACTTATAGTGCTGGCAATGAGTTCCAGAAATAACCTTGGGAGCAAAAAAAAAAAAAAAAGAAAAGAAACAAAAAACAAGCAGACAGAGAAAGAGGGAAGAAACTAGCACCAAAGTTTCTTCCAGTGTGATGAGAACGCAGCCCAAATCTGGATCAGACATGCTATAACTATACACTGTCGACGTCAGCTACTTTGCAGGCCCTGTTTAAGCTTTTTAAAAGTATAATAAGCTTTTTAATTTTGTTGTTAGTGGTGGTGGTTTTAGCCTCAGGGGTTTCACCACTCAGAACTGACTTTTTCAGATTGAGACAAGGAACAACACCAGGGCACCAAAACTTCCTTTAATGTGGTGGGGGCCAGGTTCAAATCTGAGGCAGGCACTTAGTGAAACAACACTATCCAAGTGACCTAGTTTGCCTGTCCCTTTTAAATTTATCAATTGATTATTTTTTATTTATTTATTTTCCCTTTTGTTGCCCTTGTTTTTTATTGTTGTTGTAGTTATTGATGTTGTAGTTGTTGGCTAGGACAGAGAGAAATGGAGAGAGGAGGGGAAGACAGAGAGGGGGAGAGAAAGATAGATATACCTGCAGACCTGCTTCACCGCCTGTGAAGTGACTCCCCTGCAGGTGGGGATCCGGGGGTTCGAACCGGGATCCTTATAACGGTCCTTGCGCTTCGCTCCAAGTGCGCTTAACCCACTGCACTACCGCCTTGACTCTGCAATTGATTCTTTTTAAATTTTCATTATCTTTATTTATTGGATAGAGACAGCAGAAATAGAGCTGGGGACTCGAACTGGGTTCCTTACATTGGTCCTTGTACTTTGTGTCATGTGTGCTTAACCCGCTGTGCTACCGCCCAGCCCCCGAGAATTTCTGTGTTGAGAACCCTATGGGATAAGCACCATCTAATCCCTTTAGCCTCAGTTTCCTTATCTGTGAAATAAGTACCCAGATTTCTCATAAAGATACTTTTTAGTTTGTTGTATTACACTAAAGTAAAGGACTTAGGAAAGGGGGGAGGCTCAGGTCCTAGAACATAATGTCAGAGAACCTAAAGTAGGTTGAATTGTTATGTGGAAAACTGAGAAATGTTATACATGTTCAAACTACCGTTTTTTATTTTTTTGTTACTGTATTTTATTTTTGATTGTAACATGCACGCTCAACCAGGTGCACCACCACCTGGCCTTTATTTTTGATTGTAAACCATTAATCCTCCCGATAAAAAAAGAAGAAAAATTTAAATAGCAAAAAAGGGTATATATATATATATATATATATATATATATATATATATATATATGTTTTTTAGGATGAAAGCACTGGGGTTGGGGCTGAGGAGACATAGGAAAAGTCTGAGAGAAGAGGTACCTAACAAAAAAACAGTTACTCTCAGGACACTTCAAGGCTTGCTTTCTTTTTAAATATTTTTTTTGTTATCCTTAATTTATTACAAGATTGTAAGATTACAATGTATACCACACCCACCAGCAAAGTTCCCTACCCTCATCCTCTAACTCCCAAAGATAACCACCATAGTTCTCACAAAGTTTGCTTGCTTCTGTTTTGTTTGATTTTTTTTTGGGGGGGGAGGGAGCTAGTTTACGTAAATCAGATCTCTAGATTCCACCTATTAGTGAAACCATCTGCTAGCTAGTTTGTCTTTCATCCGTTTACTTATTTTGCTAAGCATAATCCCCTCCAGTTTCATCCATTTTTTTTGTCCCAAAAGACACAATATTGTCTTTTTTGATTGCAGAGTAATAGTCTATGGAATATGTATCCCATAACTTCTTTAGCCAGCCATCTGTTGATGGACATTTAGGCTGCTTCCACTCTGGCTATTGTGAATAATGCAGCTATGAACATAGGGGTACATGTGTCTGTTCAAAAGACTTATTTTCTTAGACTCATATGAATTTCACATTAAGGTAAATCCAGTTTTATTGTGAAGGACCATTTAAACTTCATTACTCTCTATGATTAACAGAACGCTGTCTTTTCAAGAAGGATGTGGAAGTCCTAACCCCAGGTACTTCAGAATATGACTCCATAAGGTCTTTAAAGAGGCATTTGGGTTCAGATGAGGTCACTGGGATGAAGTTTTGTTCAGTATGATCTGATATCTTTATATAAAAAAAGAAAACTGAACAAAGAGGCAGGCACACAGATGAAGTTGAGATAAATTATGTTAGTGCATCTACAAGTCAAAAAATGCCCAAGATTGCCACCAAGCCAGTAGGAGCTGGGAATGGAGTCTTTCTCACAGCGCTCAAGAGGTACCAACCCACTGACACTTTGAACTTAGATTTTCAGTCTTCAGGACTGTGAGAACACAAATTTCTGTTGTTTAAGTTCCTTGGCCTGTAGTTTGTTACAATGGCCCTAGGAAACATGTGATGTATTCACAAGTACATGTGATACGCTGTTCTGTCAGCCTAACAAACATCAGAGCTCCTGGGAATGAAAGGGCATGTGGGTTTCAGAAGAATCCCATATTAACTGTGAAAGGACAAGGCCCCAAGCCCCCACACTCTAGTTTCTTCACAACTCCAAAATCCCCCTGTGAGCTGGCTCTGTTTTAAATCACAGCCTCTGAGGATGGAATCAGCCTTTGGTATTCTTTTGGTTCCCCATAGGTGATCTCAGTAAAGTGAGAACTAGTTTAAAAAAATAAATAAATAAAAAACCCAAGTGAGGGTAGGGAATTTGATGGTGCTATGTTGTATTTGTCAATCTATTTGAGGAGAATGGTCATTTTAATAACATTGGAGCCTCCAGTCCATCAGCAGACTCTCCCTCTCCCTCTCTCCATTTATTTAAGAAGAGCTACAGTTCTTGAGCAACTGACCCTTAGCCTAAAGCATGTGTAATCTGTGTTTCTGGTGGGGCGTCTGGGTCTACATTAGGTAAAGAGACTACAAAGATAGCACAGCTAGCATGCTGGAATTCTGAGCTGCCTGTGTCTGATGTTGCTGCCGTGTCACTCTGCCTGCCCCTTCTTAAACTTCTGTGACTGATAGCTCCCAGGTGGGCATAGTTAAAGGATCTCACTGGAGGTACTCAGTCACCTTAAAAGGGGTGGGAGGTGGGGCCTGGCAGTAGCACAGCTGGTTAAGGGCACATGGCATGAAGTGCAAGGACCAGGTCAAGAATCCCAGTTCGAGCCCCCAGTTCCCCACCTGCAGGAGGGGGGCGGTTACTTCACAGGTTGTGAAGCAGATCTGTAGGTGTCTATCTTTCTCTCCCCCTTTCTGTCTTCCCCTTCTCTCTCGATGTCTCTTTGTCCTATCCAATAACAACAGCAATGACAACTATAACAGTAGCGACAACAAGAGTAACAAAATGAGGAATATGGCCTCCAGGAGCAGTGGATTCGTAGTGCAGGCACCGAGCCCTAATTATAACCCTGGAGGCAAAAAAAAAGGGGGGAGGGGAGAGGGAATGGGGACTAGGGAGACAACATAATGCTTATGCCAAACACTTTAATGTCTGAGTCCCAGGTTCAATCCCCAGCTCCACCTTAAGCCCTAGCTGAGTAGTGCTCTGATCTTTCTCTGTCTTATTCTCATTAAAAATCTAAATTATATATATTCTAATAAACCCTAAAATCTGGGGGACTGGGTAGTGGCACACTTGTTTGAGTACACTTATCGCTGTGCATAAAGCCCCGGGTTGAAACCCTGAGCTCCCGCCTATGGAAGGAAGCTTTATAAGTGGTGAAATAGAGTTACACATGTCTTTTTCTCTATCCTTCTCTTTTCCTCATTACCTCTAAGTTTCTCTCTTGTCTCTATCCAAAATAAATTTTAAAAAGAATGTTTTGCTGTATACACTAGTTTTACAATGAAAGAATTTTTTAAATTTTCTAAATCTTTATTTATTTATTGGATAGAGATAGCCAGAAATTGAGAGAGACAGGGAAGATAGAGAGGGGGAGAGAGAGATACCACAACACCATCACTTTCCAAGCTTCCCCCCTGCAGGTAGGGACAGAGGGCTTGAACCTAGGTTCTTGTGCATTATAACATGTACACTCAACCAGGTGTGCCATTGCCTGGCCAACTTAATTTTTTTAAATGTATTTTACTTGTTTTTATTTTCATTAGAGAGTGAGGGAGGGAGAGAGAGAAAGAGAGTCCAGAGCACTGCTCAGTTCTGGCTTATGGCTTTCCAATTGAAAGATGTGGAAAGGTTTCTCCCAATATTGCCAATTACAAGATCTTGAAAACGGAAGTCCTTTGGCTTCCCTTCACAACTGTGTGGCTGCTGGATGTACCGCCCCATCATAGATGGGGGCGAGGCAGTCCTCACACAGACCTGAAGCTGTCCTGGTCCAGGGGCCTCTGTGTAAGATGACCATAGTGCATGCAGCCATAGCTGCTGCCCACAAATGCAGACGTGGGCTGTGCCCCTGGGTGAGCAGACCTCCTACCCCATGGCCTGAACTGCCTCAGTATGGCCAGTGTTGGCCTTGCAACAGTTCCTATCTGGGCACGAAGGCAACCTGTGAACTTGTGAAGAGGAAGCTGTGGCAGTGAGAGTGAGGGAGAGGGATGGCCACTTGCCTTTTGCCCTCTGGGGATGGGGGGGCAGGGAGGTGTCCCTGGAGCTGCCCAGTGGTCCCTGGAGGCCACAGAGTAGGTGAGATCTCTCTAGTCTCCTTTACCCCCAACACACAGTTCCCCAACAGTTTTCCTCACCCTGACCACACCCACTCTTTCCCCACTGGGTCTCTTCTCTCGCTGCACTGAAGTGACTTCCTGGACTGCCCTGTGAGGTTTCTGAAGACAGGAACTTTGTCTCACTCACCCTTGCTTTCCTAATGCCCAGAATCATGTGAGCTACACAACAGATATTCCTTAATCTCTTTAAGTATTATCAGGATAGAAAATGGATGGGTGGAGCAAACACAATGGGAGCTGGGCTGGGGAGATAGCATAATGGGTATGCAAAAGACTTTCTTACCAGAATCTGAGGGCCCAGGTTCAGTCCCCACCACCACCACCACCACTATAAGCCAGTGTGTTCTGGCCTTTCTCTGAGTGTATCTTTCTCTCTGCCTCTCATTAAAATAAATAAAATGTTTTTTAAATATTTATTTAAAAATACAATGGAAACTGACACATCCCCTCCAAAAAATAAATGTCCCTCCTAAACTCTCTTCTAGTGCCCAGATGTGGGCACAGAAATGCCCACGCCCACCTCCCCACACCCAACACACCCCAAGATACCCTAGAGATGTTGGTCCTCATTGACCCTCTTGAGTATCTTTTTAAAAATTTTTATTATCTTTATTTATTTATTGGATAGACAGTCAGAAATTGAGAGGGAAGGGGAAAATAGAGAGAGAAAGAGACAGAGAGACATACCTGCAGCCTTGCTTCACCACTCATGAAGCTTTCCCCCTTGCAGATAGATAGGAACGGGGGTTTGAACTTGGGTCCTTGCACACTGTAGTATGCACACCTAACCAGGTGCACCACCACCAGCCCCAGACCTCTTGAGTATCTTAAAGGAAAGAAAACCAACAAAAATATTTATTTATGGATCAACATACTCTGCCACTTGAGGAAAATGGGTCCTGCAATGAGTGCAGCCTGGAATGTTCCTAGCTATAACTACAGAATGTGAGCTCAGACCCACAGGGATGCAGAGGTTACACAGGCTCCTGTGCTGAATATGGGCCCCTGATCAAACTGATGGGGTTTACAGTGTCAAAGTATCTATATATGTTTCCCATATTTGGGAGCTATTCTCTTCCCTGATCTAACTTTCTAGTCTTTTTTTCCAACTCTGACAACCACCTGCCCAGACGATACCTTTAGCCTAGCCTACCTGCACGTTAGCTGTCAGGCTCAGGCAAAAATTAGTAAATTCATGGGCTCCTTGGAATATACCTAAAATAGACCTACCAGCTTTTTCCAAAATGGAGACCCCAAATCTCATCTGCTATAACCTTACCTTTAGATTCCTGATTATTAAACAATTCTGCATAATGTCATAATGCTTTTTCAGCCACCAAATTACAGATGCCACCACGATGCCAACCTGACCTTCCCTGGGCAGATGTCCTCACCAATGTACCCTGGAACCCCACCTCTCCAGCCCTTTGCCCCATTAGGAAAATAGAAACCGGCTAAAGGTATGGATTGACCTGCCAATGCCCATGTCCAGCAGAGAAGCAATTACAGAAGCCAGACCTTCTACCTTCTGCACCCCATAATGATCCTGGGTCCATGGTCCCAGAGGGATAAAGAACAAGAAAGCTTCCAATGGAAGGGATGGGATATGGAGCTCTGGTGGTGGGAATTGTGTGGAATTGTATCCCTCTTACCCTGCAGTCTTGTTGATCATTATTAAATAAAAAAAAAAAAATATATATATATATATATATATATATATATATATGGAGAGAGAGAGAGAGAGAGGAAGAAAGAAAGAAAGAGAGAAACGTGTGCTAGAGAGACCAGACCTTTGCTCATCTCTGGTTTATCTTGGTGACCGAGATTGAACCTGGGGCCTCTGTGGTATGTAAGTCCTGTGCCCTAACAGTTGAAACATCTCCCTGTGCCTCCCGCTTTTTGGCAGTGACGTTAGTTGACAAGACTGCATTCATTTTCAGTATGCACTTCCACTCATTTTCAAGATGAATGCTGTTATGTCATACCTACCACTTACACACACACACACACACACACACACACACACACACACACACACACACATATTTTGGTAACCTCAGCCTAGCAGTCAGACTTTAAGGAACTGTTTTCACTTGACTTTGCTTTCTTGGAAAACAGATTCATGAGAACAAAAAGTCAGACTAGGTAAAAAATATTTGCAAAATGCATATCTGATAATAGGATTGGTATCCAAAACACACTCTTATAACAAGTCAGGGAGATTTAACCCTAAGAATTTTAGGGATTCAGTGGTCCCCAAACATTAGCCTACCTCAAAGCTGTCGACAGTCCCTATTCAAGCACAGATTTCTGGGCCTCACCCAACAGATGTCTGAATTAATACATCTGAGTGTGGTCTGAGAGTTTGTTTCTAACAAGCTCAGGTGAGTCTATTGCTGGTGGTCTGGGAAACCACACTCAGAGGCCTGCTGTGCAGGTTAAACAGCTGACCCCAGAGAGAATCCTGAGATACGGTGTGTGTGCATTTTCTGTGGTCTTAGAGTATACACCTGTCAGCTCCTGGTCCCAGACAAGGCCAGGAGACGAGAAGCTAACTGCCAAGCAGTCAGAGAACATCAGAATGCAAGAAGTCAGACTCTTGGTAAAATCCCAGAGAAGGTTCTAGAGAGAAAAGAATGAGCTTGATAGAGAGTACAAGTCCACTATCTGAGGAAGGAAGTAGTCTTCATTGTAGGCCCAAACCTTGGCAGCCCAAGTGTCTGACCTCAGTAGTGTGTGTGTGTGTGTGTGTGTGTGTGTGTGTGTGTGTGTGTGTGTGTGTGTGGCATAAGTGTGGACTGATAATATACATATGATTATGACTGTGTGTCAGTGAATGGATGTATCAATCTACTCAAGCTATCATAATAAATTACCACAGATGTTTGTAGTCTGCTATGGCCATGGAGGGAAGGTGTGAACAGCTTTAACAAGAGAAATTAATTTCCTGGAAATTTCAGAGTCTAAAAAGCTAAGATCAATGAGGCATTCTTACTCAACTTGCAAATGACCATTTTTACCCTTTGTCCTCACGTGCTCTTCTATCTGAGTGCTTGGGTCTTAATCCCCTCTTTGTGTAAATACCACTCATAGTGGATTTGGGTCTACCTATTGACCTCATTCAACTTTAATTCCTTAATTCCCTCTTTCAAGGCCATATATTTCCAAACAGAGCCACATCCTGAGGTACTGGGGTTAAGACCGTGTGTGTGTGTGTGTGTGTGTGTGTGTGTGTGTGTGTGTGTGTGTGTGTATAGAAACCTGGCAGTCTATAAAAACACTCTGGCTTGCTGCCTACAAGAGCACTGCCTTGTACAAAGTCTGTCTTTCCCTCCTGCCTCAGCCTTGTAAATTTAGGGGGAGGCTGAATAGCTCCCACAGCCACAGATCAGCTGGTGCTTTAGTTCTTGGGATTTGTAACTAAATATTCCTGCTTTCACACAACATTTACCCTCCATCAAGCCAGGACTTCCTCTAGAGCATGTGACAACACTGTACAAGCTCACCCTGGACGATGCCTGAGGCAGAAGAACAGCCATTACAGAAATGCAGTTACTCTTCAATGATAATGCCAGTTTGCCTCACCCCAGCCCCCTCTTGTTCATTAATGAGCTCCTCGTGCTTTATCATCTTTTATGTATCCTTGAGGCCAGAGTCTCCTTTATTTTTAAAAATAGAAAAGATCTCCCTCCCCCCACCTCTAGTTAGTTAAGTTTGTTCTTTTATAGTGAAAGAACTGTTTGTGGGCTTGAAGGCGGATGTGGCAATCGTTAATTTCAGGCCTTACAAAAAGCGTGTTTTCCATATGGAATGGATTATTACCTAATAGGCCATCCTTTATAGGAACTGAACAAAGACTCGCTGACACAATCTCAACTGCTCGCTGTTCTCAGGCAGCTGGACAATTATTTGCTTCTGGCCACTGTGAGCACAGAACAAGAGGCCTGGGGGCCATGGACACTAACCATCATTAAAGAGTCTGGATCACTAACCATCACTAAAGAGTCTTGAGGAGGCAGTGGGACTAGTGTTCTCACACGGTGGATGCATAGGCCACAGGACAGTCACCCACAGGCAGTAAGAGCAGGACCTGACTCAAGATCCAGTCAGCAGCCACAAAGCTTTGTTGAGCAAATAATTAAAAGACTGAAAACTAGAACAAGTGAGATCTTTCACATGGCAAGGGCCCTGGTCTACCACTTGGGAAACCCAGGTCCAAGCCCACATCCCCCATGGCACTAGGGGAAATTTTCTCTCTGTGTGTGTGTGTGTGTGTGTGTGTGTGTGTTTCTGTCTCTTTGTTCTCTCATTCTCTCTAAAAAATTTGAACCTGAGTGGTTAAAACCCCAAGGGTGAGGGTGAGAGGAGAATGAAAGCTAAAACTAATCTTTAAAGAGAGGAAATTGTATTCCAGGCAGGAAGGAGAGGGTTGCAAGTGATGAAGAGGTACTAACCCTGGCCTCCTTCTGGAGGCATCTCTGTGGCATCCACATTGCCTTTGAGAAAAACTGAATTAGGATATATGCCTGTCTGATTTAAATTACTTTTTTTTTTAAATCATTTCCTCATCAGTGAAAAGGCAAAGAGTAACTCATGGTTGACTCCTCTTCATCTTTAAAGATAAATAATAAACCCTTTTCAAGTGTGGACATGCAACACAGGACAGATGAAAGTGTAGCTGCCACAAAGGAAACTCATTTTTCCCTCCTACCCAGAGAATGCTTAGAATAAAAACTGAGCATCCCCCATCTCCACCCCTGCCACCAGACTAGGTGGTTCATTAAAAAAGACTTCTGGGTTGTACTACATTGAGTTAAGCATACATAGTGCAAGGACCTATGCACAAGGACCTGAACAAGGAACTGGTTCCAACCCCAGTTCCCACCTGCTGGGAGGTGGGAGGTCACTTGTGAAGCAGTGAAGCAGGTCTGCAAGTGTCTTTCTCTCCCCTTCTCTATCTTCCCCTCCTCTCTCAATTTCTCTCTGCCCTATTCAACAACAATAACAGCAGCAACAATAGCAACAACAACAGCAACAGCAACAGCAACAACAATGGGAAAAAAGATGGTTGCCAGGAGCAGTGGATTCAGTGCAGGAACTGGGCCTCATTGATAACCCTGAAGGCAAAAAAACCAAAACAAAACAAATAAACAAACAAAAAACTTCCAAGGGGGCATCTTGTGGTGCAGCTGGTAGAGCACATGTTATCATCAGGCATGAAGACCCTAGTTCAAGCCACCAATCCCCATCTGCAGGGGGGAAGCTTCATAAGCAATGGAACAGTGCTGTAGGTGTCTCTCCTCCTCTCTATTCCTCTTTCTGTCTCTCACCCTCTGTTGAAGGGGAAAAATATATCCACAGGTGATAGGCCTGGTGGGAAAAAAAATTCCCACACTCAAACACCTCCGTGGTTCCTGGATGGCAAATAAAACCATGCCCTCAAAGCATTGGGTTGCATGATGGCCCCGGGGTAGAGAAGTGACCTGAGATTGATGATGACTCTCAGTTAACGTTCTAACACTTGATGTGGAAAAAAAAAAAGCTAACTTTGGGAGACAAATACCCACACCCAGTTCCTGTTCAACTTATAATAAGGATGATTAAGACTCATTGTAGACTTTGTTCTAGAAGGAAGTATTAGGAGGGACCCTTATCAAGATCCAGGAATCAAGAAGAGCTGAAAGTCTAGGATTGTTCCTTACTTATTCCTAAATAGTTTTTGGTTTTTCAGCTCCCATGCCTATATACATGCTCTGTTTAAATGGAAGATGTGGTTGAATTGAGTAATAACTTCTGCCTCCACTTGCAGGCTCCAACAGCAATTAAAGGAGCACTTTCCTCTTTGTGCAAAAGCTGGTTTAACAGTGTTTGACTTGTAGGACTGGGGAAAGAATCCTCATTTTAGTCACAAGACAACCAGTTAGATTGTAGGTCTATGGACTACATATGTCCTCATATTCTGTAATTGGATATAGGTTATAGTCTTGGCCACATCTCTAACTATAGTGTAGAGAAGTAAGTTACTGCAAAGTTTCCCAAGGAAACCAAAGCTAGGGTTTGGTTTCCACTTTGATTGAGTAACTTCCTTCCAGGGCACTCAACCTCCTCAACAAAACATTCTCTTGAAACACAGATGACGGTCCAGTAACACGCAAGGCATTCAACATAAATATATAAATGCCCCTTCAAGAGGAAGTGGGTTATTCAGTGTGGTGGGGATGTTTACATGAGTTTGATTGTTCACCTTCATAACCTAAAGAACCTATGCTAGGTTTAGGTCACAATTCATGGGCTATGTGAAATCAAGAGTTAGCCAAGAATGTGTGAGTTTTTTTTTTTTTTTTTTTTTTGCTTCAAGATTTATTTTATTTATTGCATGCAACACACACACACAAAGCAGCACTCTGGCATATGGTGTGCCAGGGATTGAACTGTGAACTTCATGTTTCTAAGTTTAAAGTTTCACCACTCTGCCACCTCAAGGCTTTGAATATGCTAGACTTACAAGAAATAGTGTATGTCAAATCCCAGAGAAGGGACCAGCAGAATGCACATGTGATCACAGTCAAGAACCTGTGTTCAAGCCCCTAATCCTCAAGAACAGTAAAGCAGTGCTGCAGGTGTCTCTCTCTCTCTAATCCTAACCCTCTCTCTCTCCTATCAGAAATAAAGAAAAAGAAAAATGGCCACCAGGAGCAGTAGAATCACTGTGCAGGACCAAGGCCCAGCATTAACCCTGGTGACAGTTAAAAAGAAAAAAAAAAGTCCCATGAGACACTTCATACTTCACTGGTAGACACTGAAAGATAACTGAAACTTAAGACTAAAGTGATCTAAGACCTTCATTCTCTGAAACCTCCCACCCAATGTTTTGCCTGGCAGGAGTAGGATATCTGAGCCCCACCCCACCCCCAAGTCCTCAGACAGGATCAAGTTCCCCCTCCCCATCTCCCACCTCCAGTGCCCCTGGATACCCAGGATAGGAAGCCTCAGCCTAACAAGTTTCTGCGGAGAAAGAAAACAGTTCCTGTCAGCCTAACCAGTCACCTTGAACGCCAGATTCCTGGGTTGGCTTTCCTCCGACATATTTCTAGTCGTGTTGAGACCAATTTTGGTTGATGGGCTGCACAAGCTCTTTTCAGATTCCCCAACTCCCCCTTTGGTGGATGCCTCATGTATTCCCACACAATAGTCTTGGGTCAACACTTTTACCAAGTCTCACTTGCAGGTTGTTTTCTCTCTTTCTCTAGTCACATGTAGACATATGTATATACCCATAAATACCTTCCAGCTTCAGCTTTTTCTGTCCTTAAAGGAATAGTCGTGGTCACAGATAGTTTGCCAAACCTATCTGTTTTTAGACAGAGTTCCTGTTTTCTCCTTTAGGGGGATTGTTCTGTGGGAGCTGCTTTATCCCCTACAGAAAAGCCTCTCTGAAAAGTGGGCGGTTCATGAAGCTGAGTAGGTTGCTGTGTGTTGTACACTTGCTAGGAGGATTTAAACCAGAAGGGAGAGAGAGAGGACCCAAAAATGAGTGAGTGCTGTTGTTGTACTGGGTCACTGTCACCATTTGGAATTTCATATAAGAAACTTGTGCTGAATATAGAGAGTTACTACACAAACTAGGAAAATGCCCAAAACTGAAGGAGATTCTAGAATAGGGCTGGGGAGATATCATAATGGTTATGCAAAAAGTCTTTCATGCCAGAGACAGCAAATGTCCCAGGCTCAGTCCCCACCACAACAAACAAGAGTTGGGTTCAATCCTCACTACAATAAACCAGAGTTGAGCACTACTCTGGTCTCTCTCTCTCTCTCTCTCTCTCTCTCATATACAAATAAATAAATAAATAATATTTTTAAAAACTCTTAAAGGGGCCAGGCAGTGGCTCACCCAGTTAAGTTCACATACTACCATGTGCAAGGACCCGGATTGAAGTCTCCACTCCCACTGCAGAGTGGAGACTTCACAAGAAGTGGAGCAGGTCTGTGGGCGTCTATCTTTCTCTCTCCCTCTCTGTCTCCCCTTCCCTTCCTAATTTCTCTCTGTATTATCAAATAAAATAGAAATGGAAAAGGGGGGAATAAATGGCTGCCAGGAACAGTGGGCTTGTAGTGCCAGCACTGAGACCTAGCAATAACCCCAGAGGCAAAAATAAAATAAAATAAAATAAAATCTAGACTGAGGAGCCAGGCAGTGGTGCAGTGGGTTAAGCACAGATGGCACAAAGCACAAGGACCAGAGGAAGGATCTCGGTTCAAGCCCCTGGCTCCCTACCTGCCTGGGGGTTGCTTCACAAGTAGTAAAGTAGGTCTGCAGGTGTCTCTCCCCCCTCTGTCTTCCCCTCCTCTCTCGATTTCTCTCTGTCCTATCCAACAACAATGACAGCAATAACAATCATAATAACAGCAAGAATGAACAACAAGGGCAACAAAATGGGAAAAATGGCTTCCAGGAACAGTGGTTTTGTAGTGCAGGCACCAACCCTAGAGACAAAAAGAAGAAGAAGAACATCCCTGTTCATGAATTGGAAGAATAAAAATTATTAAATAAATAAATAAAGTATAGATTGTTCTGCAGTGGTTTTTAGTTTTCCCATGGGATGTCCATCCTGCTCTAAGTGTAGTTTGCACATAGTGACTTGACTATCTCAACTCACCTTCACTCTGCAGCATCTCAGCCCTAATCCCCACACAACAGTAAAGAGTACAGCTCTTGGAGCCAACCTCCCTGAGCCTGGATCCAAGCTTTCAACATACTAGCCATAAGATCTCAGGTGAGTTAAGACTCTACACCTCCTAAAGCTGAGTATTCACATCTGTAAAACGGGTGCAATAATAATAGCTTCCCTGATAGGGTGATTGAGATGAACAGATGACATCACAAGTTCCATGTGTCCTACTTAGCGTTCTCCTTAAGCTTATCTGTCTCTCTGATTTTAACACTAAGTTTTTGAACTTCATGTCCTGAAAAACTACTTTCAGCTTTACAGACAGGCTATAAGTATAAGGAACACTAGACATCCTGCAGATTCACTGAGTATTAGGACTGTTTCACATTTGCTTTTCTTTTTTCTCCTTCCATACACATGTATGCATTTTATCACTACATTTTTTTGTTGTTGTTGTTAAACCAGCTAAGAATTAGTGTGCAGCAATTTGCCCTAGACTGTAAAAATATGAGTGGAGGATAGGGGATTTTTTTTTTCTCTTTCTTCCTTCCTTTTCAAAATTTATCATCATCATCATGAGAGCACTCCTCAGCTCTGGCTTATGGTGGTACTGAGGATTGAACCTGAGACCTCAGAGTCTCCAGCAAGAGAGTCTTTTTGTATAGCAATTATGCTTCATTCCTACACTTTTTGTTTCAGAGACAGGCAGAAAGAGAAAGGGTGAAGGAAACCAAAGCACTGAAGTGTCTTCAGTGTGGTGGGGGGATGGACCAAGTGCGTAGCAAAACCCAAGTGAGCTATTTCACTGACTTGGGGAACCTTTTTTTTTTTTCTTGCCAAGAGCCATTTGGATATTTGTGAAATCGTTTGTGGGCCATACAAATTATCAATTTAAAAAAATTTTCACTTCATGTTGCTGTGACAAAAGCTCCTAGATTTCCTGAATTTCAAGTCATGCCTGCTGTTGCCTTGGCAAGGCCAGACCAAATGATTTGTAGGCCATATGCAGCCGGAGGGACAGATGTTCCCTACTCCTGCTCTAAGGACAAGAACATTTTCTTATAGAAATACAACATAGGGATCACACTCAGAAAATTAACATTAATAGAAAATGTAATCTGATATATAGATCATATTCATATTTCATCTATTGATCCAGCAATGTCCTTCAGAAGAATTGCTTTTTTCTCTGCTCCATTAGCCAACCCATAATCCCTCGGTGCTTTCTGTTGCCAGGTCATAATAATTCCTTCAGCCTTGCTTTGTCTTTCATGCCACATCATGTAGAATTGGCGAAAGGCTCCTCCTTTAGGCCCGTCTGATTTGTTCCTCATGGTTAGGTTCATATTATGCATGCTTGGCAGAAATGCTGCATAAGCGATATCTTCTTAGTCATCATGCCAGAGGGAACATGATGTTAATTTTAATCTGTGGAAAGATGCTCCGAGACTATAAATATCCTGTCCTCTCAAACTTGCCCCCAGCCATTTTATAATAGACTGGAAGGTCACACATGCCATGACAGAGGTCTCTAGCTTGCACTGAAGGGAAAAGATTATCCTGAAATACCAGATAATATGGAGAATGGAGGTATTCCCAAAAAAAGCATTCTCCTCTTATACCAGCCTCATTGCTTTTTAAGGTCTATGGCTGGAAGATGGGCAAAAGATTGGGGGATGATAATAGTGACCTCTCCAGAAGGTGCTTGTGCAGATGATGTGAGCCATATAAAACCTTCATCCCAGGGCCCAGAGTTCAATGTGTTAGCTCCTTTTAATTTTAAGCTTTAATCAGTTGCTGTAGTTTATCTGTTATCGAATGACCTACATTTCTGAAAGACGACTGCAGGATGGTTTTACTCATGTGATTAGTATAAAGAATTGAAACACATGAATGTGTCAAAAAAAAGAAAAAAGTAGTCAAACTGTTGCTAAGACTTTGTGAAAACTTTGGTGGTTCCAGGGAAGAGGCTTAGGGAGGGGCACAGAACTATGAGTGTGGTGTAGAGCTAGACCCCCATAATATTATGATCTTGTAAGCCAATAGAAATCACTAATAAAAATTAATTAAACACAGAAACAAAAATACTCCCTGGAAGCAAAAGAACCAAGAAGTTTGAGTAGTTGCTCTTACCCCCACTGTGAGTTTGAACAGCAGTAAATGAGCATTTTCCCTTTCCTAACAAAGCTGGTGACAGTGTCAGACTTCCTGTGGCACCAGGCATCACAGCTCTTCCGACCCTATTAGTGTTCTTCTCTTCCCAAATCTTCCAGATATCTCCCTGTGCATTGGAACCTAGCTAATAACACTGCAGTAGGCTACTGGTGGCCTTTGCCACAGTGCTTTCACTTTCAAACACAGCAGACCTTCTGGGTCAGCTTCCAGGATCAGGGGCTAGTAGAAATCAGCCTAGTGCAAACTCCACCTGGCATCTTCTCTTCTACGAACCAGAGGAAACTCCACACTGTGTTGGTGATCTCTTTGCCAAAGCTGTTGAATTGCTTGTGGTTATTTTTCAATGCACTATGCTCAAAAAAGCTTCCTTTAAAAAAAAAGAGAAAGAGAAAGAAACTTGGGATGAAATCAAATAAGTGATAAGGTAAAAAAAACCAACAAAAAACTAGTAGAGAGAGGGCAGGGGAGAGGGAGGGATATGTGTGTGTGTGTGTGTGTGTGTGTGTGTGTGTGTGTGTGTGTGTGTGTATGCATGCACGCGCTCTATCTAGGTGGTTTAGGCAAATAATTGGGCCAAAGAGCCTGGAAACCTCTACCTCTATCTCTCTTCTCTCCCTCCATCTCTCTCTCTCTCTCTCTGTGTCTGTACGTGTACATGTGTGCATGCCTGAGTGCATATGTGTGTTGTCTTATTCTATTGTTTGCTGAGTCCTGAACTCCCGTGTTATTTTAGCGTGCCTGTGCTTAACTTCCAGCCAAGGCTGAGTAGGTTAGCCCATGTTTATGCATGATGTTGGCTGGGAGCTTCGGCAGGGCCTATAAGCACTGTTTTGAAATCTACTTATCAGATGTCACCAGGTTGCAGTGTGGCAGTAATTATATGACAGCCCAGAGTTTCCCCTGACAAAGGGTGGAGCAACTCTTTGTGGTTGAGATTACAGAGCTCCACCCTGTATGTAGAGGAGAGAAGGGCCCCCTGGGAGGGAGGCGTAGGATACTTTGAAGCTGTGAGTCTCAGGCTACTGCACTTTTACCCTCAAAAACACGTTAGGGAGTGGTGGTAGTGCAGCAGGTTAAGCCCCGGCTCCCCACCTGCAGAGGAGTCGCTTCACAGGTGGTGAAGCAGGTCTGCAGGTGTCTGTCTTTCTCTCCCACTCTCTGTCTTCCCCATCTCTTTCAATTTCTCTCTGTCCTATCTAACAATGACATCAATAACAACAATAACTACAACAACAATAAAAAACAAGGGCAACAAAAGGGAAACTAACTAAATAAAAATAAATAAATAAATAAATAAACCACAAGTTAACCAGGGTAACACTTGATGTTGCCCCCACCTCAGAGGTCTATAGAAAATTGTGAGCTCCTGGCAGTCGGGGTGGGTCTCTAATTCATTTTGCTCTCCCAGGAGCTGACATGTGGCTAGATTCAATATAACAGTTCAGTTAGTGTTTGCAAAATAGAATCCAGGATCTAGGGATTCTAATTAAAGCTTAAAACTAAAAGGAGTTATCAAGTCTGGTCACATCAGATAAAATGAACACTAGCTCTTATGTAAATAACAGTGTCTTAATGGTATCATATTAGCTGTTATTATGTTTCTCCCCCTTTAACAAATAATGTAAGAGTATTTTAACTTGAATGTAGGATATGTAATGCCAGACAAGCATTTGATTCCTGCTTTTTTTTTAAAAAAAATTTTATTTATTCCCTTTTGTTGCCCTTGTTGTTTTATTGTTGTAGTTACTGTTGTTGATGTCATCGATGTTAGATAGGACAGAGAGAAATGGAGAAAGGAGGGGAAGACAAAGAGGGGAAGAGAAAGATAGACACCTGCAGACCTGCTTCACCGCCTGTGAAGCAACTCCCCTGCAGGTGGGGAGCCGGGGGCTCCAACCGGGATCCTTACGCTGGTCCTTGAATTTTGCGCAACTTGTATTTAACCCACTGCGCTATTGCCCTACTCCCCGCTTTTTAAAAAGAAATATATATATATATATATATATAAAATTTATCATTTTATTTGGGGACAGTTAATGGTCTACAGTACAGTTGTTGACACACGGGTACCATTTCTCACCTCCCCAATATAGGTGTCTTTAAAATATTTTCACCTCCAACTTAGTCCATTTCCTCCAAAGTTCACCAGGACCCCAAAGCCCTCTCAACCTGTTCCTTGCCCTCCTTCCCCAAAATCCTTTGCTTTGGTAAAATACACTAAACCCAATTAAAGTTTTACTTTTTTCACTGTTTTTTTTTCTTCTTTTCTTTTTTATTAATCAGAGCACGGCTCAGCTCTGGCTGATGATGGTGTAGGGGATTGAACCTGGGACTTTGGAGCCTCAAGCTTGAGAGTCTCTTTGCATAACCATTATGCTATCTACCCACCACCCTGAGTAAATACATTTCTTGGTACATGTGTAAAATCTCTCAGTTTCCTTCAAAACATTCTCTTAGTAAAATAAAGAAAATATTTTTAAAATGTGGTATATGTACAAATGGAATACTACTCAGGTGTTAAAAATGATGGAGTTATCTCTTTTGCCTCATCTTGGATGGAGCCTGAAGGGGTCATGTTAGGGAGATAAGCTAAAAAAAAAAAAGAAGAAGAAGAAGAAGGATGGATACTGGGTGATCTTACTTGATTCCTGTTTGATCTGTGTAGCTTTTTATGGGCCTGTAAAATGCCTCTGATGGCTCATTTTCCTCACTGATCAAAGCTAGGGGCGTTATGAGAATGGATGGGAGCAGAGAAGAGAGGTAACTTCCATCCTGCTCCCCGTGGGGTCCACTCTGTCTCTCATCTGCTGAGTCAGACATTCTGATGCATAAGGAAACAAGGAACAGAGGTTCCTTTGGTATTTGGCATCTGACCTTCCAAATTATTTCAAGGCATCTTGTTCTTTCAAGGAGCTGCTGACACAC
Source organism: Erinaceus europaeus (assembly GCF_950295315.1). Classification (NCBI taxonomy): domain Eukaryota; kingdom Metazoa; phylum Chordata; class Mammalia; order Eulipotyphla; family Erinaceidae; genus Erinaceus; species Erinaceus europaeus. Next base: position 27,057,268 of record NC_080167.1, read on the forward strand.
AGTAATCCATTTTAGGCATAGAGAGGATCACATGAGCCAGGGTGCTGAGCTTTGTGTCACCGGCAAACTTTTCAAACTGAATTTAACACTGACTCCTTTACGTTGTTTATTGTGAATACAACTTTTTGTTTTTAGAATGAAAACTTGTCTTTGCTACCTGAATCACATAGAACCTCTGATATATTATTATGCATGAATGCATTCCTTCAAAGACCCCTCCCCCCGTGTGTCTGAGGCAGGTGAGGATCCCCCCAAACACAGGGTTGCTTCTCTCTGTCATCACTGAATGAACTAAATCTGTCAGAGGGTGCATCTTCTTAGTCGCTTTGTGAGGTACACGATTCATGGGTTAGAATTAGTTTCATTTATTTCCCTTCAGCAAATTGAGCTCAGTTCTGAGAACAACTGACTTTTTGAAAAGCCAATGTTGCAACTCAGATCCAGCCTCGTCACAAAAAGAGGAGGCAGGTTTCATTTATCTGCAGTCAGGTTCTACTCAGAGAAGAGGATAAAGACAGTTGTTCCCACTGCTGTTTCAAAAAAGGAAACTCAGAATTTCACAAAGTGACTGTTTATTGATGAATGAAGACCATTTTTTCCGGTTTCCCATGTCCTAGAACCAGAGTCTTGAAGTCAGTTAAGGAGGAAAGAACATAAGAATTTGAAGTTGGCTTTTGTTTGTTGTGTTGTTGTGTTCTTACCATACGCATTTCCCTAGCAAAATCTAGACTCTCTCTGCACTATTCTAAGTGGGAGGTGATCTACCCAGAGAGTTAAAGTGCTGCTTCCATTCCAAGATGCCTGGGGTCAAATGTTGCCTCTATGTTTTCTTTCTGAGTACTCTGGACAGTTGGCACACCCAATAGAACACATGTCACCATGTTGCAAGGTGGTGCAAGGTGCAAGGCTTAAGTCTCCACCTCCCACCTGAAAAGGGGATGTTTCCCAAACAATAAAATAATGCTGCAGGTGTTTCTTTTCTTTAAAGCATTTTTTATTATCTCTTTATTTATTGGATAGAGACAGCCAGAAATCGAGAGGGAAGGGGGAGATAGAGAGACATCTGCGGCACTGCTTCACCACTTGCAAAGCTTTCCCCCTGCAGGTGGGGACCAGGGGCTCAAACCCGGGTCCTTGAGCACTCTAACATGTCGCTCAACCAGGTGCACCACCACCCGGCCCCACAGGTGTTTCTTTGTCTCTATTCTTCTCTATTTCCTACCCCTCAATTTCTTCCTGTCTTTATCAAAAAAGAAGAAAAAGAAGACGGGGAAAAGAGAGAGAGAGAGAGAGAGGAGAGAGAGAGAGAATAAATAAATAACTTCCAGGAGAAGTGAATTTGTAGCATGGCACTAAAACCCAGAGATCAGCCTGTTGGCAATAAAAAGAGAAAGAGGAGGGGGAGGGAGAGTAGACTAGGAGGAGGAGGAGGGGAGGAGGAGAACCCCAGCCTGGAGCCCTTTGTTCTGGAGTGTTGTACCATCTTGTGGAAGTACTATCCATCCTCCATGGCAAGAGTCAGCAGATATCTTCATAAAAGGTCACATTGCAAATATTTTCAGCTTTGCAGGCAATGTGGTCTCTGTGGCTATTACTCAGCTCTGCCATTATCACTCTCAAGTGCCTCCGACAACACCTAAACAAATGGGCATAGCTGTGTTCCAGTAAGTGTTGGGTATTTATATAAGAGTTTCAGTTTCATTTCCTTTTTACCTGTCAAAAAAAAAAGTTATTCTTTTGATATTTACCCCCCCCCCAAGAATCTAAAAATATGAAAAATCATTCATCTCACAAATTCTACAAGACTGTTTGGTGTGGCAGCTATCATTGGTCAACCTTATCAGAACCCTTTTTAAAACTGGCTATAGTCCTTTGGATCATGTTTAGCCATGCTTATTTCTTATTTCTTGCTCAAATTTTGATATCAGACTAGGGCTAGGGAGATGGCATAATGGCTATGCAAAAAGGCATTCATGCCTGATGCTCTGAGGTCCTAGTTCAACCCCCAGCACCACCATAAGCCAAAGCTCAAATAAGCAGTGCTCAAATAAGTAAATAAATAAATAGAATTTGATGTGAGACTTGACACCAGTCTTCTAGTTTTAACATGATGTGTGTGGGGACTCCCCACATTACTTGTTCACCTTGAGTAGATTTTTTAAAATGTATTTTATTTATTAAAAATGCAGAGCTTCACGGGAGGCAGAGTGAAGGAGAGTAAAAGTCTAATGCTCTTCTTGCCAGTGGAATGATTTCCCCACTTGTGAGTAGATTTGTTTTAAAATTATAATGTTTATGTATTTGTGCACCAGAATAATGGTCTATGGCATCCTTGAGCTTTTCATTTCCATTTCTGAATAATTCGTTCATTTATATTAGCATAAAGCACACAAAAGATATAAATCACTGGGGCCTGGGTGGTGGTGTACCAGGTTAAGGGCACACATTACTATGTGTGAGGATCCAGGTTCGAGCCCCTGCTCCCTACCTGCAAGGGGGAAGCTTCATGGGTGATTAAGCAAGTCTGCAGATGTCTATCTTTCTCTCTCCCCTCTCTCTTTCCTTTCCCTCTCAATTTCTCTCTGTTCTATCAAATAAAATAGAAATAGAAAAGGAAGGGGGAAATGAAAATAATGTCTGTTGGTGAGTTTGGTACCAGCACTATAAACTAAATGGTGAGTTTATAGTGCTGGTACCAAGCCCTGGCAATAATCCTCATGATGATGATGATGATGATGATGATAATAATAATAATAACAATATTATGTAAATCACAATTTCAACCATGTAAAGCAGGAATGGGGAACTTTTTTTTTTTTTGCCATGGGCCATTTGTATATTGACACCACCATTTCATAGAAAATAATTAACTTAAAAATGAATACTGAATGTTGCTACAGATATTCATTGAATTTCAGGTTCTTCCACAGGCCGAACTGCCCACCCCTGATCTAGGAAGTACACAACTCAGTACCACACCACTGTATAGTTCTCACCACTCTCTAGTTACAGCATCTTCTCTCTATCCCGATCATTCACTTATCTTTTACATATCTTTTAAATCTTTTTTTAAATATTTATTTTTCCTTTTGTTGCCCTTCTTCTTCTAGCGTTTGCCCTTCTTCCGTAGCCAATCAACAGCGTCAGGTTGAGCCTGATGTCTGCTTGTTGCTGGCTTTGAAAGTGACTGGGATCCATGTGGATTCAGTCGGCTTTGTTGCCCTCATTATTTTTTATTGTTGTTGTAGTTATTATTGTTGTTATTGATGTTGTTGTTGTTGGATAGGACAGAGAGAAATGGAGAGAGGAGGGGAAGACAGAGGGGGGAGAGAAAAATAGACACCTGCAGACCTGCTTCACCACCTGTGAAGCGACTCCCCTGAAGGTGGGGAGCCAGGGAGCTCAAACTGGGATCCTTACTCTGGTCCTTGCGCTTTGCACCAAGTGCACTTAACCCACTGCGCGACTGCCCCATATCTTTCACATTTATATGTATTTATTAGGGAGAAAGATAGGAAGAGAGAGAGAAAGAACCAGATATCACTCTGGTGCATGCACCACCAGGGATTGAAATCAGGACATCATGCTCGGGAGTCCAATGACTTATTCACTGTGCCACATCCCAGATTCATCTTATTAGAAGTTATCTACTATATGTTGCAGGCTCTTAGAAGACAACACCATTTCTTCTTTTTTTTTAAAGTATTTTATTTATTTTATTTTTGAGGGAGATGCAGAGAGAGAAAGACACAGAGAGAAACACCAGAGCACTGCTCAGCTCTGGCTTATGGTGGTGCGGGGGATTGAACCTGCGACTTCGGAGCCTCAGGCATGACAGTCTCTTTGCATAACCATTATGCTATCTACCCCTGCCCAACAACACCATTTCTTGCAAACAACTGTTCACACTTAGTAAACATGGAGACAGCCCAGTTTCATTGAGTTCACAAGCAAAGAGAAATATCTAGAAAGTAAATATCTAGACTGATTTTCAGGGGGGGGGGGATCAACTTTTATGCTTAATTTATTTCCATTTTGCTTAGTATGTGAGAGAGACCAGACTGTATCATTCTTAGTTTTTGTCCTTTTTTTTTTCTTGCTGTTGTTGTTGGTAGTGGTACCTGGACTTCACTGCTCCTGGCTGATTATTTTTCATAGAGGAAAAAAAAAAAGACCGACAGAGACAGAGAGACACACATAGTGACAGAGGGCTACAGCTCTAAAGCTTCCTTCAATGCAGCAAGGACTGGACTCAAACCCGGGTCACTGACATGGTGAAGCAGGAGCACTGCTAGGTGAGCTATTTTGCCAGTTTATCATTTATGTTTTTTATGTAGTTCCAGGGATTGACACATGGGCATTCAAGGCATGTATTCTACTTCTGATCCACCTACCCTACTCTGTTGTAATATTATTTCCTTGTTATTTAAAATAGCCATGCTGTTATTACATGCCATCAGTTTATAAAATTTGCTTTTTCAAAACTAATTAAAGAAAAAAAACTAGTTTGTCCTATAACATCTCTAACTTCAGTCACTGTTTATTGCATAAGACTGGTACCATTCAACTATGGCCACAAAGCAAGAAAATAGCTCAGCTGGTAGAGATTGGGATTTGCATGCCTAAGGCTCCTGGTTTGACCCGTGGTACCACATATTCTAGATTAGCATGTAGGCTTCTCTCTCTCTCTAATGTGAAACTCTCTTTACCACATATGAAGTAAGCAGAATAACTATTTTAAAACTGACAGTTCACCAATATCAAACATGTCTCAATGGCATAAAGAAGTAAAACAAAAACAAAAACAAAACATTCTCTTCTCCTGACTTAACTGTGCTACACCTGCATGAGTTACAGATTCTGCTGTCAGTAAAGAAACTCTTCAGTTAACACCTGCAAAGGCTAAGCAGGTGACTTTCACACTCCTCTGCTTTTGTTTTGGTATGTGATTTCTCTAATCCAGGTGTTGTCAGGTCAAATTCAAGCAGAAAATGGACTGTGACAATACCCTGGTCCCTATTTTGGAGTAAACATCTCATTAGAGTGTATACAAAAATGAGTGATTGATGATGACAGGAGAGAGAGAGCTCACCAGGTACAGCACCTGCCTTGCCACCCGTATGATCTAGGTGCCAGGGGAGGTGCTATGGCATGGAGGAGGAAGCTCTGGTGCTGTGGTCTCCTTTCCCATCTGTCTTTCTTTCTTTCTTCCTTTCTTTCTTTTTCCCTGCATGTGGGGAAGGGTTGGTTGCTTCACAAGTGGTGAAGCAGGTCTGCAGGTGTCTATCTTTCTCTCCTCCTCTTTTTATTTTGTTTTATTTATTACTAGATAGACACAGAGAGAAATTAATAGGGGAGGGGAAATAGAGAGGGAGAGAGGCAGAGAGACACTTGCAGCACTGCTTCACCATTCGTGAAGTTTTCCCCCTGCCTGTGTCCTTGCACACTGTAGTGTATGCTCTTAACCAGGGGCACCACCGCCTGCTCCCTCTGTTCCTTTCTACCTGAATGAAAATAAGGGATCCAGAGTGGCCTGATGAGAAGGTCTGATATGTGACCACAGATCTTTATCCTGATGAGGTTACCAAGGTCAGTATTTCAGATCATCTGCATTATTCCCTTCAGAAGAATGGATGACCAACTAACTGCTTGCTCAGATTCTTGTGTCTCATTGAAGAATGTATCTGCACTTGGTGAGCTAGTCTCAGGCAGGAGTGTTACAAAATCACCCCAGAAATGCAATTACCCAGTTGTTACTCCTTCTTACCTGTCGGTATTGTAGTCAGTGAGAGAAAAGATATGACCCTTCAGAACTGAAGGCATCACTCTCCCAAATCCCAAATTGTATTATAGGGCCATTGTAATAAAAACTGCTTGGTACTAGAACAGAAATAGACACACTGACCGGTGAAATAGAACTGAGAGCCCAGAAGTAAGCCCCCACACCTATGGGCATCTAATCTTTGACAAAGGTGCCCAGACTACTAAATGGGGAAAGGAAAAATCTCTTCAACAAATGGTGTTTGAAAAATTGGGCTGAAATGTGCAGAAGAATGTAACTGAACCACTATATTTCACCAAACAGAAAAATAAATCCCAAATGGATGAAGGACTTGGATATTAGACCAGAAATTATCAAATACTTAGAGGAAAATATTATCAGAACTCTTTTCCATATAAATCTTAAAGACATCTCCAATAAAATGAATCCAATTATAAAGAAGACTAAATAGAAAAAATAAATCAATGGGATTACATCAAATCAAAAAGCTTATGCACAGCAAAAGAAGCCACCATCCAAACAAAGAGATCATCAACAGAATGGGAGAAGATCTTTCCATGCCATACATCAGACAAGAGGCTAATAACCAAAATATATAAACTCAGCAACAAGAAGACAAATTATCCCATCCAAAAATAGGGAGAGGACATGAACAGAATATTCTCCATAGAAGAGATTCAAAAGACCAATAAATATATGAAAAAATTCTCCAATTCATTACTTGTCACAGAAATGCAAATAAAGATAACAGTGAGATGCCACGTCACTCCTGTGAGAATATCATACATGAGAAAAAGTAGCAGCAACAAATGCTGGAGAGGTTTTGGGGACAAAGGAACCCTCCTGCACTGCTGGTGGAGATATATATTGGTCCACCTCCCTGTGAAGAGCAGTCTGGAGACCTCTCAGTAGAATAGAAATGGACTTACCCTATGACCCTGCAACTCCTCTGTTGGGGATATAACCTAAGGAACCAAATATACCCATCCAAAAAGATTTGTGTATACCTGTGTTCATAGCAGCACAATTTGTAATAGCCAAAATCTGGAAGCAACTAAAGTGTCCAACAACAGATGAGTGGCTGAGTAAGTTATGGTATATATACACAATGGAATACTACTCAGCTATTAAAAATGGTGATTTCACCTTCTTTACCCCATCTTGTATGGAGCTTGAAGAAATCATGTTAAGTGAGATAAGTCAGAAACAGAAAGATGAATATGGGGTGATCTCACTCATAGACAGAGGTTGAAAAACAAGATCAGAAGGGAAAACATTAAGCAGAACTTGGACTGAAGTTGGTGTATTGCACCAAAGTAAAAGACTCTGGGGTGGGTAGGGGGGAGGGTTTAGATCCTGGAACATGATAGTAGAGGAGGACCTAGTGGGGGTTGTGTTGTTATGTGGAAATGTTATAGATGGGAAAACTATTGTATTTCACTGTCAACTGGAAGCCATTAATGCCCCAATAAAGACAGAAAAATAGACCCTTCAAAATGAATAAGAGGCTGTGATCTTAAATGCCAAGAATGTACAGGATACCTTAGAAAAGTGATGACCAAGGGGCTGCGTGGTGGCACACCTGGTTGAATGCCTATGTTCCAGTGCACAAGGATCCAGGTTCAAGCCCCTAGTCTTCACCTACAGGGGGAAAGCTTCGCAAGTGGTGAAGCAATGCTGCAGGTATCTCTCTGTCTCTCTTCCTATCTGCCCCTTCCCTCTCAATTTCTGCCTGTCTCTATCAAGTGAATAAATAAAAAATAAAGGAAAAAAAGAAAAGTGATGACCATGGTAAACTAAACCCCTCCTGCCATGGACTGTATATACTGTTGCAAATTACACAGTAGGGTGGTCATTTTTGACTGGGACTGGCTGAAGAATTTAGTACAGAACCTTGCTGCAATTAAATTGTCATACATGAGTCTAGGGAACTTCTACTTGTCTTTTTCACAAACTTGTCTCCTCCATGTTATACCAGCTACACAACGCTGGGTGTTTTTAGCTAGTAAAATGAGGCACTCCTAGCATGGGCATGGCTTTAGTAGGTCTATTCTGGGGTGGTTTTGGGGTGAAGGCATTATCACTGCAGTGCCAGCAGAATATTCTAACACAGAGCCCTTCCTTCCCCACCAAGCCAACACACAGAGTTGTAGAACAAGTGTGGAATTTCAGGGACCTGCTGAATCAACATTCTGAAGGGCCCACTCTGGGGAGCTGTCTTAAAGTCTTCGGTTCTGAGTAAGGAGGGCGTGTATTTTGACTTTTTAGTGAGTCTTACAAACTCTGTAGCAAAGACAAGAGTGGGGCAGCAAAGAGACTCATTGGCACGAAATTTTGGATTCAACCCCAACACTATGAGCAAAACAAGGACACAGACAAACTGCATTAACAGTGAGGAAGTACTTTGGCCTCTCTTTCAAAATACAAAAACTGAATTGGGTGGCTCAGCAGTGGAGTGTACGTGTCATTTCCCATCACCCCTCCTGACCCAACACCAGTTTTTCTGTAGCCAGTTTTTCCAGCATGCTTTAGCCACTCTCACCCAACAACCACCACCCTGTGGTCCTCTACTTGACTTCACTTCTTCTTCCACCTCAGGCTGAACCCATGAAGGTGCAGCAGTGCTTTGAGTTGATCTGCCTTGACTCCTTGGAGCTTACAGAAATGCCTAGAGCCATATCTGTACCCCAGCACAAGCTGAGTTCTTGAGATGACTATAGTGTCATGGAATGCACACTATAAGTAGTCAAGCCTAGTCTTGACTCTCAGTGTGAACTGTTGACTAAGGCTGCTATACAGAGTACCACAGATCAGGTAACTTAAAATAATAAAAGCAGGGACTAGGTGGCAGCCCAGCCACTCATCCATATGTTGTTATGACTGATAATATAGGCCAAGTGCCTCTGGTCCCCACCTGCAGGGAGGAAACATCACAAGCAGTGGAAAAGTGCTGCAGGTGTTTCTTTTCCTGTCTCCCTCTCTCCTTCTCTGTCTCTCACTATCAAAAACAGAAAGAAAAAAAAATGACCGACAGAAATTGTAGCATCGTGTAGGCATGGAGCCCCAGTGGCAACTCTGGTGGCAAAAATAATTAAAACTTTTAAATTTAAATAAAAAAATAAAAGGATATTGACTTACAGTTCTGAAGGTCAGAAATCTGAAATCAAAGGTAGTGAAGAATACATTTTATGCCTCTCTCCCAGCTTCTAGTGGCTTGCTGATCATTTCTGGCATTGTGTAGATTGGGGAAGATCTACCCTAAAATCTCTTCCTTCATCTTTATATGATTTTCTTTCTTCTTTCTCTCTCTCTCTCCCTCCATCTCTCTCTCATTCTTTCTTGTTTTGTTTATTTTTAGATAAAGACAGAGAAAAACAGAGAGAGACTACATCATTAATGCTTCCTTTAATGTGGTGGAGGCTAGGCTCAAACCTGGGTCATGTACATGGCAAAGCAGCATACTATCCAAATGAGCTATTTCACTGGCCTTTCCCATGACTTTCTGTGTGTATTGTCAGCATCTAAATCTCCCTCTTTTAATGATAACACCAAACATATTGGGTTAGGGTCTACCCTAATGACTTGACTTTGATGGCTTCTACAAAGAAACTATCTCCAAGTAAGATCACAGTCCAAGGTGCTAGAGGTTAAGTCACAACATAACCCTTCTGAAAGACGTAATGTAGCCCATAATGGCCAGCAACTGGTTATATGAGTTTAAGCAAGTAATTTAGACTCATTTAACCTCGGTTTCATCATCTATAAAACTGATATTTAAAAAAAAAATATCCAGGGACCAGGCAGTGATGCACTCATTGCAGCACACATGTTACTGTGTGCTAGGACCTATGTTCAAGCCCCTGGTCCCCACCTGCAGAGAGGAAACTTCACAAGCAGTAAAAGCAGGGCTACAGGTATCTCTCTTTCTCTCAAACGTTTTCTCTTTGTCTCTATTTTTAAAATATATTTTAAAAAAGGGAAAAAAAGAAAACCAATGGCCATCAGGAATAATAGAATCATCTTGTCATCTTGCTGGCACTGAGTCCCCATGATAACTCTGGACAAAACAAAACAAAAGAAAATAAATCTACTGCACAGGCTCTATTCCTTGATAAGTATTATCAAATTACCAAGACAAAGTACTTACATTACATTTCTTTTCTCTAAATAAAGGGAAAGAACAGAAAGAATCAGCAACTATGCTGTAGACCCTGAGAGCTTGTTTACAGGTTCTAGAAAGGACCAACGACCAGTCATTCTCTGTTCCATAAGATCAGCTGACCAAGCAGCCTCAGAAGGGACACACATGGAACAGTGAGGAAGGAAGGAGACTCCCACTTACCCAGCCAGATCAACTTAGGTGATCAATGTAGTAACAGATATCATAATCAGATCACCCTTGCATCTGTTGCTTTTAATTTGGGTTCAAAGAGGGAAGACAACTCTCCACCCAGTGTTGTATGTGGGTGCCATAGCCTGTGACTGTCTAAATATCAGACTATCAGAACATAAGCCAGACTTATGCATAGACAGCACAGGAACATGACAGTTTCAAATTTGCACTTAAATGCAAGGGTGTGTCAGCACCAAAATCAAGACCCAGGCATCTTTGGCGTGATAGAAGGGACTTTATCATTTTCTCCAGTTAACATCCTTTCCTTTAAACTTCTTGAGCAGCCCAGAGAGTCAGGAGCCAGTCATTCTGGGTGGGGCCAGAAGATCTGATAGCCTTAACTTTCCCTAACTTTAACCTTGTACCTGACTTTGAGTCCAGATCACAGAGTCCCTTCTGGTTCTGAAATGCCACCCCATTTACTCGTCTCATCATACTTGTTGACATTCTCACAAGCTCCTTGAACACCCTTTAACATCTCCTGCCAGATGGCTTCCCATCCGCAGGTGAGATGAGTGTTCTGTGCTCAGTGGATGTCAGCAAAACTAACTGGCTGAGTCACTCAGTTAAAACATGGAGGAAGAGCAACTGAGCAGGGAAACCAGCACAGGAGTAGAGAGACTTCAGCACAGCCTTTCCCCAGGAAACAGATTAGAGACTTTCCTGTTCTGTCCTCTACACTGGCCTTCCAAACTCCAGACTGTCTGGGTGTGTTGGGCTTAGTGTTTCCTTTTAACGTGGCCACTTTAGATAAAATTGGTTATGAAATGCTAACAGTAGATCCAGAGTCCTGTGGTGAGCAAATTGCTTTGATGAATTTTCTTTGGCATCTTTGGAGGAAAGAGGGAGCCCTTAATGCATTGCTGGTGGGAAGGTAAGTACTATGCTGTCTTGTTTTTGCAATTCTTGAAAATATTAAATGCATGGAAATGTTTGTCATGACTCCATAGTTCTATTCCTATGTCTTGAAGAAAAGAAAACATATTTGCACAGAAACTTGTGTGTGGATGTTTATAGCAACATTGTTCATAATAACCAAAAGATGAAAGTCACCTAAATGCCCATCAATGGGTGACTAGATAAACATTTGCCCCAATGGAATATTATTTAGCCATCAAAACGAGTACTACAACTTGGATAAACCTTGAAAATATGATGTTAAATAGAAGATACCAAACACAGGAGGTTACTGATCATATGATTCCTTTTATAAGAAATGTCCAAAATGGACAGTAAGAACAGAAAGCAAATGAATGGTTTGTGCTAGGGCTTGGAAAGAAAAGGAAATGAGAGGACAACCTCATTTCTACAAGGGGTGATGAAAAAAAGGTTTGAAGATCCAGAGAGGTGACGATTGCACAATATGGAGAACACATTAAATGCCGAGTCATGGACTTTAAAATAGTTCTTCCTGTGTAATGTGAATTTCACATCAATAAAATGAAGAGAAAAAAAAAGTAGGATGTGGTAGAGGGAAGGAAGAGAGTAGGAAGGGGAATGAGAAAGATGCAGTATTATTCCTGGTGTGAGTTTTCTGAAAAAGAGTAATGTGAACACTGTGCCACTGAACTAGAACAGAGCAGCACTCTGATTACTGTGACCACAGAGTTCCTGGGAGGAGGAGAGGGGAGCTCCATCATTTCCTCTTCACCAGAGATAGTTTTTTGATACTGAAAAGTCACAAGATGTGGTAGTCACTATTGAGTCTTTGGGTTGACTGGCTGAAAGCCCGCACGCATTCTCTCGTTCCAACCTCTCCAGCACAGAAGATTCTACTTAGAGAGGAAATCAGACAAGGTTCTTCCAGCTCCTGGGATCTGGGGGTTCAGTGGGCTTATGGGATTCCCAGGAGAAGTGAGCCTTCATACATTGCAGCTACTAACCAATTTGTAAGGACAACTCCCTTTCCACTAAGACTTCCCCCTCCCCCTTTCTCTCCCCTCTTGCCTTCTGCCTGCCACCCACCCAATTCCAATATCACTATATTGAGGAAATGTTCATTTAAAAGATTTTTTTTTTTATTGTCACAAAGGTACACTGCCATATATCCCCAAGAAAGGCATCAGCACATTAGTACATTTCACCCTCAACCAAACCACTATCTTATTCCACCATAGGGACTTAGGTCCTGAATGTGTAATTAAAAGACTAACTAATTAATTAAAGGAATCAAAGAACTAACCTGTGTTGGTGGGGGTGGGGAGGGTGGGGTCAGGGGTGAAAAAGAAAGACAAAAAAGGGGTGGCGATTAGATCCGGACAACAAAGGTAGGCTGCCTGACTGGTCATTCTAGAGAAAACCCTGGGAGAGTTTCAACCAGATTTGCTGCTAAGTTTTGAAGCCTTTATGTCACAACAGTGTGAATGAGGTCTTGGGTACAGATGACTCTGAGCAGCTGATTGTGTTTGAGTAGCTGTTTGCCTTTCTCTATTGCTGGGCATTTACCACCAACAACTTCACCCTTAACCAGTGACTGCTTTCTGGAGTAAATCTGTGTTTACTCATGTGCACTCATAAATGAAACTCTGGCATTCAGGCTCTCCAGATGGTTTTTCACTACAGCACCTCAGCTGAGAAGTTATTTGAAAAGAGACTGTTCCCCCCTCTTTATTTCTCTCACCTCTCTTTCTTTCTCTTTCTCTTCCTCCCTCTCTCTTTTTCTTTTTCAGAGAGGCAGAGAGTGAAAGAGACTACAGCACTGATGCTTCCTTCAATGTGGTGGGTGGTGCATATGGAAAAATAGTGCATTATCAAAGTGAGCTATTTCAAAGGCCAGAAAAGAGGTTGTTGTGATTCTAGGGGTATAAGTCTTGCCCCTGTCAGAGTGAGGGTCTTGTGGTGAGTTCCACATGCAATGAGGAAGTTTCCACAGCCCAGCAGATGGCTGCACCCTGCCGACCCAGGGCTCCTCTGCTGCCTCTACAATAGCAGATTCCCTGCAATGGCTCTAGGAGAGCGTTGTGACTCTAGACTTAGTAGCTGGCTTCAGTGCACCAGCTATCTGGTGCATCTTCACTGGAACCTCCTCACCAACAGAGGAAGGAATGATCCACAAAGGGAACATATCTGTAGAGATATCTTCAAAAGCTAGGGTTAGATAGTGGCTTACCTAGTTGAATGCACATGTCACCCTGCTCAAGGACCCAGGTTCAAGCCCCCAATCCTTACCTGTAGGAAGGGAGCTATGCAAATGGTGAAGTAGTGCAGCAAGTGTCTCTTTCTCTCTTTCTCCTTTGTCTGTCTCCCCTCTCAATGTCTCTCTTTCTCTGTCAAATAGATAAATAAAAATAATTAAAAATTTAAAAATAAAATTCCTCCTTACCAAGCCAATTCTTATACAAGCCTTAGATTCCTATTCTTGGCATTTATTTCTTATTTATTTATTTATTATTTTTTAATTTATTCCCTTTTGTTGCCCTTGTTGTTTTATTGTTGTAGTTACTGGATAGAACAGAGAGAAATGGAGACAGGAGGGGAAGACAGAAAGGGAGAGAAACAGACATCTGCAGACCTGCTTCACCGCCTGTGAAGCTACACCCCTGCAGGTGGGGAGCTGGGGGGCTCAAACTGAGATCCTTACACCAGTCCTTGTGCTTCACGCCATGTGCGCTTAACCGCCTGCGCTACCACCGACTCCCTCTTTTTTATTTTTTAGTGTATAATTTCACACAGTTCCCGCCACCAGAGTTCTAAATCTCCAATTCCTCCATTGTAGTCCACTGCACTTCTCCCAAGGTTGCAGACACGGCTCATCTCTACAACTGTCTGTCTACATTTGTTCATATTTGCCTCCTTTTCCTTCCAGGTCCAGTCTTCCCTTCCCCTCCAAGCCTATTAACTGCAGTAACGCTATTACTACATCCAAATATCTTTCCTTTTGTTCTCTCTTTCTGGGACCTGATGGATGCTAACCCTCTCTCTTCCTCCTATCATTACTTTCCCACTGGGAGTATGGGTCAAAATTGCTTTGGGGGTGCAGAAGGTAGGAGTTCTGGCTTCTGTAATTGCTTCTTCACTGGACTGGGGCATTGGCAGGTTGATCTATAACCCCAGCCTGTTTCTATCTTTCTCTACTGGGGTAGAGCTTTGAAGAGGCAAGTTTCCAGGACATTGGTGAGGCCGTCTGCCCAGAGAGGTCAGGATGGAATCATGGTAGCATCTGCAGCTTGGAAGGTGGCAGGACTTAAAGTGAGACAAAATGGTTAATGACCAGGAGCCAAAAATTAGTAACAGAGCAGATGATATTAGGGATTTTAGGGTGGAAGGAAGCTAGGAAGTCCATTTTAGGCATGTTTCTAGGATCCCATGCCTATGGTAGTTTTTGCTTGAGTTTGATAGATAACATGGAAGTGGATAAAAACATTGTCTCAGAAGATTGTGTCAGAGTAGAGAAATTGACATTTATTTTTCATTGGGGTATTGTAGCAAATAACTATTGTCCTCTGTCATTGTAAAGCACACTTTCTTTCAATTAGTGATTTAATAGTGAATTATAAACTATTAATAACAAGTAAAAATTATTAAAACATAGTGCATTACATGATTATAATAAAGCTATAGTTTCACACTACTCCCAACACCACAAGTTTCGATTCCTCACCCTCACCCACCTCTAATGATAACTACTTTAGTTCTCCAAAGGTCTTAAAGATGGGCTGAGTACTTTTTTCCCCCCCAAATACATGAGGCACACAACCTTGAAAAAGTCTTTTATTTATTTATTTATTTATTTTGCCTCCAGGCTTATTGCTGGAACTTGGTGCCGCACTATGAATCCACTACTCCTGGAGGCCATTTTTTTCCCAATTTGTTGCCCTTGTTGCCATTATTAGTATTGTTGTCATTGCTGTTATTGTTGATGGATAAGACAGAAATCGAGAGATGAGGGGAAGACAGAGAGGGGGAGAGAAAGATAGACACCTGCAGACCTGCTTCACTGCCTGTGAAGCGACCCCCCTGCTGGTGGGGAGCCTGGGAGTTCAAACCAGAATCCTTATGCTGTTGCTTGCACTTCGTGCCATGTGCACTTAACCTGCTGCACTACCGCCTACCTCACCCAAAATCTTTTTTTAATAACACAAAGAGAAATTGAGAGGGGATGGAGAGATGAGAGAGAGATGAGAGAGAGAGAGAAGATGCCTGTAGCACTGCTTCACCCTTTATGAAGTTTTCTCCTTGCAGGTGGGAACTGAAGGCTTGAACCTAGGTCTTTAAGCATGGTTCTTCTTCTAGCGTTTGCCCTTCTTCCATAGCCAGTCAACAGCGTCAGGTTGAAAGCTGTCAGGAACTGCTTGTTGCTGGCTTTGAAAGTGACTGGGATCCATGTGGATTCAGTCGGCTAGGAAGGATCGTCAGTTTCCCCAATGAATGGGTACTCATGGGATGCACCACGAGAAGGTTGATCCAATGCATCCCTTTAAGCATGGTAATATGGGCACTCAACCAAGTGAGCCATCGCCTGGCCTCACATGGCCTTTTAATCAAAGTGAAACTGAACAAGAAGTTGCTGTTTCGTCATTTCATCAACAAGTTTAAATTTCATTTAGAAATGAATGAGAATGGAATGCGATTTCTTTCTTTTTCTTATGCATCCTGGGTATGAGACTGGAGCTCTGACTTGCTTTTTCTGCCTCGGAAACAATGATCTTGCCTGAGTGCCATCTGCCTGCTCTGACAGTAGAATATGAGCCAGATCAGGTCTCCAGGATGCAGTTTCCTGATCACATGGGATGGCAACTCATGCTTCTTAATCAGAGCATCAGATGATTTAGTTGATGTGGTAGCTGCTATGCTTTTATTCTTACAAAGCATCTCCCTAGGGAGGCCAGCTCGGTGCTTTGGGGCCTTTTGTTGGCTCCACTCCAACCACTTGACTAATTTCCTGATCTAAGAGTCCTTGTGCCAAGGCTGCTTCACAGGAGAGGATCCATCAAAGAGCCTGAGCTCACTGCAGAGTGTTCAGACACAGACAAGGAAGGCTCTGTGAACAAAGACTGCAGGCATGGGAGGCCTTGCCCCATAGTAGCTGTGTGACCTTGTATGTGTTAATGGGTTTCCATGTGTCCATCTGCAAAATGGGAATTATGGAATGCAAAGAGAGAAATAAACTCGGGTCCTCACAATGGGACATGCATTCAAAAAGCAACTCTGCAGTTTGGTTTGTCCTTTGGGGACTTTCGCCAGTTCCTTTGCCTGGGCAACTCCCTAGACTCCCAGAGCCTCAGGTGTCAGCCTCTGAGTAGGAGAGGCTCTGGCTGCTCCTGGGAGTTCCTGTGGAAACAAAAGGGGGGAAAATGTGCCTACACTAACATATGGTAAGCATCGGAATTGTTTTTTCTTTGCCTCCAGGGTTATCTCTGGGACTCAGTGCCTAGATGGTAAATTTACCACTCCTGGTGGCCATATTTTTTCTCTTCTCTTTTTCTACTTTTTTGCTTTGCAGATTTCTGTTGCTCTATTGGAATGAACTCTGGGTTTGACACCACCTCTCAGGGGAAAACGTCATATGGGCACTTGAGCTTTTTGAGCAAAACTGTGTCCTAGATTCCTCAGACTTTCCAGAGCTCATGGTACATGGAAAGCTAAGGGAATAACTGCTTCTGGGTCACTGTGGACAGAGCCAAGCCCCTGGCTTGGATCTTCATGAGCTTGGACTTCATGAGCTGTAAAACAGTGCTACAGCTCTCTCTTTCTCTCTCTCTCTCTCTCTTTCTTTCCTTCTCTCTCTTTCTCTTTATTTCTCTCTCTCTCTCCCTCTCTCCTTCTCTCCTTTTCTATTCCCCCCATTCAATTTCTCTCTGCCTCTGTAAAATAAAGGAAAAAATAGCCAACAGGAATTAAGGATTCCTCATGCAGACACTGAGTCCCAGAGATAACCCTGGCAATGTGTGTGTGTGTGTGTGTGTGTGTGTGTGTGTGTGTGTGTGTGTGTGTGTGTGTGTGTACATACTATATAATTAGACTTACGAGGGTTGTGTCTATACTGAACACACACAGACTTTGTAGGGTAGCATTATTCCCTATCAATGTTTCATGACAACTACTTACATAGAACTTGCTTTATATTAGTTATTATAAGTATTCTAGAGGTGTTATATAAAGTATACGTGAGACTCACAAAGTGAGAGCTACTAAACAAAGCAAGGGTGGATGCAGGGTGAAACCTCAAAAGACAGTGGTCTATTATAGCAGATCCAAAGAATCAGAGGGAGGGAGGAGGGGAGTAGCAAGGTGGGGGAGAGTATTAAGGGGTGCTCCATGGAAAAGAGGGATGACAGTTTGGTGGTGGGTAACAAGAAGAGTGATGACACCTACTTTTTAAATGTTTTTTTTATACAATTTATGGGGGGGGCGGTTAATGGTTTGCATTAGTTGTTGACATGTGATACCATTCCTCATCTCCCCATGCTGACATATATATTTGCCTACAGAGTTATTGCTGGGGCTCAGTGCCTGCACTATGAATCCACTGCTCCTGGCAGTATCTTTTTCCCATTTTGTTGACTTTGTAGTTGTTGTTATTGTTATAGTTGCCATTGCTGTTGTTGTTATTGGATAGGACAGAGAGAAATTGAGAGAGGAGGGGAGACAGAGGGGGGAGAGAAAGACACCTGCAAGCCTGCTTCAACCCCTGTGAAGCAACCTGGCTGCCATGTGCGCTTAACACACTGTGCAACAACCTGGGCCCCCCTGACATATATCTTGAGGAGATGTGGTGCTGTACCCCTATATCAACACCACTCCTCTAAATCAACATTTCCCCAATAAAGTGATTTAAAAAAAAAAAAAGCCTATGTGAGGATGTGTGTGCGTTATATGCAAATGCCATGCCATTTTACATAAGAGACAAAGCAGCCATGGATTCTGGAATCTCAAGGTCCTGGAACTAAATGATCCTTTGTAGACACTAAGAGCCAATCATATTTAGAGGAAACAGGAAGTGGTTAAAGTATTAAGAGGAAGAAAAAGAAGTGAGTGGTCTGGCGAAAGAGCTGATGCATTAGAGGGAAAAATCTATGAGACTATGATAAGCAAATGTGAAGGGATGAATGCAATTGAGGCTTCAGTTCAGACCAGAGACAGGGCTGCCTCATTCTGCCCAAGGTCTAAGAGACACTGCTCTCACAGGAGTGCTGCAGGTAGACTCTGAGATTTATAAAAATAATGTGACTGGGCTAGGCAGTGGTGTATCTGATAAAGAGTTCATGTTACCATGCACAACGACCCAAGTTTTAGCCCCTGGTCCACACTAGCAGGGCAGAAGCTTCATGAGTAGTGAAGCAGTGCTGCAGGTGTCTCTCTTCTTCTCCCTCTCTTCATCTCCCCCTTCCCTCTCAAATTATTTCTGTCTTATCAAACGAAATAAATAAATACATATTTTAATGTGACATGTCCCTAATTAGAAAGTGGAAAAACGCTAAGAACAGATAAAACAAAGGAGACATACAGATCCACCACCTCAGGAAGTAAAGCATTAGGTGAGTGAAAATGAACAAGATTGTTTGAAACTGAAATCATACTCTAAAAAGAATAGGTTTTGAATTCTCTGGAACAATTGTCTGGGGTTGGGGGGGCAAGTCTCCTATGGTGGAAAGAGAGGAGACAGTTATTACCACCCACTTCTTCCTCTTGCAGGAAGAGAGCAGGAGGAAAAAGCAGCAAGAGTTGGGATAATTTGAGTCTCAGGCTTCAACCCCAGAATTATAGAAATGATCGTGTGCAGAAAGGGAAGACTAAGCCGAGGGGAGCTCAACATGTTCTGAAGTCATATTGTACAGCAAAGCAAAATTAAGCTTTTTCCGTCACATAAAATGTTGATAGGTTTTTTGCTTGTTTGTTTGTTTATCTGTTGAGTTCTGTTTTTTTTTTTCTGAAGAAGTAGCAAGAAATGGATATTTGGATATTTTCAAAATCACATTCAAGGCCCAACAAGATAGTTTCACTTGGACTGTGTACTCATCTTGTCATGTGTGTCACCCAAGTTCAAGCCAGGCTTTGATACCACCAGAAGAAGCTTTTGTGCTGTGGCATCAATCCCTTTGATTCTTTCTATATGAAAACATTCATCCAGAGCAGTGAAATCCCAGTGATAACAACAAAATCACAAGTGAGGACAGGGGTAGATAGCATAATGGCTATGCAAAGACACTCTCATGTCTGAGGCTCCATAGTCCCAGGTTCAATCCTACTGTAAGCCAGATCTGAGCAGTGCTCTGGTAAAAAATAAAAAATAAAATAAAATAAATAAAACAAAGTCATGGGAGACTTCCAGAGGTGAGGCTACAGAATAGCAGCAGCTGTGTTTATCTCCTCTCCTCTCCCAGGTCAACTAGGAATACCAAAGGAGATCATCTGGGACCACAACAAGGCAGGACTAGCACGACTTCAGGAACCCACCAAATCGCCTGTGAGTGCAAATACATGTGGCTCATGGACAGGAAGGAGCCTAGGGAGAGATTAAATGGCTGGTAACAGTCCGGCAGTTTACCAGTTGAGACACCACCTCCAGTCTGTTTCACCAACAAAAAGATGGCTGAAGGAAGGAGAGAACTCCCTTAAGACTCACCAAACGCAACTGTGAGTCTCCACTGCTACTTCCCTCAGAGGCTGGAGCAGCAGGGGGAGGCCCTGTACTGACATCTGGAAACAGAGAACTAACCAGGAAACTCAGGAGAAGATCTACACCTCAGTGGCCTAGCAGTGGGGCTGTGTGGTGGGAGCCTTTCCATGCTGTTCTCCTGATGAGAACATAGTGAATAGTTGGCTCAGAGCCTACAGACTATAAATGGGACTTGTCTAGAAAATCACAGGGCCCAGCAGTGCTGCCCAGATTGGCAGAAAAGCTAAATTGAGCCTGGAGATTTGGATTTTTGGGGTGTGAGAGTCTCTTTGCATAACCACTGTGTTATCTGTCCCCCACCCTGCTTGATCTCTTGGTCAGGAGTGAGGGATTAAGCTAAGAAACCTACCTATACTTTAAAAGCCCTCAAGCTCCCATAGCCTACAGGGAAGACAAAGAACAAAAGAGACTTTTAAGCCACTGTGCTCCTACTCAGGGATTAAAATAATATTGAAACAACTGACAATTTACACAACTGTGAATGCTTTAATTACCTTACTTAGACACAAGTCAATCCAGGCAAGAGTGATCAGTAATTTGAAAAGTACTGAGAGAGGGACCTCATAACATACTATATAGAATGGTTAAACCAACAAGAAGAAATATTGGAGAAATGACGCAAGACAAGAGTCCAGCTAAAAGCCCCCCAAAGGTTGAAGCACAAAATAGTGAGGTCAACATCCAAGGAAA
Source organism: Erinaceus europaeus (assembly GCF_950295315.1). NCBI lineage: Eukaryota > Metazoa > Chordata > Mammalia > Eulipotyphla > Erinaceidae > Erinaceus > Erinaceus europaeus. The sequence continues at coordinate 27,077,752 of NC_080167.1, forward strand.
TGATCACAGGAGTGAGTAAAGAGTTTGAAAGAATTGTCATCAGAAATGCAGAAACAACAAATGAAACTCTGGAAGAAAACACTGATTATCTAAGGTTATTAGAGAACTGAAAGCTGAAATATCTGAGCTAAGAACAGAACTAGCTGAACAAGCTAAAACAGTTTCAGAACAGGGGAACAAAATAGTATAGTATAGCCACAGGTCTTTTGGAATATAACTAAAATATGCGTACTAGCTATCTACAAAATGGACGCCCCCCCCAACTCTTCATCTGCACTATTCCAGCCTTTAGGTCCATGACTGGTCGACAATCTGTTTGGCTTTGTATGTTAACTCAATTTTCAACCACCAGGTTCTAGATGCTAGCATGATGCTGACCAGACTTCCCTGGAAAGACAACTCCACCAATGTGTCCTGGAGCTCCGATTCCCCAGAGCCCTTCCCCACTAGGGAAAGAGAAAGACAGACTGGGAGTATGGATTGAACTGTCAACGCCCATGTTCATAGGGGAAGCAATTAAAGAAGCCAGACCTTCCACCTTCTGCATCCCACAATGACCTTGGGTCCATACTCCCAGAGGGCTAAAGAATAGGAAAGCTATCGGGGGAAGGGAGGGGATACAGAGTTCTGGTGGTGGGAATTGTATGAAATTGTACCCCTTTTATCCTATAGTTTTGTCAATGTTTCCTTTTTTTTTAACATTTAAATTTTTTTAAATATTTATTTATTTCCTTTTGTTGCCCTTGTTGTTTTACTGTTGTAGTGATTGTTATTGTTGTTATTGATATCATTGTTGCTGGATAGGACAGAAAGAAATGGAGAAAGGTGGGGAAGACAAAGAGGGGAAGAAACAAAGACACCTGCAGATGTGCTTCACTGCTTGTGAAGTGACTCCCCTGTAGGTGGGGAGCTGGGGGCTCGAACCAGGATCCTTACACGGGTCTTTGCGCTTTGCGCCATGTGCGCTTAACCCACTGTGCTACCGCCCGACTCCCTAATGTTTCCTTTTTATAAATAAAAAACTAAATAAAAACTTCAATCTTTGATATCAATAAATATCAATGGCCTGAATTCACCTATTAAAAGGCACAGAGTAGGAAGATGGATCAGAAAACACAACCCAACAATATGCTGTCTACAGGAAACCCACCTAACTCAACAAGGCAAACACAGACTCAAAGTGAAAGGATGGAAAACTATCATACAAGCCAATGGCCCACAAAAAAGGGGCAGGAACAGCTATTCTCATATCTGACACAAAAGACTTTAAAATAAATAAAATTGGGGAGCTGGGCAGTAGAGCAGCGGCTTAAGCACAGGTGGTGCAAAGCACAAGGACCTGCAGAAGGATCCCAGATTGAGCCCTCGGCTCCCCCACTTGCACAGGAGTCGCTTCACAGGCTGTGAAGCAGGTCTGCAGGCGTCTATCTTTCTCTCCCACTCTCTGTCTTCCCCTGCTCTCTCCATTTCTCTCTGTCCTATCCAACAACAACATTAGTAACAACCAGAATAAAAGGGAATAAATAAATAAATAAAATAAAATGAATAAGCAGATGACATGATAGTATACATAGAAAAACCTAAGGAATCCAGCAAGAAGCTTTTGGATACCATCAGGCAATAAAGTAAGGTGTCAGGCTACAAAATTAACATTAAAAGTCAGTGGCATTCCTCTATGCAAATACTAAGTTAGAGGAAGATGAAATCCAGAAATAAATTACTTTTACTATAGCAACAAAAACAATAAAATATCCAGGAATAAACCTAACAAAAGAAGTGAAAGACTGAAAATTATGTATACTGAAAATTATGAGTCACTACTCAAGGAAATTGAAAAAGACACAAAGAAGTGAAAAGATATTCCATGTTCGTGGGTTGGAAGAATTAACATCATCAAAATGAATATACTACCCAGAGCTATATACAAATTTAATGCTATCCCCATTAAGATCCCAACCACATTTTTTAGGAGAATAGAACAAATGCTACAAATGTTTATCTGGAACCAGAAAGGACCTAGAATTGCCAAAATAGTCTTGAGAAGAAAGAACAGAACTGGAGGCATCACACTCCCAGATGTCAAATTGTATTATAGGGCCATTGTTATCAAAACTTCTTGATACTGGAACATGAATAGACACACTGACCCATGGAATAGAATTGAGAGCCCAGAAGTAAGCCCTCACACCTATGGACATCTAATCTTTGACAAAGGTGCCCAGACTATTAAATGGGGAAAGCGGAGTTTCTTCAATAAATGGTATTGGAAAAAATGGGTTGAAACATGCAGAAGAATGAAACTGAACCACTATATTTCACCTAATACAAAAGTAAATTCCAAGTGGATCAAGGACTTGGATGTTAGACCAGGAACTATCAGATACTTAAAGGAAAATATTGGCAGAACTCTTTTCCGCATAAATTTTAAAGACATTTTCAATGAAACGAATCCAATTACAAAGAAGACTAATGCAAGAATAATCCTATAGGACTACATCAAATTAAAAAGCTTCTGCACAGCAAAAGAAACCACTACCTTAACCAAGAGAACCCTCACAGAATGGAAGAAGATCTTTATATGCCATACATCAGACAAGAGGCTAATAAACAGAATATATAAAGAGCTTGCCAAACTCAACAACAAGAAAACAAATAACCCCATCCAAAAATGGGGAGTGGACATGGACAGAATATTTATCACAGAAGAGATCCAAAAGGTCAAGAAACACATGAAAAAAATGCTCCATGTCTTCGATTCTCAGAGAAATGCAAATCAAGACAACAATGAGATATCACATATGGTCTTAGCAGCACAATTTGTAATAGCTAAAACCTGGAAGCAACTTAGGTGTCCAACAACAGATGAGTGGCTTAGCAAGTTGTGGTATATATATACACTGGAATATTACTCAGTTATTAAAAATGGTGACATCACTGTTTTCAGTCAATCTTGGATGGAGCTTGAAAAAATCATGGTAAGTGAAATAAGTCAGAAACGGAAGGATGGGTATGGGATGATCTCACTCTCATGCAGAAGTTGAGAAACAAGATCAGAAGAGAAAACACAAGTAGAACCTGAATTGGAACTGGGTTATTGCACCTAAGTATAAGACTCAGGGGTGACTGGGGTGGGGGAGAACACAGGTCCAAAAAGGATGACAGAGGACCTAGTGGGGGTTGTATTGTTATATGGAAAACTGAGAAATGTTATGTATGTACAAACTATTGTATTTACTGTCGAATGTAAAACATTAATTCCCCAATAAAGAAATTTTTTAAAAGTCACGAGTGAAATGGTAATAGCAAATAATAGTTAACACACAAACTAGATAGCCTTGTCTCAAACCTCTTCAGCACTTAATTGTTCACAAAGCAGTTTCGCTGTAGAAGAGAAAAAGAACAACAACAAAAAAAAAAAGTGAAAAAATACATCCGTAAGGGAGATAATGAAACAAGAAAAATGAAAGTGAAAATGTAAAATATTGGGGGTTGGGGGGTAGCGCCGTGGGTTAAGCACAGGTAGCACAAAGCACACTGACCTGCTAAGGATGCCGGTTGGAGCCCCCGGCTCCCCCTCTCTGTCTCCCCTCCTTTCTCGATTTCTCTGTGTCCTATCCAACAACATTATCATCAATGGCAACAAATAACGACAACAAGGGCAACAAAATGGAAAAAAAAATGGCCTCCAGGAGCCCCAGTGATAACCCTGGAGGAAATAGACAAATAAATGAATAAAACAAAAAAACAAAAAAGTCTTAAAAAATAAAATGTGAAATATTCAAATGAAAAAATGCATTGTGGGGGTTCGACTGTAGCACAGCGGGTTAAGCGCATGCCCCCGCCCCCTTTGCTTCACAAGCAGTGAAGCAGGTCTGCAGGTTGTCTTTCTTTCCCTCTCTCTGTCTCCCCTCCTCTCTCGATTTCTTTCTGTCCTGTCCAACAACAAGGACATCAATCATAACCACAACAACAATAAACAACAATGATAAACAAAAAAAAAAAAAGGGCAACAAAAGGGGAAAAAGTAGCCTCCAGGAGCAGTGGATTCATGGTGCAAGCACCGAGCCCCAGCAATAAACCTGGAGGCAAAAAAAAAAATGCATTGTGAAAACTACAAAATATCAGGTATTTAAAATGTGCATAGATTCAGAAGGTGGACATCATGCGCAAGGACAGGTTCTAGTCCCTGGTCCCCACATGCAGGAAGTAAGTTTCATGAGTAATGAAGCAGTGCTGCAAGTGTTTCTCTCCTTCCCTTTTTATCTCCTCCTTCCCTCTTAATTTCTCTTTGCCTTTATAAAAAGGACACACACAAGAAGGACATACACACACGCGTGTGTGTGCACACACACACAGGGGGGTGGCAAGTAAATGGTTAACTGAGAGTGTTAGGTTTGTTTGTAGGCACTGAACCCCAGTGATAACCCTCATGGAACTAAAAAATATATATATAAATATAAATCATATTTATAAATCATATAAATAGTTATGTGTTCAAGTCTTTCCTTTCTTCATAGTACTACATGTTGTTTTATACTTTTAAAAGATGTTTTTATTTTTAATATGGCAGAGGGAGGGAGAGAAGAGAGTGAGAGAGAGCTAGAGCATCACTGGGATACACATTGCTGGGTCTTGAATCCAGGACCTGTCCTGTATTTCAGGAGTGTCCTGTACTTCACTGCTATGCTACTTCTCTGACTGCTACTTTGTACTTCTCAATGATTAAACAACACAGAAAAGTGAAATCAGCATATAAAGTCAGACTGAATACTACTATACTAGGAAATGATAATACATCGGTTTCCAAGAAGTTGATTTCTAATCTTATCAATAAAGAAATCAAACTAAACTATCATTGAGTTCTTTCCACTTTTAGGACAAAATTGTGCTACATTCAGTTAGTTACGTGGTGAAAATATTTTTTCTGTGATGATACTTGCTTGTGATGAAACTACTGAATATGTATGTACAGTGTTGTGACTCATATTTCCTTATTTGACTTTCCCCCCATAGAATGACAGAAATCCATGAACGGTGGGAGTTGGGCGGTAGCGCAGCAGGTTAACCGCATGTGGCGCAAAGTGCAAGGACCCGAGTAAGGATCCTGGTTCTGGCTCCCTACCTGCAGGGGAGTCGCTTCACAAGGGTAAAGCAGGTCTGCAGGTGTCTATCTTTTTCTCCCCCTCTCTGTCCTCCCCTCCTCTCTCCAATTCTCTCTGTCCCATCCAACAACGACATCAATAACAACAATAACTACAACAATAAAACAAGGGCAACAAATGGGTAAATAAATATTTTTTTAAAAAAGAAATACATAAATGAACAAGCAGAGCCTTTCTGAAATACACTTAGTGTAACCATTTTTGTATGTTTTATCTTCTCATCACCATAAATCTGGAAGATAAATATGAATGAAGTCAAACATGCTCAGTGCCACCAAAAGCCAAACTCTGTCACACTAGCCTTGGTAAAAAAGGAACAAGTTTTATTGTCATCCAAACCTGCAACGGAGAAAATAATCATTAACTCAAATCGACCTCCCCACCTTTTTAATTTTTAATATCTTTTATTAGTGATTTATTAATGATCGACAAGATTGTGGGATAAGAGGGACACAATTCCATACAATTCCCACCACCAGAGTTCTGTATCCCGTCCCCTCCATTGAAAGCTTCCCTATTCTTTATCCCTCTGGGAGTATGGACCAAAGATCTTTATGGGGCACAAAATGTATGGAATTGTACCCTTCTTATCCCACAGTCCAAGTGAGTTATTGTGCTGTCCCCTCATTCTTTTCTCTTCCTTAAGAAACCTACTTTGGCCTCACTATGGGGAACTCACCATGATGTCAACTCCCTAGGAAGTGGAGTGGGGCACTGGGCCTGCCCCAGAGGCTTCTCTGTGCCCTCAAGGTCTCAGATGACAACCAGCTCTAAATTATGTGAGCAAACCAGGAAAAAGCAAGGGCCCACCATTCAGCATATCAATGCCTTCATTTTATTATTAATATCTCTTGGTTGATAATTGATTTTTCTTTACTTGTATTTTTTTTGGTGCAACGCTGTTTTATAACATTACATAAGTTTCAGATATGTGTCATTGAAAACCAGCATGCATATTGTTTACCACCAAAAGTGCAATTCTCTCATTTTTCTGCAATTATCTCCTTCTCCTCAGTGTATCCATTGATTTTATTTTATCTTTTAAAAAATATTTATTTAATTATTTATTCCCTTTTGTTACCCTTAGTTTTTTTTTGTTGTTGTTGTTATAGTTGTTGTTGTTGATGTCATTGTTGGATAGGACAGAGAGAAATGGAGAGAGGAGGGGAAGACAGAGAGGGGGAGAGAAAGATAGACACCTGCAGACCTGCTTCTTTGGCTATGAAGCGACTACCCTGCAGGTGGGGATCCAGGGGCTCGAACCGGGATGCTTATGCCAGCTCTTGCACTTAGTGCCACATATCTATTGGTTTTAAAGTAGGCCCCATCTGAGGTCCTTCCTGACTCTGATATCCTGACAAATACTGAGTTGGTCAACAGCACATAAGTCAGTTGATGACTTTTCTTTTTCATTGTTGACTACAAAGCTAAAGGTAGAGAACTATTCACTGTTAAGACATCAAAAATTATTTTAGTTGTTGAGACAGAAGCACCAAAATTGTCTAAATTCTAATTATTGGTGTGCTTAGCCTCTTTGCATCCAAAATCTTAGCCCTTTTTCTTAGCTTCTGAAAATACAGAAAATCAGATGACATCATCATTCCCCTGCTTAAAACCTGGCGGTGACTCTCTAGTCCACTCAGAGCAAATGCCAGTCCTGTTATCATGACAAAGTTCTTCATAATCCATCTGATCTTATCTCTCCACAGTTCTCACCTCTGCTTCAGCTCTGTGACAGCCTTAAGGTACCAGAATCTGGCACCCGGAAACATACTCTCCCCACCTTTCCCCTCATCCTTCACAGGGTAGAGTGAGGCTTCACACTTCTGTCTCAACTGAGATGTTATTTCATCCTAAATATCCCCCCCTCCCCCTAAAGCCTTGGGAGAAAGGCTGTCACCTTCCATACTATGTTCTCAACATCCAAACTTAGAGTCCAGTACTCCAATGGATGACCATATAGATATTTAAGATGGAAGGTTATTCATACCTATAAGATTATGCATGTAGAATACAGATGTTCATTCTTTGTGTGTCCTCTGCCACTTGCTGAAAGCAATCAAGCAACTTGCTGAGAGCAACCAAGTGTTCCAGAGGGCAGTTTTCTTTTTCTTTTCTTTCTTTTTTATTTCTTTATTGGAGGATTAATTACAGTCGACAGTAAAATACAATAGTTTGTACATGCATAACATTTCCCAGTTTTCCACATAACAATACAACCCCCACTAAGTCCCCCTCTGCCATCATGGTCCAAGACCTGAACCCCACCCCTAGTCTTTTATTTTGGTGCAATACACCAACTCCAGTCCAAGTTCTGCTTAGTGTTTTCCTTTCTGATCTTGTTTTTCAACTTCTGCCTATGAGTAAGACCAATTTTCTTCCTAACTTCTCACACTCTGAGCCAAGTGTGACAACAGTATGATAACTTGCGTATTACATGGTTGGCTTGACATTGAATCAATAAAAGGAGTCCCTGAAAATTTGGTTAAGGTGAGGTGGTTATGAAATTGCACTATAGGTCAAGATGACTATTTTTGCAAGATACAGGGAGGATTAGCAGCAAGAAAATATGAGCATAAGGAAGATCAATTAGGGAATCAGGACAAGAGTCTATATAAATCAGACTAGTGGGAGAGAAATGGAGAGGAAGTACTAGGTACAAATTGAGTGTAGGGTTTGGCAATTCACTAGGTATAGGAACAAAAGAGAAAGGTTTGAGGGTAGATGGTGGCATACTAGGTAGAGCACATGTTACCATGTATAAGGACCCAAGTTCAAGCCCTCAGCCCCCACCTGGAGGGAGGAAGCTCTACAAGTGATAAAGTATTGCTACAGGTAGTATCTATCTATCTATCTATCTATCTATCTATCTATCTATCTATCTATTTATCTATCTATCTGTCTATCTAATCTCTCAATTCCCTATAGATTCTTTCTGTATCTATCCAATAAATAAATGAAAGTTGGAGGAAAAAGGCAGAAGGGTTCAAAGTTGACTTCAAATTCTAACGGGGAAGGGATATGCTATAAGTAGCAGCAATTGGGATTACTAAAGAAGTATGTGAACATCTATATTTTTTAGAGAAGAGAGATGTATACCAAATCTGTTAACAATATATATAAGTTAGAAAGCACAGTATTGAAATAAGAATTGTAAATAACATATTAGTTGATTACTGTGTGTCAATAACTTTACAAATTCACTACTTTAGTATCTGCTGTAATATTAAGAGGTAACATCTGTTATTCTCTCCCATTTACAGATGAGGAAACTGAAGATTAGGTCACTTATCTACATTCACTCAGCTGTTCTGAGGGCCAGAAAGAGATTCAGGTAGGACTCTGTGACCCTAGCACTTTCAGAATGTGGAAACTGAGGTCTCAGAGAAGACTCAGAGCTCTCTAAAAATTTCAAGTTGGGTCTCATTAGGATTCTAATCCATAGGTGAATGAGTTAATCAAAGGAGGTAACATGCAGAGTTCAGGGCCAAGAGTGGAAATGAAGACTATGAAAGTTGGTTGTGCTAACAGACTCTCATGCCTGAGGCTCCGATGTTCCAGGTTCAATCCTCTGCACCACCTTTAGCCAGAGCTGAGCAGTGCTCTGGTTAAAAAAAAAAAAAAAAAAAAAGACTGTGAAAGCCTGTGAGGAGAGAAAGAGACGATAGAGGTAGGGACTAAGGAAGAAGAGCTGAGAGTAGAGTGAAGCACTTTAGAATAAAGTGAGAACAGATTCTATAAGAGAATAATATGGGTCAGGATGGGCAGGGTGGTGGTGTACCGGGTTAAGTGCACATAGTACTATGTGGAAGGACCCATGCAAGGATTCCAGTTAGAGCCCCCAGCTCCCCACCTGCTGGGGATCCCTTCACAAGCGGTGAAGTAGGTCTTCAGGTATCTATCTTATCTGTCTCCCCCTCCTCTCTCAATTTCTTGCTGTCTTATCCAATAAAAAGAAAAAAAAAAAACCAAAACAACAACAACAACAAAAAAAAAAAACCCACAATGACCACCAGGAGCAGTGGATTCTTACTGTAGGCACTGAGCCCCAATGATAACCCTGGAGACAAGAGAGGCAGAGGAAAAGGGAGAGGGAGAGGGAGAGGGAGAGGGGGAGGGGGAGGGGAAGGGAGAAGAAGGAGGGAGAGGGAGAGGGGAGAGGGAGACAGGAGATGGGGGAGAGAGAGAGAGATTAAGTAAGAAAAGCATTTTAAGGTCATGGTGCTTCCTCTTATTTATTGACGACTCTGGTTAATAATCACTGTGTTTTCCTGAGTGTTCCCAGACATCTGCAGTACAGAAAGCAGAGAAATGTTGAGGAGGCAATTTGGATAACATCAACAGCATTCATAGAATTTAGAATCAGCATAGAAAGGTAGAGGAATAGTTGTGCTGTGGTTTCTAGGCTTTGAAAATGCAAAGCCATGACATAATAAATAATGTCATTAGCACTGCTGGAAACCCACAGGGTTCCACTCCAGCAACGTTTAAGCCTTAGAATGGTCTGGTTTAACAAACTGGCACTTAGTTTGAACACATAATCCAAGCCAACCTTGATTTTAATATACTAAGGCCTGATGATCACTTGCCAAACATCCAGATCTGGTTTCAAGCTCTCCTTTCAGTCTCCAGCACCAGACAACACAGGATTAATATCTAGGATTCGCAGGAAGTATTTTGCATCATAACCTTTCATACTTTTCATGACAGAATTTACAAACTAAGACCATTCATTTCAACTTTACCTGATACTGAGTAATCTTTCACATTGATCTTTGGAGTTTCTGACTCAGGGGGTTTAAAATGACCCTTGTTAACACCGACCACTTTGGAAAAGGATAGGTTTCTTTCCTTTTTCCTTGGTTAAATAATAAATGAACTGACACTGAGTTTGCCAAGACTGAACCCCCATTAGGAACTAAATGGTTTCAAACTGTGCATGCTGGGAGTAGTGCTGGTATATACTGGAAGTCTTGAGAAATTGTAGGTTATTAAGAAAGAAGAACAGGAAGAGGAAACACAAAAACTTGGACTGGGTCTGCTATATTGCACCAAAGCAAGGGACTCTGGGGAAATAGGGTATGGAGAGGGCTGGGGGGTTGGGGGTTAGAGTCATGGTGCATGATGGTGGGAAAAAACCTAAGTTGGGAGTGAGAGTGTTTTGCAGACACCTTTCATGGGGAGATGAGAAATGTTGCCCATGTGTCAACAACTGTACTGTAAACAATTACCCTCCAATAAAATTATTAAAAAAAAAAAACCTAAGGAAGTGGGACTGGGTGGTGGTACACCCAGTTAAGCTCATGTAGTACTATGCACAAGGACCCGGGTTTGAGCCCCAGCTCCCCACCTACACAGGGACATTTCACAAGTAGTGAAGCAGGTCTATAGGTGTCTATCTCTCTCTCCCCCTGTCTTCCTCTTCCCTCTCAATTTCTCTTTGTCCTATCAAATAAAATAGAAGAGATGGAGGAATGGCCATTGAGAGCAGTGGGTTTGTAGTCTCAGCATTGAGCTCCACCAATAACCCTGGTGGCAATTAAAAAAAAAAAAAGCTATGGAATATCAAATAAAAAATATCTATGCCCAGCCATCATTTTGCAGATATATAAAATAACACTCAGCTGTGTGAAAAGTGTTTGCTCAGGTTTCAGTTAGTACCAGTACTAGACTAGAACCTAAATCTCGCCTTAAAAAAAATTTTTATTGGGAGTCGGGCAGTAGCACAGTGGGTTAAGCGTAGGTGGCACAAAGCACAAGGACCGGCGTAAGGATCCTTGTTCGAGCTCCCGGCTCTCCACCTGCAGGGGAGTCGCTTCACAAGTGGTGGTGAAGCAGGTCTGCAGGTGTCTATCTTTCTCTCCCCCTCCTCTCTCCATTTCTCTCTGTCCTATCCAACAATGACAACAATAATAGCTACAACAATGAAACAATAAGGGCAACAAAAGGGAGATATAATAAATAAATATTTAAAATATTTTTAAAAATTTTATTAGCGATTTATAAATTTACATGTCAACAGGGGTATAATTCCATACTGTTTCCACCACCAGAGTTCTGAATCTACAATCCCTGTATTGTAAGGTATAGCAGTTTCCTGTGGTTACAGATATGGATTAACTATTATTTCTACAACAATCTGTCTATATTTGTATATAATTGCTTTTTAGGATCTCATCTTCTCTTCCTTTCCAAGTTACACATAACCCTATTACTACATCCAAATGCCCCTTTTTCCTCTTCTCTCTCTGGGTCCTTATGGAGTTAAGAGTTCAGAGCCCTCTTTTCTTCTTCCTCCTATTACTTCTCCCTCACTGAGAGTATGGATCACAATTATTTTAGGAGTGTGGAAGGTAGGAGTTCTGGCTTCTATAACTGCTTCTCTGCTGGACATGGATGTTGGCAGGTCAATCCATACCCCCAGCCTGTTTCTGTCTTTCTCTAGTGGGGTAGAGCTCTGGAGAAGTGAGGTGCCAGGACACATTGGTGAGGTCATCTGCCCAGGGAAGTCAGGATGAAATCATGATAGTGTCTGAAACTTGGTGTTGCAGACCAAGTATATTGGTGACAGGATATAAAGTGAGAGAAAATGGTTAATGAACAGGAACCAAAAATTAGGAACAGGTTAGATGAGATCAGGGATGTTAGGTGGAAGAAAGCTAGGAAGTCCATTTTAGGCATGTTTGCAGGGGCCCAGAACCATGGTTTTTGCTTGAGTTTGATGGCTAACAAGAAGTTGGATAAAAACATTGTCAGGGCTAGGTGGTGGCACACCTGGTTGAGCGCACATGTTAAAATGCACGAGGACCCGGGTTCAAGCCCCCAGTCCCCACGTATAGGGGGAAAGCTTGCAAGTGGTGAAGCAGTGTTGCAGGTGTCTCTCTGTCTCTCCTCTCTCTCTCTGTCACCCCTTCCCTCTCGATTTCTGGCTGTCTTTATCTAATAAATAAATAAACAGTACAAAATACATATTGTCTGAGAAAATGGTGTCAGAGGTAAGAAAAGGGCTAGAAAGTTGCATTAGTGTAGAAACTTGTTCCCATTCTTGAAAAAAAATCTACTAGTAAAATTAACTATTTACCCCCATCCACACCCAAGCTAGGGCCCATGAATATATGTATATTTAGCACAAGAGCCTGTGTCATCTCTAAGTCCCTCTTGGTCTGAGCTTGCTGCTCATGGTCACAGCTGGGATCATTGCAGGCTGCACTCGTTTCAGGACCAGTCTTCCTTGACTGGCAGGGCAGGATATTCCAACCTACCTCTGGAAACTTTATGCTTTATGGTGAGGGCAGGGTCCTGGAAAGACCCACAAGAGGGTTTATGATGGTTTTCCTGATAGAAGTGACCAGTGATGGTGGAGAGAGGGATCCATTAGAAGTCTAGGCCTATCATTTTTGTGTGGGAATTTAAAGATTCCCTGACTAGGGCCTCAGATAGTGAGGCGATGTAATATTGGCCAAAAAGCTTATTATTAAGTGAGCCAGTCTCTTGCCCTTTATCCAACTTTTATAGTCCTCTCTTTACCTGTTGAGCTGGGACTTTCTCCCAGTTGTCTAAGCATTGAGTGTCATTTCTTGAACCCAACCAGAATTAAGTTTTTGGAATCTGTCTTCTTTGGGCCTTTCTGCTAGATTGCCAAGCTAGTTTGAAATCAAATCTCTTTAACCAAATTCTTATCAGTAAAGATACTTTTTACAAATATAAAATAACACTCAGAAATTCTAAGAACCAGGATGTGGGCATTTTCATGGTCCAATAAGCTGTCATCAATGAACTCTATACAGATAAGAGATAATTCTGGGGTAAAAATTTCCACCAAATAATGTAAAATTCCTTTGCTACCTCAAAATTGGATAAGGGTCTTCTCTATGTGCTCCTATAGCCATCAGGTCTCATACCTTTGCCCTTATAATATTGCATTATAATTTATTGATCATGATTGTATTTTCTACACTAGACTATACAACTCTGGAGAATAAGGATTTGTGAATCTCCTGTCTCTCACACAGTATCTGGCATATGGTAATTGCTCAATAAATAATTACTGTCATGAAGACTAAATGAGACCAAACAAAACATTCAGGGATATATGGCTTCACTAGGTGTTCAGTGAATGATGTCCCATTCAATATGGCAGGACAATTTCTGTCGGGCTGAGCTTCACTGACGGGAGACAGACGACCAGGGACTCATGGCTGGGCTGTACACAGTATCTCTTTATTCATGCGGAACGCAGCACAATCTAAGCCGAGCTAAACTAAACTAAAAAACTAAACTAAAACAAACAATGCTGTCCTTATATATACTTTCCAAGTAAGGTGTGAACAGGATGTGACGTAGAGAGGGTGGAAAATAAAGTGACTGGTGAAAATCAGGGTGTGACAAGGAGAGGGGGCAGAGCAAAAAGACATCATGAACCAGTGGGGATTAAACCAATGCCATGCAGTGGTTATGTAAATAGAATACAGTGTTAATCAGGGGAGATTAAACCAAATGAAACTGAAGGGGGTTTTAGAAGCAGAATTAGAAGCATACCAACAAATTTCTATGGATGAAATGTAAAATGTTTCCACTCCTAATAGGAAAATGCAGGATTGAATATCTTCTAGCATATAGACAAAGATTATGGGCAAGGGGGGGGTGGGCAATTAGAGCTGATATCAGAGTTCACCTTTTCTGCATTTATTATAACATTGTTTTGCTCAGAACTCAGCACACATTGACTGAAGAGTGTTCTGACAGATCTTCAGACATCAAGGGAGATAGGAGGTGAGAAGGAAGAAACCCACCACCTCCACTCTAGTTCACCCCAACTGAATAAAGTCAAAATACAAACTAGGTGTGTCTCTGCCCTCTCAACTGCTGTGAACTGGCTTCTGTCTCTTCTCTCAATGAGCCAGAATTACTTTCTCTGCTAATATTCACATTCAGTGTGGTAGAAGGAGAAGGAGACCAGCATCAATCTGGGCAGCCCAGTGGCACTGAGATCACAGTTTCTTAGACTTGCTGTCTGGCCTTGTACAAATGATTTCTTTTTCAATTTGTGCATCTATAAAATATTTGACTCATCTCACAGATGCCAAGAAACTCAAAGACTTCATGTTCCTGTCATGGGGGGGCGTTTGATTTTTTTTTTTTTAAGGAACTATAAATTTATCTATTGAACTATAATTAGAAATCAAAGCTGCAGCAAGCTTTGATTTCACTCTAAAGCTTGGAGCCAGTATTTTAAAGTGCATGTTGTTATACTACTCAGCTGTTAAAATGATGAAATCATCCCCTTGGATGGAACTTGAAGGAATAATGTTAAGTGAGATACACCCAAAAGAGACAAATATCATATGACTCTTTTTATAGGTGAAACCTAAAAATTAGGACAGGGAGCAAGGTGGGTGGCACACCTTGTCGAGAGCACATGTTAAAATGTTTAAGGACCCAAGTTCAAACCCCTGGTCTCCACCAGCAAGAATGGTGGGGGAAGTTTCATGAGTGGCGAAGCAGTGCTGTAGATATCTCTTTCTCCTTCTCTATTTCTTTTCTCCCCCTCTCAGTTTCTCTCTGTCTTTATCTAATTAAAAAATAAATTAAAATGCTAAACAATAATAAAGAATGATAGAAAGGGAAAACACAACGTGAAATCTGGACGGGTTAGGGTGTGCTGCACCAAAGCAAAAGACTCTGGAGAAGGAAAGGAAGAGAATATGTGTGGAGAGGTGGGGAAGTGGCCCACAGGAGCCTTGATGTCCTGGTGCATGACTCAGAAAAAGACCAAAGCTAAAGGTGAGAATGTTCTACAGGCATCTATCATGGGAGATGAGAAATTATACCCATGTGTCAATAACTGTACTGCAAACCCCATTAAATCCCCCAATTAAATGATAAAAAATAATAAAGATGCACGTTGTTTAAAGCCAACCTACATGTCCTGTCTTAGATTCTAATCCATTCATACGGGAGCCTTGTTGCCCTACCAAGGTAGGATTTGAACCAGCAAACCCACCTTTCCAGTCAAGCAGTAAAATGTTCTGCTTCACTATAGCCAGAGGTTGATTTGGATGAACTGTTGCATTTGCTGACAAAATGATGGCACACTATCTGCAGGAAAAAATTCAATTATTTGAGGGAGTTATTTCTATTAAAAACATAACAAAGGAACAACTGGTAACCTAAACTTAGTTTTGTGCCTAACAGGACATTCTTTTTTTGAAATAAGTTGTATAATCAGCCTACCATGAGCTCCTTGAAGACCATTGTGTTTTGTCTATTTTTAAATCTCTGTTCTTAAGATAGTTTGTGCTCAGTAAATGTTGACTGGTTAATTATTCAAACATAAGTTATACTGTCTGTTTCAGGGATAAAAAGGAACTAAGTCTATGCCATCCTTCAGAGGCAAAAGTGCAAACGTCAAAATAGTAATAATAATAATACAGCCAAAGGATTTTGTACAAGTGAAAACAAAAGCTGCTTTTGCCTGGAAATTCTGTAGTTCACTAGTCCTTGCCAAACATTTGTTTACTCTCTCACCTTTTTTTTTTTTTTAGTTTTTTTTTCTTATATTTTGTTGGGGAGTTAATGGTTTATAGTTTAGGTACTGGCACATAGGTACAACCCTTCACCTCCCCATGATAGGTATCTAGGTGTCTGCAAAACACTCACTTCCCCAACCCAGGTCCTCTTACCCCATCATACACCAGGACCACATCCTATTCCTTACCCTCTAGCCCCAATGTCCTTTGATTTGGTACAATACACCACACCAAATCTGAGGTTCACCTTATGCTTTCTATTATAGTGTTATTTCCTCCTCTTATCATTCTCTTCCTCCTCCTATTCAACTTATGAAGGTCATACAGTATTGGCTCTTCTCTCTCTCGCTTATCTCATTCAACATCTGAACTTTTAAAGATCTGCCCAAGATATTGTGATAGTCTCTCACTCTTATTATTCAACATTTTGTAACCACTTCTTAGAGAAAACAGAGTACAGGTGTAAATAGCTTTGTTGGCTAAACAGTCTGTTGATGCTTAGAGTTCTTGAGCTTTCTTTGACTTAACGGGGCACTAAGTGAACAATTGCCTGGACATTGAGTTGGATAAGTGCTGTTTCAGGGAGGCAAAGGAGATCATAGAGTTCCAGGTGGATCCCAAACACATGGATCATCCCACCAGTGAGCATCTACCTTCAGTTGTTCTGATTTTCAACAAGCAAAGCATTAAAATAAAAATAAAATAAAAGTATTCCGGAAGAATGTGTTCAATATCTCCGTCATGTTAATAGTAAGTTCAAGGCTCAAGAAATGCTGAAGATTCAGAAATATAGGTCATGTTTTCACAAACTAATTATCATAATACAAGCGACCTTTTACTTGGGATAAAGGCAACCCTACTAGCATGGGTAGCACCACTAGCCTCTGTCCAGAGGAGAGTTCTCTTCATTGTCCTTTTACCAGTTGTGGTTTCCTGAAATTCTGATCTTTCAACTGCCCAACCTCTTTTGAAACATCCCCCTCTATCCCAGTTGGGGTTCCCAAGAAGCAAAAAGCTTCTTGAGCAAGTGATTCACTATGGAAGTAGTCTTAGGAGAAAATGAGTAAGGATAGAAAGATAGGACAGAGGCTCTCAAGCAAAGATGGATCTCAGCTATATTCCACCTTCAAGGAAGCTCTGGGATTGAATCCAAGGCTCTCCTCATGCAACTCCTGCACTAGACTGGGTAAGCCACCTCTGTGCCACGGAAGTCTTGGTTCTTAAACTAGCCTCTATCAGATGCCCTTGGAGGAATTGTCAAGGCACAGAGTGCTGGAGTCAGCCCCCCATCTCTGATTCAATATGTCTGGCAGGGGATTTAAGATCTGCATTTTTACACATTTTTAATTTATTCATAAAACAAAAAATATTGACAAGACTATAGGATAAGAGGGGTACAATTCCACACAATTCACACTACAGATTTCTGTATCTCATCCCCTCCCTTGAAAGCTTTCCTTTTCTTTCCCCTTCTAGGAACATGGACCCAGGATCATTATGGGGTACAGAAGGTGGAAGATCTGGCTTCTGTAACTGCTTCTCCACTTTTTTAACAAGTTCCCAGATGCCTTGGTAGGAGACCACGTTTTGAGAAGAACTGGTCTAGGGCAGGACAGGGATGGCTAGAGGACAGGGAGGCTATGGATGTAAACAGTATATCAAGCAGGGGGTGGCGTCAGATCATCCAAGATGCAAAGTCCCTCCACTGGTGTCAAGGGCGGTGCTTGTGTCTCTGCCATGCTGAGAAGTGAAGTCGAATCAGGACAGAGAGAGTTACTCTCTAGAATTATCTTATAGGGCAACGTATCATCTCTGACAACCTCAAAAGAGCAGTTTTAGTAGAAAGGGAGGGGCCAGAATCAGATGAAGTAGGTTGAGAAGAGAAAACAAGATAAGAATGTGGACAGTTTTCCTGAGAGAGGCCCCAAAGCAATGGATCCTAAACTAGAGGAGCATGTAGGATAAACGCCCTGGAAATAGCCCATGTGCCTGTAAAACTGACAAAGGGAGGAGTTAATGGTATTGGAGAAAGAAGGCCAATCAAAGAGGGGGGAAATCTTTATTATTTTACATTTATTTATTTATTTCACTTATTTATTTATTTTGAAAAGAGAGAAATTGAGAGAGGAAAGGGAGAGGGAAAAAGAAAGAGAAAGAGAGACACCTGCACCTGCTTCACTGCTTGTGAATCTTCCCTCCTCCAGGTAGGGACTGGGGGCTTGAACCTAGATCCTTGCACATGGTAACATGTGCACTCAACCAGGTGCTCCACCACTCAGCACAAAAAAAATTTTTTAAACATAGTAAAGATGTCTGCATAGGTGTAGGTGTCTGATTTAGAGCCTCAAAAGGGATAGAATGCTCCCTGATACACTTTAAAAGATTTATGTGAAAAAAAGATTTATGTGATTGATTGATTGATTGATTGATTGATTGATTGACTGACTGACTGATTTATGAAGGGTAAAGGAGAGAGAGCAAGAGCATCACTCTGACACATACAATGTTGCGGATCAAACTCAGGACCTCATGATCAAGGGTCCAGTACCCTATCTACTAGGCCACAAGGAAGAAAATTCTTGAGCACACTAGAGACCTCTCAGAAAGAGCAGGATTCTCTATTTTGGGGCCCAGGGGGAAAAACTGGAAATGGCGGGGAGAGAGGAAGAGATTGATGTCAAATTTAGTTTAATTTCTCCTGTTGTGAATCATGAAACAAGAATTAAACAAAGAAGACATTTAAACATAAAAACACATCCTTGTGAATAAATGTGAAGCCCAGAGTGGAAACAAGGTATATTTGTGGGTGGGGAAGAAAGTTCAGTAGGAGAGTAACAGAGGAAGTATGTGACTTGTCAAAAATGGCCTCCAGGAGCAGTGGATTCATGGTGCAGGCACTGAGCCCCAGCAATAACCTTGGAGGCAATAAATAAATAAATAAATAAATAAATAAATAAATAAATAAATATTAGATAGAGGGGGTCAGGCGGTAGCGTAGTGGGTTAAGCACACATGGTGCGAACCACAGGGACCAACCAAGGATCCTGGTTGGAGGCCCGGGATTCCCCACCTGCAGGGGGTTTGCTTTACGGACTGTGAAGCAGATCTGCAGGTGTCTTTCTCTCCCCATCTCTGTCTTCCCCGTCTCTCTCAATTTCTCTCTGTCCTATCCAGCAACAACTACAGCAATAACAACAACAGCAATAAACAACAAGGACAACAAAGTAGGGAGGGAGTGGCCTCCAGGAGCAGTGGATTCGGAATACAGGCACCGAGCCCCAGCAATAACCTTGGAGGCAAAATAAATAAATAAACAAACAAACAAATGATTTTAAAAAAAAATTAAACAGAGAGTAATAATGTATATGTTTGAGGCATCAAGTTCATTCCCTGGTGCAATATAGGAATAAATAAATAAATAAATAAATAGTAAAAACAAAACCAAAATAAACAAACAACAAAAACATCTGCATGCCATAAAGATCTTTGGTCCATACTCCCAGAGGGATAAAGAATAAGGAAGCTTCCAATGGAGAAGATAGGATACAGAACTCTGGTGGTGGGAATTGTATGGAATTGTACACGTCTCATCCCACAATCTTGTCAATCATTATCAAATCAAAAATAAAATAAAATAAAATGAAAGATCAAGGCAAAAATGATACATTTTGAAACTAGTACCTGGGATAGTTCAAAATCTGTTGTATTTGATTTGTAGGTGGTAGTATATATCCTTTACCTTTCCACTTACCCATGATCTGGGCCTGCCTCCAGAGGAAGGAATTCTGGGAGTTCAGTGGCAGCATTATATCATTCACCTGTTGACCTTAAACCAATTACTTCATCAACAAAATGTTAACTGAATGCTTTCTAGGTATCAAAGTACTTACATTTTAATAAAAAAGAATCTAGGGAGAGGATGTGGAGTATATCTGAGACTTTTGTGTGTACCTGAAGAGAACGATAATGACTATCAAGTCATGAATTAGAGTTGCTTAAACTTTCAGTTGGGTAGGAGAGATATTGTGTGGAGTGATTTTCTTCTATTTTTCACTCTTTTTTATCCCCTTTTTTTGTTTGTTTATTTTACCAGAGCACTGCTCAACTCTGCCTTAATGTGGTGCCAGGGGTTAGACTAGAAGTGCTTTTTTGTTATTAATATTATGCTACAAGATTAAAGACTACATGTAGAGTTCCACACCACATCCACCGTCAAAGGTTTGTATCTCCCCCTTTCCACCTCCCAAAGATAACCTCTTTAGTTCTCATAAGTCTTAGAAACAGTTTGCTTCCTTTTTTTGGGGGGGGGGAGCAAGTGTATGTGAATCAGAGTTCTAGATTCTAGATGAGTGAAACAATCTGGTACTTGTCTTCCTTCCTTTCTTTTTTAAAATTTATTTGTTATAAATAGTTTGTCACAGGATTGTAATATTACAATGTATAGTTAGTTCCACACTACACCCACCACCAAAATTCTATATCCCCACCCTCCCAAAGATAACCACCACAGTTCTCATGAATCTTACAGTTTGCTTGCTTCTGTTTTGTTTGAACTTTTTTTTGGGGGGTGGGCAAGTTCATGTAAGTCAGATCTCTGGATTCCACATGTGAGTGAAACCATCTGGTAGTTGTCTTTCATTCCTTCTTTTGTTGTTGTTGCCTTTCATTTCTTTACTTATTTTGCTAAGCATAATCACTTCTAGTTCCATCCATTTTGTCCTGCATCCATATTGGGGGTGGTGTATGTGTGCTTCTGCCTCAAATCCTATGATACACATGATAAAATCCTATGATAAGCATGATTATAATTTCTAGGTCTGAAGCTAGTAATGTGAACTGAATTGGGCACTAGCCCCTTAAAGCATTTAAGGGGTCCTGAAAAGCTCAGTTATCAAGTTGAATTATACATATATAATTACATATACATATGAATATATAATTCTTTGGAATGTTCTGGTTCTACAAAAGCATGCATTTACAATATTTTAAAGATAGTTTATGCTATTTTAATTGCCTAAAATTTGAGGAAATGATTTCTCCTTCTTGGCTTTACTATGAGACCAACTTGGAAATAGTATCTAAGTTTCTATAGCATTCCATTTCTGTCCCAAGAGGATTTATAGATTCTGTGTTCATCCATTCTAATTGAAATATACTTGATATATAGTTTTCTATTGGTGTCAGGTGTACAGCATGAAGTGTACATATTGTGAAATGATCACTGCAGTAAGTGATCCACTATCACACTATGTATAGTAGAGACTTTTGTAGAGACTTTCCATATTTAGTCCCTTAACAACTTTCAAATATACAACATAGTGTCATTAACAATAGCCAATTTGGTACTTCTAGGAGGTGTGGTTTATGGAGTAGCTGCAATCAGACCTTAGCTCTCCCCATACAACTATTGAACACAACAAGAGATAGAATTGGACACATAATCTACAGCTGAAAAAAAAACCATAGCCTCAGGTCATGCCACCTTCTAAACACTAGGCTGCAGATGCTACTATGACTCCACCCCTACTTTTCTGGGCAGATGACCTCACCAATGTGTCCTGGACCCTCGCAACTCCAGTGCTCTGGTCCATTAGGGAAAGATAGAAACAGGCTGGGGGTATGGATTGACCTGTCAACGCCCATGCTCAGCAGAGAAGCAGCTACAGAAGCCAGAACTTCTATCTTCTGCTCCCCATAAACAACCTTGATCCATACACCCAGCATGGGAGAAGTGATAGAATGAAGATAAGAGGACTCTGCACTCCAGCTCCATCAGCTCCCAGAGAGAGAAGAAAAAGGAGAGGGACATATGGAGGTAGTTATGATGTCATGAGTGGTTTAGAGGGAAAGAGAGGATTGAATCAGGAAAAGAAGGGGCAACTATGTATAAATGTGGACAGATAGTTGTAGAGAAGATGGTTGGCCCATGTCTACAGCTTTAGGGGAACTGTGGTGGATTGCAGTGGGGAGAGTGAAGATTCAGAACTCTGGTGGTGGAAATGGTGTAGATTCAAACTCCTGTCGACATATAATTCTATAATATAAAAATATTAAAAATTAAATAAAAAAACAATAGCCAATGTGCTATACATTCTATCCGCAACACTCATGCATTGTACAACTGGATACTTCTAACATTTGATCACTGTCATGTGTCTTGCCCATCCTTCCACCCTCTGTCACTGCCAATCATCAATCTGTTCTCTATATCTATGCATTTGGGTTTTCAATATTACTGCTTTTAGATTCCCTATACAATTGAGATCATATTATACTTATATTTCTCCACTTACATATTTCACTTAGCATAATGCACTCAAGGTTCAACTATGTCAAAAGTTGCTTCTTTCTGTGATTGAATACTATTCAGCATATCAGTATATCACATTTTTTATCCATTTATTGATGAACATTTAGATTTCTTCTAAATCTTGCCTATTTTAAACAATGTTTCAATGATTATGGTGGCACATATCTTTTTTTTTTTAAAAAACTATCTTTTGAACCAATATTTTAATTATCTTCTGACAAGTACCCAAAAGTAGAATTTTTCAATCACATGGTGGTTTTTTTGTTTAGTTTCTTGAGGGACCTCCATACTGTCTTCCATAGTGGTGGTGCCAATTTATATTCTCATCGATCGTGTACAAGAGTTGCCCTTTCTCTTTCCTTGTCAACTCTCATTATTTCTTTTCCTTTTGATATCACTCTAACAAATGTGAGGCAATGCCTCGCTGTGGTTTTGAAGTGCATTTTCCTGACAATTAATAAAATTGAGCACCTTTTTTTAGGTACTGTTGTTTCTGAGGCTCAGACCCAGGCTACGTGCTTGGCAAAGTATGTGTCCTGCTGAATGAGCAATGTTTCAGCCCACATGTTTTGAGTTCATGTCTCTAGTGTTATCTGTTCAGTGAATGCATTATAGTAAATCATCACTACCCAGTTTGGGGTATAATTTTAGAAAAAAAATAAGGGTGCTGAGCAGTAGCATACCTGGTAGACTGCATACATTGCAATGAGCTTGTTTCTAGTCACCTATTGAATAGGGATACTCTGCAAATGATGAGTGCTGTGTCTCTCTTCTCTATCTCATCTCCCCCTTTCCTTGTCAATTTCTCTGTCTCCATCAAAAAAATAGAGGAAAAATGGGAAACAATGGACTGATCATGCAGGCACACAGCCTCAGTGATAACCCTTGTGACAAAAATGAATAACAGTAAATAGAAGGTGGGCAGTGGCACACTTGGTTAAACACACCATGCACAAGGATCAGATTCAAACCCTCACTCTCCACTTGCAAGGAAGACACTTCATAAATGGAAGCAAGTCTGCAGGTATCTGTCTTTCTCTCTCCCCCGCTCTCCCCCTTTCCTTCTCAATTTCTCTCTGTCCTTTCAAATAAAAATAAAGTAGAGAGAGAGAGAGAGAGAAAAAAAAAAAAAGGAAAAAATGGCCACCAGGAAGTGTGGATTCATAGTGTTGGTACCAAGTCCCAGTGATAACCCTGGTAACAATTAAAAAAAAAGTAAAAAAAAAAAAGAGAAGAGAATTAATAGTAAATATAAATAAATACACACTACCCAAGGCTTACATTATATTCCTTTTTTACTTTTTCAGTTCTTATTTGTGATAATAAGGGGTTATAAGGTTATAAGATTACAGGCTATAGTTCCATACCACACCCACCACCAAGGTTTTGTGTCCCCATTCCACCCCCCACCTCCTGAAGTTAACCACTGTAATTCTCACAAAGTCTTAGAAACAGCTTGTCTGGGGGTTGAGCGGTAGCACAGCAGGTTAAGCGCACACAACGTGCAGGACCAACAGAAGGGTCCCAGTTCGAGCCCCCGCTCTCCACCTCAGGGGGGTCGCTTCACAAGCGGTGAAGCAGGTCTGCAGGTGTCTGTCTTTCTCTCCCTCTCTCTGTCTCACCAATTATGAGTGCCAAGTGAGATGGTTTTTAAGACATGAGTTGTCGATCTCTTCAGGTTGTTGAGTGCTTGAATAAACCTTCTTTCTTGCACCAACTTCTCTTGTATACTGGCTTTCAACTGACTAGTAATTCTAACCTTGGGTTTGTTTGGGAGTTTAGCCATAAACCAAAAATGTCTTGTCTCTGTTCCCTTTGAGCTTACATGGGATGGGGAAATAGAAAATACCATAGCAAATGGAAAAATATATAACTATGTAGAGTAGTAAGAACTACGTAGGGACTAAACAGGATGCTATAGGAGAATCACAGAGAGGTCATGGAAAGTCTCTTTAGGGATGTGAATTCTAAGCTGAAGCATATATATATAAAAAAATCTGTCCAGGAAATGGGTCTGGGAACCAGGTTTTGTGAAAGAGGCTAAAATAAAAGAGGTCAGTACAGCCCTGAACAAGTGGATGAGAGAAATCAAGACCAGACAAGATTATAAGAAAGCTTGCAAAGAAGAGAGGACAGCAAGAGCTGGTAGAGACTAGTGTAAATATATTTTACATTTTTGGCTTTTTTTTTTTCCCTCCAAGGTTACTGCTAGGGCTCGGTGCCTGCACTATAAACCCACTGCTCCTGGAGGCTATTTTTCCCATTTTGTAGCACTTGTAGTTGTTATTGTAGTTGTTATTATTATCATAGCTGTTGTTGTTGCATTCCTATGACAGAGAGAAATCAAGAGAGGAAAAAAAGACAGAGAGGAGGAGAGAAAGATAGAGACCTGCAGACCTGCTTCACTACTTGCAAAGCGACCCCCTGAAGGTGGGGAGTCGGGGGCTCAAACCAGGATCCTTATGCCAGCCCTTTTACTTTGCGCCATATGCACTTAACTATTCAACCTTTTTTTTTTAAAAAAAAAAGGAAATATAACAATTTAGCCTGATTTTTTAATGCAGTTCTTGCCAAAGAGTGAACTAAGGGCCTAGAACATGCATGATGCTGCTGAGTAATCTTCCTGGTCCCATTTTCTATTAATTTTGGGGAGAGGAAGAAGTGAGAGATAGATAAAAAGAGAGGAGAGACCCCACAGCACTACTCCACCATTCATGGGGCACCCATGATTCTGGGACTTGAATCCAGGGCTGCACATATGATAAGATGTGTGTTCTGTTGAGTAAACTCCCTCTGGGTTCCAATGTACCCTTTTTACAGCAGAAGAAACTGAAATTCTGAGCTGATGTCCCAGTTTGTCCTGCCCCAGAATTGGAATTGAAAAACCTACCCGAGAAGCTTCACTTTAGCATGAGAATTATTTCTAAAATCTCCTCAATCTCATTAGAAACTTTTACCACCTCCTTAATGACCTAGAAGAATAAAAGTTGGGCAGGGGGTGTTCAGCGGTAGTGCCCGGTGTTAAGCGCAAGTGGTGCAAAACGCAAGGACCCGTGTAAGGATCCCGGTTCGAGCCCCTGGCTCCCCACCTGCAAGGGAGTCCTTTCACAGGCTGTGAAGCAGGCCTGTAAATGTCTATCTTTCTCTCCCCCTCTCTGTCTCCCCCTCCTCTCTCCATTTCTCTCTGTCCTATCCAGCAACAACGACAACAATAATAACTACAACAACAACAAAAAAAATAACAAAGGCAACAAAAAGGGAAAATAAATATTAAAAAATTTTTTTAAAAAGTTGGGCAGGGAGATAGCATAGCTGTACAATACAAGACTGAATATCTAATACTCTAGAAGTCACAGGTTCTAACAGGAAAAAAAAGGAAAAGAAATAAAAGATAAAGAATGAATTAAAAACTGGGGGTATAACACACAATTAGAATAACCTTTTAAGTCAGATAGCCTTTATCCTTCCTTTCTTCCTTCATTTTCTACTTTTTTCCTTCCTTCCATTCTTCGTCATTTTGTTCTTGTCACCATGACTTTACCACTCCTGGTAATCAACTTTCAGATAGAAAAAGAAAGAGAGACACCACAGCAGTGATGCTTCCCTCAGGACCATAGTACTCCCATGTGATGTACTGAGGGCTTGAATCTGAGTTGCACACATGGTAAAGTAGGTGTCTTCCCAAATGAGTTATCTACCTGGCCCCAGAAATAGATTTTCTATTTTAGAAACCTATCTATATGATAAGGCAAACATCTAATTACAATGCATACAGTCTTCATTATATGAGTCAACCTTTCTGTTCATGTGTATTCCCTTCCTTCCTTTCTCTCTTTGAAGCCCCAGGTTCCCATCAATTCCTGAATTCAGAATAATAGTGCCATTATTTACCTCACTGGATTCAGAATCCATAACATGTAATTCCCCATATGTATGTCATGACATTTCTTTTTTTTTTTTTCTCATGCTAACCTCTCTGATGTTAACTAGAATACCTGATCCATCAAGAAGAAGCCAGGATGATAGGGAAATTCCCTCTTTTCCCCAACAGAACCTAGACCACCTACACTGCCTCTTCTGTGGCTCTTGTGCTCAGCTACATATAAATCCCAGGCTGGCAAAGAATGAGACTTATTTTTTAACAAATCAACAGTAGAAATAGGAATTTTCATTCCTTGTAGATGAGGTTGAGCTATGAACTACCTTGCTTTACCTCAGGGATTGAGTTAAAGCAAAAATAACTGTTAAATTTTACAGCTGTGACCTCTTTTTAAAAATTTCTTTATTGAGAGATTAATAGTTTATAGTCTACAGTAAAATAAAATAGTTTGTACATAAGAGTATCTTCTTTTTTAAAATTAATTTATTTCTAAAATGGAAATATTGACAAAAACATAGGATAAGACGGGTATAACTCCACACAATTCCTACCACCAGAACTCCATGTCCTATCCCCTCCCTTGAAAGTTTTCCTATTCTTTATCCCTCTGGGGGCATGGACCCAGGATCATTATGGGGTGCAGAAGGTGGAAGGTCTGGCTTCTGTAATTGCTTCTCCACTAAACATGTACATTGATAGGTCAATCCATACTCCCAGCCTCTCTCTCTCTTTCCCTAGTGGGACAGGGCTCTGGAGACATGGGGTTTCAGGACACATTGGTAAGGCTATCTGCCTAGGGAAGTCAGGTTGGAGTCATGGCAGCATCGATCAGCAACTTGGTGGCTGTAAAAGCACTAAGATATAAATCAGAACAAATTGTTGAATAATCAAAACAAAATTTGTAGTCTACATTATGGGAAAAGCTAGTAGGTCTATTTTAGGTATATTCCAAGGGCTCATGGCTTTACTAATTTTTGCCTGAGCCCAACAGTTAGCATGCAGGTGGACCGAAGGTATTGTCTGGGGAGATGGTGTTAGAATTGGGAATAGGACTAGAAAGCTGGATCAGGGAAGAGAGTGACTCAACTGTGACCTCTTAAGTAATTCATGTAGCCATAAGTGGATCTAGGCAAGTATGATCACAGGATTTAAAAAGTGTAAGGGAGAGGCCTTCCAAGACTTAAGAAGCCATCTTGTTGTTCCAGTCATCTATTTCTCTCTTTAGTTTGAACACAAGAGACCCTACCTCTCATCATCCAAAGGCAATGGATTAATAGGTCCATCCACTCCTGAGACTCACCAAAAATGACTATCTTCACAGGTATAGGCCAGAGGCCAACTCACACCATACCTGAACAACAACACCCAACACACAAATTTCAAAAGGCACCAAATATAATGGTACAAATAGGCAAACAAGCAAAAACCACAGCAACAGTGACTCAGGACAGAAAGCCCAGAAAAAAATTCCAACAAGCCAGAAGCAAGTAAGAATGAAGAAAACATCCAAATACTAACTGATGCAACAATCAGGAGTGAGAGAATCTTTTGAGGGAAATATTATCAGAAATTCGGAAACCCAACGCAACGATTGCCACCTCAACATGCTTCACCTCAGATTGTGTCCAGAGACTTCACGTGTGGAATGACAACCCTTCAGCTTCATTACTCGGGTGAGACCTTTCCTTTTATAGTACACTCTAATTTCATCTCAGGTGGTTCACTTTCTAACAAAGTCCCAAAACCTAGATATACACCAGTTTCTGTGAGAGAGAGCTTATGTTCACACGTATCCATAAACTACTGCAAAATATATACCTGAAAGCAGAAGTACACTACAGTTTGCAGTGAGTACCCCCCTAACACTTCCTATTCACTATTCCAAGCTTTGGGTCCATGATTGCTCAACAATTTGTTTGGCTTTGTATGTTAACTCTCTTTTCAATCACCAGGTTCCAGATGCCATCAGAATGCTAGCCAGGCTTCCCTGGATTGAAGACCCCACCATTGTGTCCTGGAGCTCAGCTTCCCCAGAGACACACCCTACTAGGGAAAGAGAGAGGCAGACTGGGAGTATGGACCGACCAGTCAACGCCCATGTTCATCGGGGAAGCAATTACAGAAGCCAGACCTTCTACCTTCTGCAACCCACAATGACCCTGGATCCATGCTCCCAGAGGGATAGAGAATGGGAAAGCTATTGGGGGAGGGGGTGGGATATGGAGATTTGGTGGTGGGAATTGTGTGGAGCTGTACCCCTCCTACCCTATGGTTTTGTTAATTAATCCTTTCTTAAATAAATAAAAAAAAAAAGAAATTCGGAAACAACAAATAAGACTCTGAAACTATCTTGAAGTAATTAGCGAGCTAAAAATTGAAATAGCTGAGAGTCTAATTAGCCAATCAGATAAATAAAAAAGCTGAGGAAAGGGAGAGCAGAATGACTGAGGCAGAAAACAGAATTATCAAGATTGAAGATTAATTAGAGAAAATTAAGAAAGAAGTACAAGAACTAAAAAAGAAGTAAGAGACACTGAAAATAGCAGAGACATATGGGATGGCCTCAGGAGTAATACAGGCATTACTGACTTGCCAGTGGAAGAAAAATCAAAGCCTTGGTGATAAAAGTCCTTCTAGAGAGGGTGGGGATACAGAATTTTGGTGGTGGGTATGGTGTGGAACTATGCATTGCAATCTTACAGTCTTGTAACCTACTATTAATCACAAAAACATTTTTAAAAAAGTTCTAAGTTCTAAGTCTGGTTTTAGGAATCCAAAAAATGTAACTAACTACGGTACTGTGTATAACCTCTTTCATCCAACATTGACCTAATTCTTCCATGTAGTTGCATTAAATTGTAGTAAATTAATTTATTGCTTAAAATATTAAACCATGAGCAATTATAATTTAAGGTAATCATGAATACTTTTCATAGATACTAGTTCTAAGCATTAATATTTTCCTCATTTAATGGAAAAAGGATCTGTGGCTCAAAGGGTAATTAACATGCTCCAGTTCGTATATTCAGCTAGTAAGTATGTGGTAAATATAGAACAGGTTCATATCTAAATCCTACCTCTTTCTTCCTACCTCATAAATTAAGGGCAAAGGTAGCAGAGGATTAAGTGAAAGGAATTGTTTGTTCACCATTAGGCTCATTAGACATTGATACAATTACCTGGCAAAGTTGTGCAAATCCTTTTCTGAAAATCATTCAGAATAGAATACACAGAATCTCCTCATTTGGAAGATGCCTGTCCCCTAAATAGTCAAGCAATTTCAACATTAATCATGTCTCAAGAGACTTTCTCTTGCTTAAAATCTGTGATGCAAACATATCTAAATTAACGCTATTAGTCATAGTGCCTTCATTATTACAAAGTAAATGCAGTATGTGTCTATGTGTACTTGTCAGATGGGTTTTGTATCTGCATAGATCCACCCTCCAGATATTTGAATAACATTGGTAACAGACATTGCTAACAATGTTACTATATAGAAGTTTCACTTCTCATTCACAGATGGGAAAATTAAGAACCTCTACCAAATAACCACCTACAGGAGGATTGAGGTAGACCTCAGGCCTGTGGTCCACAGTTCATGACTTTTGAACTACACACCCTTGCCTAAAATGCTAAACTATTTTTTTTCCACTTGGAAGCATAACAATGATGGTTCCGATCGCTAATAAAATTCTGATGATTGCTGGTTTGGTTTTTCTTTTTGAAAGAAAACAGAATTGCATAGTCGGCTCTATGTGTCATAAACTTATGTATCACTACAAGATCCATACATGGCTTTTCCTTAAAACAAATTTCACAATCCCAGTCCAGTTCAGAAATGCCAAAAGAAATTAGGTGAATTAGTAGAGAAAACAAGAACATATCATCTCAAATATTTACTTAAGCACTAATACAAACATCCTTGTCTCACAGGTTATTAGAGTTGTCCAACCTCTAAAAGCATAAAGTGAGGTAACAGCAGAACTTACTCTGCTCCCCTTCGCTTCCCCATTCCTACTTCCCCTCCTTTGGACAGCCTTTTTGAGTGTTAACATTAGCTAGGAAGAAGGAGGAGGAGGAGAAGAAAGAGGAGAGGAGGAGGAGAAGAAGGAGGAGGAAGAAGAAGAAGGAAGAGGAGAAGAAGAATAGGAGAAGGAGGAGAAGGAGAAGGAGTAGGAGTAGAGGAAAAGAAATTCACATGTGTTCTCTTTTATGTCTGAATCTAGCACTTGTTACCCTGCAAGTGAGAGAATTTAAGAGGCTGTTTCTCCAGCAAGTTTATTTCCCAGGTTACCTTTTAAGGATCCAGAAGTCAAAGTTTTATTTCTGTCCAGACAAAAGAACAGTAGCTGCAGGTCAAAGTACAACAGATAATTCTGTTTATTTCCAGACATTGGTCAGGCACTTCCCCTTAACTTTTTTTGGGTGACCCTTATATAGCCTTGACCAGGTAGGTCTCAGAAACTTCCCTCCTTCTCTGCCTGATGAACTTTCTGTGAGAACCTCTGTGACACTCTATTTTCTTTTTTGTTTTTTATATTGTATTTTATTTTATTTATTTTTTCCCTTTTGTTGCCCTTGTTTTTTATTGTTGTAGTTATTATTGTTGTTGTTGTTGTTGGATAGGACAGAGAGAAATGGAGAGAGGGAGGGGAAGACAGAGAGGAGGAGAGAAAGATAGACACCTGCAGACCTGCTTCACCGCCTGTGAAGCGTCTCCCCTGCAGGTGGGGAGCTGGGGTTCGAACCGGGATCCTTATGCCGGTCTTTGTGCTTAGCGCCACCTGCGCTTAGCCTGCTGTACTACAGCCCGACTCCCTCACACTCTATTTTCATAGTGTTATGTAAAAGAAAGAAGAGAGGAAGGAAGAGAATGAAGGAGGCAAGACTAATGAAAGAAAGGGCATAAAATGGAACTCCACCAAGTTAAGCCCCACCAAGTCTCAATAGCTAATATAAATGCATTTTTTAAAAGTTTATTTAGAGGTTGGGTAGTGGTGCACCTGGTTGAGTTCACACAGTGTGAACTAGCACAATGACCTGGCTTTAAGCCCCATGGGAGTGAAGCAGTGCTACAGGTGTCTCTGTTTTCTCCCTATTTCCCCCCCTCTCAATTTCCCTCTATCTTTATCTAACAGATAAATACATACAAACAAACAAAAAGTTTATATATAATTATTTTATTTTATAAGTCAAAGAGAAATTGAAGGGGAAGAGAGACAGGCATCTATAGCATTGTTTCAGCATTAGTGAAGCTTCCCCCCACATGTGGGGACAGGGGACTTGAATGTGGGTTTTTGTGTATTGTAACATGTACGCTCATTCAGGTGCAACTCCACCCACCCCTCTAAATGCATTTTTAGTCTCTCGCCTAGTAGAAATGTATTTGTTCGTGTTCTTGCTTGTTTGTTTTTTATTGCTTCATCCTTGACTTACAATATCAAGGAAAAGTGGAAATTTAGATGAGTCGAACCAATCTGGAGTTTCTGGTTCAGCACTATTTACACAATTAATTAACATCCCTCTTCCTTTCACCTTCCATTGTTCACAAACTCTTGCAGATTTCCAATAATTTAACATAGCAAAGTTGATGATAAAAATTGATTTTGTGGGGTCCAGGCGGTATAGCGCAGTGGGTTCAGCACACATGGTGCAAAGTACAAGGACTGGCATAAGGATCCTGGTTGGAGTTCCAGTCTCCCCACCTGAAGGGGGGTTGGTGGCTTCACATGTGGTGAAGCAGGTCTATTTTTCTCTCTCCCTCTCTGTCTTCCCTTCCTCTCTCTATTTCTCTCTTTCCTATCCAACAACAACGACAGCAATAACAATGATAATAACTACAATGATAAACAACACGGGCAACAAAAGGGGAAAAAATAGCCTCCAGGAGCAGTGAATTCATAGTGCAGGCACTGAATCCCAGCGATAACCCTGGAGGCAATAAATAAATAAATAAATATAACTTTTTTAAAAAAATTGATTTTGTTTTTTAAGAAGCAAGTATCTTTTTACAAATAGACTGGGGAAAAAATTTGAATTAGTTAAATGAGGTGTTGCAGCTGTCACCCTTTCTAATTACCTTTTGACAAAAAGGATGCACCCTGACATTGAGACCAGTGAAAGGGGCCCTCAGCATCCTGACAGTCCCGTATGACAGCAAAGTATCCTGGAGGGTGTGTTGTACTCTTTGTGCACAGGTTGAGTGCTGAGTAGACATAGAACCTTCTGCACTGTCAGATGTAATTCTATCACAGAAAACATAGCATGTGGCCTGAAATACGCCTTTCTTCAGAAAATGGCTGAGCTTCAGGACTCTGGCTTACTAATCTAGAATGTACTAGACACTGACTACACTTAGAGGACATTATTCCCCTAAATTCAGCAAACAGTGTCAGGAAATGTTGAGTGTAGAGGGCAGAAGGTCAGTTCTTCCCTCATCCCACTAGGTTCTTCTGGGGTTGGCTGTATAGTCAAGATTTCATAGGAGAAAAACCAATTTTAAATATAATATGTAATATGGTGATTCTATATAAATATGGATTTCAAAGTCAATTGATCAAAATACACATCTTAAATTAAGGAATGCTTTTCTGTCTTTATGTCACTTACACATAAGAACCTCTATAGTATATAGTTGAACACTGATTCACCACAATGTAAAGGTTGTTGAGAAAGGGCCTTCACTTAGGATATTGTATTGTATTGTATCACACACAATCTGGTCCCCTACGCCTACACTGAACTTCTCTGTTCCAGACTCTTGGAAACAGAGTTGGCAGTCAGCTGAGGTAAAGAACAAACACCTCATCACAGACCCCTGCAAGCGTCAACCCGGCTTTGACCTAGCACGTTATGATTGGGCCCTCCTCAATCGCTATCGAACAGGCCATGGCCAGTGCAACGCTATGTTCCATCGCTGGGGAGCCAGAGACGACCCGAACTGCCCCTGCGGCTCCAGACAGACTATGACCCACATAGTCAATGACTGCCACCTCTCCAGATTCAAAGGAGGTCTCGAAACTTTACATCAGGCTCAACCTGATGCTGTTGACTGGCTACGGAAGAAGGGCAAACGCTAGAAGAAGAAGACACACAACTAAGAATTGAAGAGAAGGCATGATTTTCAGGAATTTTAAGCCTTATTCAGGCAAATTGAGAAAACCCACATGTTAGTACATGTGGGCCAAATGAGAACAAGAAAGCCATTCACTCTCATAGGTCTAGCTTATAAACATCCAGGCCCCACCTCCACCTCCTTTCTGAGCCACACCCATACCTGTTACCACTCCCATTTCCTGTGTAACAATTCCCTTCCTCAGGCACACAGGTGTGCCTGGGGAACATGAGCTTTGACATGGAGCAGCAGTGTCTGTGTTCCCCTAGGTACTTCCTGTCATTTCTGACCTCAGCAATATACTTAACCTTCATTTTGCTTTTTGATCAACTACATTGATTCCTTCTGACTTCTCCATTGGAATCTTGACCAGAAACTCCCAAACTATAATTTTAATGGCTTCTAGGCTCCCAGGGTCACACTTGCTTTGGGTTTCAACTCCTCCTTGCTCTTTGCTATCCCGACTACTATTCAATTAATTAATTCATGAATATATTTCAATCAGCCTCATTTGTTCTAAAAATCATAGTCGTGCAAATTCTCATTTATTTTAGAATTCATAGTAAATACATAAATAATCAAACTTGCCCTTTTTCTGCAGCTAATGTGCCTGATATGAATCTGTGTTTTGGGGCTGGGCAGTGGTGCACCTGGTTAGGCACACATCGTACTATGCACAAGGATACATGCAATGACCCAGGTTCAAGCCCCCACTCCCCACCTGTAGTGGGGATGGTCCATGAGAGATGAAGCAGGCCTGTAGGTGTCTATCTTTCTTTCCCTCTCTCTGTCTCCCCCTCCCCCTCCCCCTCTCAATTTCTCTCTATTAAGTGAAAAAAAAAAAAACCCAAAAACTCCTAAAGCAGTCAGAAGCAGTGGGTTGGTAACACTGACACTGAGCCCCAGTGACTGGGAGTAAAAAAAAAAAAAGAATTGGGTGTTCCACTAGCCAGAGAAGAAAGGAAGCCCTTCTTGCATCCCTACAACCCAGAACTGGAATTTTGTGGGAAGTAACCTTTCTATCAGAGAAAACTATACGGCAGGGCAAACTTCTAATTACAGAGCATCTGGTTTTGTCATGAGTCACCCTCTCATCAAGTACATTTCCCTCTCTCCTGGAAGCCTCAGACCTTGACCCCATTCCAGTTCAGCATATATAATCTCAATTCGCCTCATTATGATCCATATCTATGTGCATGCTCTGTATGTGTGCAATTATCTCCCATTCACGTATTTTATGTTAATTAGATTACACATTATCATATGCATGGGGCTAAAGCGTTTTCAATATGATGAAAGGGGAAAAAAAAACAAGTGGTTGGCTAGGCAGTTAGCTAGCAGTTCCTATGGGGGTCTAGGGTGGGGGCAGAGTGGGTGCACAGTTGTATTGGGATTGAGGAAGCTGCATTTTTTTCTTTTTTTTAATAATTGTTTTTTTAAAAAAAAGATTTTATTTATTTATTAGAAAGATAAAAAGAGAGAGAGAACCTGGTATCACTCTGGTACCTGTACTGCCAGGGGTTGTATTCAGGACCTCATGCTTGAGAATCCAGTACTTTATTCATTGTACCACCTCCTGGACCACACTTTTTTTTTTTCTGCATGGTGATTTTCAGAGATGAGAAATGCACTGACAGCATTTAGAGCTCTACTGCTGCCAAAGACAGGTTGATGTGCAGATTGAAAAAATGAAGAGACAGAAGAACCCAGAAATCTGGTCTGAGACTTGCAAAACATGTTTTTGGATGCAATATAAACTCTGTCAAATTTCTTTTTTCTTTAAGTTGTAAATTTTTTTTGTTTTGTTTTTCCCTCCTTTGTGGATGACCCCATTTCAGAGACTCCATTGAAGGACCAGGTGGTAGCCTCCTTTGTTCTATGGGCCTTCTTGTGTATAGATAATCATCTCTCCTTTTCTCTTGCTAATCTCTCATCTCAATTTGTTTTCCAGTCCTAAGTGTATAGGAAGGCAGAGGAAGATTAATTTCTTCCCCAATGGCTCCATTTGTAGAGTTGAGGGGGTGTGAATTTATGAGATGCAAAGAAAGGGCTCTCTGTTCAGTCCTATCAGAAAGTCTTTACAGTGTGGAGTTCTGGGATGATTTTCCAACCCTAGGGCAGAACTGAAAATTCCACTGTACTTAGGAAGGAGAGCACAACTGGGACAATGGCCCTCAGTCCACTGTCACCCTTGGACGCTGAGTAATAAATATGACCCCATTTTCTCTCTTTCTTTCTTTTTAAATTTTAATCAAATATATGCTTCAGTGACATTAAGGATTTTTTTTTTTTACATCATTGGACAACCATTACCACTATCTATTTCCAGAACTTTCCTCCTCCCAAACTGAAACACTTGACTCATCAAACAATAACTACTCACTTCCCTCACTCCCACCTCATAGAAATTAGCATTCTACTTTCTTTTTTAAAAAAAAACTTATTTATGAGAGCCAGGCTGTAGCACACAGGGTTAAGCACACATGGCTCAAAGCACAAGGACCAAGTTAAGTATCCCAGTTTGAACCCCCAGCTCCCCACTGAAGGGGGTTCGCTTCACAAGCCGCGAAGCAGGTCTGCAGGTGCCTTTCTCTTCACCTTTCTGTCTTCCCCTCCTCTCTCAATTTTTCTCTGTCCTATCCAACAACAATGACAGCAATAACAACAACAATAATAACTATAACAATGATAAACAACAAAGGCAACAAAAGAGAAAAAATAGCCTCCAGGAGCAGTGGATTCATAGTGCAAGCACTGAGTCTCAGCAATAAACCTAAAAAAATTATAATGATTTTATTTATTTATTATTGGATAGAGACAGAGAGAAATTGAGAGTGGAGGGAGTTGATCAAGAGGGAGAGAGACAGAGAGATACCTGCAGGACTGTTTCACCACTCGAGAAACTTTTCCCCTGCAAGTGGAGACCAGGGGCTTGAACATGGGTCCTTGTGCACTGTAATATGTGCTCTTAACCAGGTGCACCACTACCTGCTCTCCCCAGCTGCCCCCACCCGCCCACATTCTACTTTCTCTATAAATCTGACTGCTCTGGGTAGTACCTCACATAAGTGAAATCATACAGCATTTGTCTTTTTGCGACTAGCTACTTTCATGTAGTATAATGCCTTCAAGATTCATCAGAATTTCCTTTTTCATAAGGTTCAGTTATGAAAAATATTCCATTGTGTGGATAGATCACCTTTTTCTATTCATCCATTGACGGACACTTGAATTGCTTCCTCCTTTTCCCTACTGTGGATAGTACTACTGTGACAACTAGTGTATAAATAACTGTTTGAGTACCTGACTTCAGTCCTTTGGAATGTACACCCCAAAGCAGAATTGCTGGGCCATATGGGAATTCTGTTGACCTTTTTAACATTTTGCTTTGTTTTGTTTTAGAGACAGAGAAGGCCGAGCAAGAAAGTGTGGAAGAGATCACAGCATCAAAGCTTCTTTCAGGCTCAAACCTGGGTCACGCTCTGGCAAAGCAACACACTATGCAAGTGAGCTATTCTATAGGCCCTAACTTTTAAGAACTGCCAAATATATCCTCATTTGATAGTTATATAAAAAAAAAAGACAAAAGATTCCAGTGGTTGGGGTGGATATGGTACTTTCAAAAATCAAGAAATGGGTTGGAGAATGGGGCCAGGTGGTGGCACACCTGGTTAAGCACTCACGTTACAGTGCGTAAGGACCCAGGTTCAAGCCGTTGGTCCCCACCTGCAGGGGAAAGCTTCACGAGCGGTAAAATAGAGCTGCAGATGTCTCTCTGTCTCTCTCCCTTTTTGTCTCTCCCCCTCTCAATTTCTCTCTGTTTCTATCTAATAATAAATAAAAATATGCTTAAAAGAAAGGAATGGGTTGGAGATAGTTCACATGGTAGAGCACATACCTTGCGGGAACAAGGCTCCACGTTCAAAACCTGGTATTACATGTCATGGAAGAAGTTCCACAAATGATAGAGTGGTGCTGTAGTAACTTTTCTCTCTCTCTCTCTCTTAAATTTTTTATTATACTTATTTATTTTCCCTTTTGTTGTCTTTTTTTTAATGTTATAGTTATTGTTGTTATTGATGTTGTTGCTGTTGGATAGGACAGAGAGAAATAGAAAGGAGGGGAAGACAGAGAGAGAGGGAGAGAAAGACAGACACCTGCAGATCTGCTTCACTGCCTGTGAAGAGACTCCCCTGGGTGGGGAGACGGGGGCTCGAACCTGGATCCTTATGCAGGTACTTGCACTTCACGCCGCTTGCGCTTAACCCACTGCACCACCGCCCGACTCAGTCCCTCTCTCTCTTGTCCGTTCTGCTTTCTACACAGAATAAGAATAAAAGTGTTGCCATGGGAATAGTGGTATCTGTCATATTGTAGGCTTCACTGCAAAAAAAAAGGTATAAATAGAGTTTTTCAATTTATTCTATTTATACCTTCAAAAAAGGTATAAATAGTTTTTCAATAGTCTCTGTAAAGTATTGTACAATATGCCCATCAGCAGTTTGGTAATGCCCATATCTTTTCTATCCAACCGAAACCTTTCTAAACCTATAAAAGGCTTAGGAAAGGTAACAACATGAAGTTTTATCTACACTCCACATCTCCCTGTAACTTCTGATGTAATTTTAATGTGTTATTCTTCTATCTCTAATAATAATGCTAGACAACTTAAAATAGGAGAAATATTTAATGAGCTTTATGTTTCCCTATTAGTATCTTTTTAAATGTACAGCAACTCTTTAAGAGACAAATGGTTTATTCCTACATTAATTTAATATCATTTTATACCATTTAACAATAGCAGGTAAAACTTTTTTTTGTCTGACCTTTAGTACCCATCCTATTTCCCTTTTGGCCTATTCTGTGGGACATATTTAGAGTCTAACTATAATAATAAGCTCATTTCAAGCAACTGACTATACAGTAAGCATGTTTGCATAGCTATATATATATGATATATATTTTAATATTTTATTTATTTATTCATGAGAAAGATAGGAGGAGAGAGAGAGAGAGAGAAAGAACCAGATATCATTCTGGTACATGTGCTGCTGGGGATTGAACTCGGGACCTCATGCTTGAGAATGCAGTACTTTATTCACTGCACCACTCCTAGATCACCTTTACTATTTACTCTATTTTCATTGTGTTTAAGTTTCAAAATTATCAGTGTTCTTTCAGAATTATGATATAAATTCTAACTGATGAAAGTAATAACATGCCTTTAAAAAGTTAACTCATTCTACCTGAGTCTTGCATAATGCATTACAGTAATAAAATGGTAGGGCTGAGCAGACAGTTGTAGCTGGAACTAATTACATTAGAGAAAGTTTGGGTTACTGTTTGTGTTGCTCTAACTGACTGTTTATCTCTTGAAGAAATCAAAGCTCTGAGAAAAGATCACAGCTACTTCTTCTTCTAGCGTTTGCCATCACAGCTACTGAGAATGTGAATTAGACATTATGAATTTGCCATCAACTTTTCCAATTACTTGTTATCGCTGTGTAGCATAATGTTTAACTAAATGGTAGCAACCAGTAAAAGACACTCTTTTTTATTTATTTACTTTTTAAAGCTTTTTTTTCTTCCCCTTTTGTTGCCCTTGTTGGTTTTTTATTGTTGTTGTAGTTATTATCGTTGTTGTTATTGATGTCATCGTTGTTGGATAGGACAGAGAGAAATAGAGAGAGGAGGGGGGAAACACAGAGGGGGAGAGAAAGATAGACACCTGCAGACCTGCTTCACCACCTGTGAAACAACACCCCCCCACAGGTGGGGAGCCAGGGGTTCAAACCGGGATCCTTACACTGGTCCTTGTGCTTCATGCCACATGCGCTTAACCCACTGAACTAAGGCCCGACTCCCATAAAAGGCACTCTTTAAAAATATTTATTTATTTATTTATTTACTTATTTATTTATATTTATATTGGGTGGATTAATGGTGTATAGTAAATGCAGTTGCTACGTGTATAAAATTTCTCAGTTTTCTGCAAAACACTCTCACCTCTAGTCTAGGTGCTTCTCCACTATCATGCACTAGGTCCTGAAAACCTCCCCTCCTCTCAGAGTTTTTTACTTTGATGCAATATACTAAAACCAGTCCAAGTTCTGCTTTGTGTTTCCCTTTCTGTTCTTATTTTCAACTTTGTCCGTGAGACAGATTATACCGTATTCATCCTTCTCTTTCTGGTTTATCTCACTTAACATGGCTTCTTCAATCTCCATCCAAGATGAGGTAAAGAAGGTGAATTAATTTTTAATAGCTGAGTATAGTATTCCATTGTGTATATATACCATATTTTCTCAGCCACTCATCTATTGTTGGACACTTGGGATGTTTCCAGGTTTGAGCTATTACAAACTGTACTGCTATGAACAGAGGTACACACACATCTTTTTGGATGAGTGTGCTTGGTTCCTTAGGATATATCCGTAGGAGAAGAATTGCAGGGTCATAGGGTAGGTCCATTTCTAGAAAAGGCAATCTTCTTTTCACAGCCAGGAGGTTGCACAGTGGGTGCAATGTTGGACTTGAAAGCATGAAGTCCCAAGTTTACTTCCAGGTATTGTATGCACAAGGTTGAAGTTTAGGTTCTCTCTCCCTCTCTCATTAGTAAGTGGAAAAATCCTTTTACAAAGGTACTTTATTTTAAAAATAAACAAGTTTTACTTTACTCACTAACAAAGGTTTTTAAGTTCTTTATGGGCCCAAATAATATTTTCATCCAAAATACTTTCCAAGGGAAAAGGTAAATTGAGTACATTAATTTATGGGAGGTTATCAGGCAATGGTGGAATTAAACAAAGGGGAAATATCAATGATAAATGAAAGGGATACTTAGGGAGATAAGTCTTCACAAGAAGTCATACTTCAGAACTTTTTGTATGTTACACGAAACAGAACTTAAAACCATCATTATCTACAGCGTTCTGTCAGTTTTCCTGTTGGAAAGATAAAGAACTTTCATTCCTTTGACCTTTACATCTCTGTTGGGTGTGTGTCACCAAGTTAAACAATAGCTAACACAGGAAGGTAAATACCATCAGAATTGTACTCAGATTTCACTGAGTGTAACTAGGGGAGTCACAGACTCCCAAATAGTAGCAATCACTACAGGAAGGGATTTCTATCACTATTCATAGAAATGAACAGTGTTTGCTGAAGGCCTAATACATGCATGGCACATTCCAATAGTATATTGGACTACATTTCCAAATATTTGTTCAGGAACTAATTATCAAGACTATTCCATGTGTTTTAGTGCTCAATGAAGAATAGAAATTGAGAAATGTAATTAGTAGTTGGGAAGCTGGGGGCTTGAACCTGGATCCTTGTACAGGTCCTTACACTTCCTAGTATGTGCCCTTAACCTGATGCACCACCATCCAGCCCCCTCTTTCTCTTTCTTTTTTTTTTTTTTTTTTTTCTCCTCCAGGGTTATTGCTGGGCTCGGTGCCTGCACCATGAATCCACTGCTCCTGGAGGCCATTTTTTTCCCCCTTTTATTGCCCTTGTTGTAGCCTCATTGTGGTTATCATTATTGCCCTTGTTGACGCAATTCGTTGTTGGATAGGACAGAGAGAAATGGAGAGAGGAGGGGAAGACAGAGAAGGGGAGAGAAAGATAGACACCTGCAGACCTGCTTCACCACCTGTGAAGCGACTCCCCTGCAGGTGGGAAGCCGGGGGCTCGAACCGGGATCCTTACGCCGGTCCCTGCGCTTAGCGCCACACGCGCTTAACCCACTGCGCCACCGCCCGACCCCCTTTCTCTTTCTTTTTAATACTTTTTTTTTCTTTTAAGGTATAGAGACAAAGGAGGTAGAGAGGGAGTGAAAGAGACCAAAGCACTGAAGCTTCTTTTAATATGGGGCTGGGCTCAAACCTGGGTCATACACAGAGCAAAGCAGTACACTGAGTTATTTTGCCAACCCTTAGCACCACTTTAATAGCCATTGTTTTAGGCTCCACAGTTATGTTATAATATGAATTGGTTTAGTTGCAATATGTGTCCAGAACACAACATGATTAGCATCAATTTCTTTTTTTTTTATTTACTCCCTTTTGTTGCCCTTGTTGTTTTATTGTTGTAGTTATTATTGATGTCGTTGTTGTTGGATAGGACAGAGAGAAATGGAGAGAGGAGGGGAAGACAGAGAGGGGGAGAGAAAGACAGACACCTGCAGACCTGCTTCACCGCCTGCAGGTGGGGAGCCGGGGGCTCGAACCGGGATCCTGACGCCGGTCCTTGAGCTTAGCGCCACCTGCGCTTAACCCGCTGTGCTACAGCCCGACTCCCTTAGCATCGATTTCTAAGCATAGGAATAATCCTAAAAGTTCTAAGCAAGTACACAATAATCGCTCAATTAGTATTTCTTTTTTAGTTTTTATCTTATTTTTAAATTTTAATAAATATTGATTTACAAAATTATAAGATAACAGGTATAATTCCACACCATTCCTACCACCTGAGTTCTGTATCCCCATTCTCTCCATTGGAAACTACAGTAGTTCTCCCAAGGTTGCAGATATGGCTTGACTATTATTTTTATAACTATATTTTTACATGTTTACCCATATTTTTATGGTCCTAACTTCTTTTCTAAGTGATGCGTACACCTATTATTACTTCTGAATGTACTTCCTTTTTTCCTCTTCTCTCTCCAGGTCCTGATGTAGTTGAAGTTCAGAGCCCTCTGATCATCTTCCCCTAATACTTTCGCCCCCCCTCTGGGAGTATGGACCAAAGTTCTTTATGGGGTACAGAAGGTGGGAGTTCTGGCCTCTGTAATTGCTTCTCTGCTGGGCATGAGCATTGGTAGGTCAAAGCATATCACCAGCCTGTTTCTTTCTTTTTTTAAAAAAAATTTGTTTATTTTTGTAGTTAATACTATTGTTGTTATTGATGTCTTCATTGTTGGATAGGACAGAGAGAAATGGAGAGAGGCGGGGAAGACAGAGAGGGGGAGAGAAAGACAGACACCTGCAGATCTGCTTCACCGCTTGTGAAGCAACTCCTCTGCAGATGGGGAGGCAGGGCTGGAACTGGGATCCTTACTCTGGTCCTTGCACTTTGCACCACGTGCGCTTAACCTGCTGCACTATCGCCTGACTCCCCAGCCTGTTTCTTTCTTTCCCTAGTTGGGTAGGGCTCTGGAGAGGTGAAGTTCCAGGACACATTCGTGGGGTCATCTTCCCAGGGAAGTCAGGATGGAATCATGATAGTGTCAGCATCTTGGTGGTTGAAAGGTGATAAGATATAAGCCAGGACAAAATGATTAGTGAACAGGAACCAAAAAGTAGGAATAGAGTAGATGAGAATAGGGATGATAGGGTGGGAAGAAACTAGGAAGTCTATTTTAGGTATGTTCTAGGGGCCCATGACTTTTATAGTTTTTGACTGATTTGAGAGCTAACATGGAGGTGGACCAAAAATATTGTCTGGGAAGATGGTGTCAGAGTTGAGAATAGGACTAGAAAGTTGGATTAGTGCAGAGAGCAGATCCCAAACTTGAAGAAAGTATATAAATACAATTAAATGTTTACTGTATCAATCTGACCCAGGGACCATATATATTAACATCTTTTCCCCACTGGGCAGTTTTGGCCCCTTTGTTGTATATAAGGAGCCAATACGTGAA
This sequence comes from Erinaceus europaeus, assembly GCF_950295315.1. NCBI lineage: Eukaryota > Metazoa > Chordata > Mammalia > Eulipotyphla > Erinaceidae > Erinaceus > Erinaceus europaeus. Next base: position 27,120,393 of record NC_080167.1, read on the forward strand.
TGGGTTTAATTCTGGCTTTCTATCCTATTCTATTGGTCTATATGTACATTTTTGTTCTAGCACCACACTGTTTTTTTCATTCCCTTTTGTTGCCCTTGTTTTTTTTTATTGTTGTAGTTATTATTGTTCTTATTGATGTCGTTGTTGTTGGATAAGACAGAGAGGAGGTGAAGACAGAGAGGGGGAGGGAAAGATGGACACCTGCAGACCTGCTTCACCGCTTGTGAAGCGACCCCCCTGCAGGGGGAGACGGGGGCTCAAACCAGGATCCATATGCCAGTGCGCTTAACCTGCAGCACCACTGCCCAACTCCTGCACCACACTGTTTTAACTAGTATTGCTTTGCATTATAACCTGAATTCAGGCATTATGATGCCTCTATTTTTCTTCTTTTTCCACAGGAGTGCTTTTGCTGTTTGTGTTTTTTTTATAGTTTCTCACAAAATTTTGAATAAGTTATTCAATTTCCTTGCTCAATAAATATTTTTTACACATTTGCCATCATTGTTGCTATAAAAAGACATGTATAACACAGACAGAACAGTCTAGTTAATAGTTAAGAGCATCAGCCTGGGTTCAAGTGTTATTGGCACCATTCATAAACAGTGTAACACTGGACAGGTCTCACATTCTTTGTGTATATGTGTATAAAATAGGAGTAAATGCCTACCTGGTAGAAATGTTGTGAGGATTAGATGCAATAATGCTTATAAATTATTAGCCAAGGACTTAATTTAAATGTTAAAGTGGGCGGGGAGGGGGCTGTTGAAATAGCTCACTTGTACAATGCACTGTTTTACCATGTACATGACCCAGGTTTGAATCTGTCCACCACTACACTGAGGGAAGCTTCAATGCTGTGGCCTCCTGCATGCCTTTCCTCTCTCTCTCTCTCTCTCTCTCTGCCTAAAAAAAATTGAGATAAGAATATACATAGATGCACATAAGCTTGTTCATAAAAACATTAATTCAGAAATCCATCACAACCATTGGATTAAAAAGTAATGGTACTAATTATTTTAAAAAAGTTTTAATAACAGCAGAAAGAAAAAAAAAGCTACACTATCACTTTGGTGAAGGTCTGTAGCCAGATGGTGAGTGGCAGGGTCATATTCTGGTGTTTTGTTCAATTCTGTGTCCTTCAAAAACTGCAGAACCCTCAAATCCTGGGTAATGACAATGCTCCGGGTGGCAAACCCAGGCCTTCTCCCCTCTGCAGAATAAGATCGATGACTCATAGAAGCGACCAAGAAATCACTAACTGGAAATCCGTGCTGCAGCTACACTGCAAAGGAATTGAACATATTTGCCAAATTCACCATGTGACCCAAATGTGGCCGCCTGCCAAAGAGCCAGAGGGAGAGAAGGCCACTTACCTTCCTGGCAACATTGTGATTTTCCAAGGCCCCTCACAGAATTGCAAAAGGAGTTTAGGGTTTACAAGAAGCAATTCCAGAGATGATTCAGCTTTGATGAGAGTGGCTGTAGTATCAGAGTTTGGTGCACTGCCTCTTTCAGCAGTCTATCCATTCTTCCTTGGGGAAGTTGTACTCTGTGGCTCTCGTGATGTATGAAGTTGTTGCTGTCACCATCTGCTCCTGTGTTTTTTTTCTGGTGACGTCAGGGAAGGCAGCAATATATGCCTTTGGTTTCTAATGGGGTTTTAGGCTGTTTGGCTCAACTGTGGATGTTTCTACAATGCCAGGAAAACGATCCTAACCCAAGGCAGCTGAACAGAATCCAGAAGGTAACTGCAAACAGGAGACTCAAGAGTGCTTCACAGCTTGGAGGAGACCAGCTTCATTGCAGCTTACAGAGTGGTAGATGTTTGCTAATTAGCCTTCAGCGAAGATGCCTACCGAGTGATCACAGAAGGGAAGAATGCCTTACTATCATGAAGAACGTAACCCCTGTGTGTGTTTATTAATATGTTGTTGAGACTTCCCTGTGGCAGCTAGAAGTTGAGTAGATTTGGTGTGCAGTCTGGTTATAGGCTGAAACCTTTACCACCACAGAGAGAGGTGATTAGCAAGTGTATTATATTTCTAGCAGCCCTGGTGTTTTCAGGAGCTGGTTCCTATATGTACAGCACGCTCAAAAGGTCAAATACTGCAGAAAGGAAAGAGAATGAAGGTGGTCCTCTGGCATGGGTTGAATTGAGATTCCCACTGGAGAGATACTGGCTTTGTTTCTTGGATGCCAGTAAACTGAGCTTGTTGGGGTCATGAAGTAGTTGCAAGGACTTGGTGAATGATGATGAGCTCCTGTGGCATGTTACCAGACAAGGTGTATCAAACCCACTATATCCAAAATGCTCTAATTCTTTCTCATCTCTCCCTACTAGTTATCACTCTAGTCACCCAGCCTGTATTAAACTCCTGATCTGTTGTCTCAAAATCCCATCTTAATCTCCTATTTTAGAGACTAGAGATGGTCTGGTCTAGATTTAGGTAATCCAGGACTGGGGTGAAGGGTTATGAGGGCATAAATAAGAAATTCCATGGCTGGGAGTGTAGGAGAAAAGGAAGTCTATAAATGAGATCTAAGGGAAGAGCTGGAATGCCTTTCAGGTAGGAAGAAAGCTGAGGATAATGTGGGAGCCAGCAGTTTAGAAATTGGGAGGTAAGAACCAGTCTAAGTAGTGTCAAATTTCAGAGGAGTTTTGAGTTCAGAGGATGTGGGTGGATCAGTCCTGGTTGAGAGGCATCACAAGTGAAGGCATAGACAACTCCATCTACTCCAAAACCAGTAGCCAGAGAGCTGTCCTCACTTCATGAGCCTTCTCATTCCTTACCTCTTTTTGGTTCACATTGGTTCGCAACCATCATCATCATCTTCCATCTGCAAAATGTTCTCCCTACACCCAGTTGAAACTCTAACCAGTAATCACTCACTCAGCAAGACACTCACTCAGCATTACCTGTCCCTTAGTTCCTGGAAACCATCATTTCACAGAAAGTTTGTCTGCAAATTCTAGGTACCTCACACATGTACAATCATCCAGTGTATGCCCTTGCAGTTGACTTGTTGCCTCTAGCATGTCTACAAGGTTGTTCCGTATAGTATAATGTGCCAGAGCTTCCTTTCTTAAGGTTTAATAATACTACATTTTATGGACACACTGCATTGTTTCCACTATTTTGATTACTGTGAACAATGTTTTCATAAACACCAGTGTTACAGAGATCTCTTTGGTTCCATGCTTTTATCTCTTTTAAAAATATTTTAATATGGGGATCAGGTGGTAGCGCCTTGGGTTAAGCGCACGTGGCACAAAGCACAAGGACTGGAGTAAGCATCCTGGTATGGTAGGAGCCCCCGGCTCCCCCCACCTGCGGGGGGGGGGTCTCTTCACAGGCGGTGAAGCAGGTCTGCAAGTGTCTTTCTCTCCCCCTCTCTGTCTCTCCTCCTCTCTTGATTTCTCTCTGTCCTATCCAACAACGACGACATCAATAACGACAACTAATAACTACAACAACAATAAAACAACAAGGGCAACAAAAGGGGGAGAAGCAAATTAGGGCTCGGGTAGTAGCGCAGCGGGTTAAGTGCACGTCAGTGATGCAAAGCGCAAGGACTAGCCTAAGGATCCCGGTTCAAGCTCCCGGCTCCCCACCTGCAGGTGGGTCGCTTCACAAGCCGTGAAGCAGGTCTGCAAGTGTCTGTCTTTCTCTTCCCCTCCCCTCACTGTCTTCCCCTCCCCTCTCCATTTCTCTCTGTCCTATCCAACAATGACAACAACAATAATAACAAAGCAATAAAACAACAAGGGCAACAAAAGGTAATAAATAAATAAATGTTTTTTTAAGGTAAATTTAAAAATTATATATATATATATATATATATTTGCCTCCAAGGTTATCGATGAGGCTTGGCATTATGAATCCACTGCTCCTGGAGGCCACTTTTCCCATTTTGTTGCTCTTGTTACCCTTGTTCTTGTCATTATTATTATTGTTGTCATTGCTGTTATTGTTGTTGGATAGGACAGAGAGAAATCCAGAGAGGAGAGAGGAGGGGAGACAAAGAGGGCGAGAGAAAGACAGACACCTGCAGACCTGCTTCATCACCTGTGAAGCGAACCCCCTGCCAGTGGGGAGCCGGGCTCGAACTCGGATCCTTCTGTGGGTCATTGTGCTTTGTGCCATGTGCTCTTAACCCGCTGCGCTACAGCCCGACCCCCGTTGTTGTTATTGTTATTGTTGTCATTGCTGTCGTTGTTGGATAGAACAGAGAAATCGAGAGAGGAGGAGAAGACAGAGAGGGGATGAGAAAGATAGATAATCTGCAGACATGCTTCACCGCTTTAATGGCATCTTTCACACTTATTCCCAGGCATCTAGTTAAGAAGCCAGTAAAAAGAGGTGTCAATTAGTGGCACATAAGATAAATGCTGTTGACACTCAACCACTTCCCGCTATATGCTTCTCCTTGACTAAGGCAGTCCCCAGTGACCAAGAATTTATCTTATCTTCAAATATAGCTATTATATGCTTACATGATTTTTTCAGGCTTCAGAATCCCTCCACACACACATACTTGCTAAAAAAAAAAAAATCTCCAGTGATGGTCTAGTACCATTTCTCTTTATTAAGAATCAGCCATGGTAGGTGGTATACTCATTACCTGACAGCTGCCTCCAATGTGCTAAGAACTCATTGGGCTGCCTGAGAGCAAGCACAGGGTTAAAAGTCAAGTTGCCAGCAATTAGCAGAAGCACAGTTGCCAGTAAATGCCATGTTGTCTGCATCCCATCAGGAAACTCTTGCTCTCTATTAGACTTAATTATCAGTCAGCAGCTGAGTTCCAGAAATGATGCGATAGGTGGAGCAGAAAACATGTCAGGAGACGTTAACGTGAGGGGTGAGTGGCCTTTACAGCACATTTCCTGGGGGATTCTATTATTTTAATTAGGTGGCTTCCAACCCTTGGCTGATGCTTTTAATGTCTGAAGCCAAAATGTGTGTATTATGAACAGTAAAGACAGAAACAGGGCTAGCATCATTATTTCTGATATCTGATACTTAGGGAGCCTGTGTCTGATAATGATGGTGAGGGAGGGTGGAACAGAAAGGGGAATGTCTTCCAGAAACTATATGGCACTCATGAGAAACTGAGTCAAGCAGTGTCTTGCATATTGGCCACAAAGTCCATCCCTGTGACCATAGTCACTTTTCACAAACCACTTTTTTTCCCCTTGTGCATGAAGACATTGCACTTTTGTAAGCCCAGTTCCTAGTATCTAGTTTCCATCCAGTTGAAGTCTGCGTTCACCTGTTCCTGTGCTGTTGGGTTTTGCCTGGGGGATCAGGCCCTGTAGGGGGATAGGTTGGGAGGGGGGGGGTTTCTGAACTGTAAAGCAGTGCCACCAGTGTCTCTCTTTCTCTCTCCTTCTCTACCCCCTTTCTCTATCAATTTATCAATTTCTCTCTGTCTCAGTCCAATAAATAAATAAAATATTAAAACAAAATTTAAATGCCTTTAAAATTTGATGCCTTTAAAATATCAGGAGCTAAAGAAGTATCTAGGAGGCTGATAGCAAATTTGGTTGCCAGATAGCTTTTGCAATCAATCACCTTTTACCTTCTGCAATCCAAATTGTATTGTTAGATAAGCATTTGTGTCAGAATCCTCCCCAGGATACTCTTCATTCACACATACAAACCAAACCCCAAGGAGGTCCCACCAGGATCCCTGAACTCCCAATAGCTGAATTCTAGAGGCGAGCATGGCTTAGGCATAACATAGGATCCACTACATTTAGTATTCAGTTCTGATTCCAAATTTGACAGCTCTGTGCTTCTCAAACTTGTTTACATAATGGAGTGGGGAAATGATTATGTAATTTTTATGATTTTACAATTTCTCTTTACATAAGACAGTACTTTATTAACAAACAGGATGTGATGACACAACTGACACAACTGAGTGCACATAGATATTTACTATTCTGATTCTAGGACTCTTTCTTTCTCTGTGTTTTCTTTGATTCTTTTCTTTTAAAAAATATTTATTTATTTATTTATTGCCTTTTGTTGCTCTTGTTTTATTGTTGTAATTATTATTGTTGTTGTTTTGATGTAGTCATTGTCGGATAGGACAGAGAGAAATGGAGAAAGGAGGGGAAGACAGAGAGGAGGAGAGAAAGATAGACACCTGCAGACCTGATTCACCGATTCTGAAGCAATCCCCCTGCAGGTGGGGAGCTGGGGGCTTGAACCGCTATCCTTATGCCGGTCCTTGTGCTTTGCGCCATGTGTGCTTAACCAGCTGCGCTACCGTTGGACTCCTTTCTTTGTTTCTTTTTCTTATTTTTTTAAACATTTTTTTCTTCATTTTAAAATTTTTATTTGTTTATTTTATTGGATAGGACAGAGAGAAATTGAGAGGGGGGAGAGAAAGAAGGACACCTGCAGACCTGCTTCATCACTTGTGAAGCTTTCCCTCTCCAAGTGGGGACTAGGGGCTTGAACCCAGGCAATGTGGGCACTTAATCAGCCACCATCCAGCTCCTTCTTTTTGCTTTGTATTCCATTAGTGTTATCACTAGAGTTTGGTGCTGCAGGGGTTCATTCCCTGTGCTCATTTCCCCTTTTTTCTTTTTGGTCAAGGGTGAGAGACAGAGATAGACAGAAAGACACCTGCAACACTGCTCCACCTCTTTATTTTTATTTATTTATTTTTTTACTTTATTTATTCCCTTTTGTTGCCCTTGTTGTTTTATTGTTGTAGTTATTATTGTTGTTGTCTTCGTTGTTGGATAGGACAGAGAGAAATGGAGAGAGGAGGGGAAGACAGAGAGGGGGAGAGAAAGATAGACACCTGCAGACCTGCTTCACCGCCTGTGAAGCGACTCCCCTGCAGGTGGGGAGCCGGGGTTCAAACCGGGATCCTTATGCCAGTCCTTGTGCTTTGCGCCACCTGCGCTTAACCCGCTGCGCTACAGCCCAACTCCCTTTTTTTTTAAAAGGAGACATTAACAAACCATAGGATAAGAGGGGTACAACTCCATACAATTCCCACCACCAGATCTCCGTATCCCATCCTCTCCCCTGATAGCTTTCCTATTCTTTAACCCTTTGGGAGTATGGACCCAAGGTCATTGTGGGTTGCAGAAGGTAGAAGGTCTAGCTCTATAATTGCTTCCCTGCTGAACATGGGTGTTGACTGGTCAATCCATACTCCCAGCCTGGCTCTCTCTTTCCCTAGTAGGGTGGGGTTCTGGGGAAGCAGAGCTCCAGGACACATTGGTAGAGTTGTCTGTCCAGGGAAGTCTGGTGGGCATCATGGTATCATCTGGAACCTGGTGGCTAAAAAAAGAGTTAACATATAGAACCAAACAAATTGTTGACCAATCATGGACCTAAAGGCTGGAATAGTGCTGATGAAGAGTTGGGGGTAGGGTGTGGAGTCCTCCATTTTGTAGATAGCTAGTAGGCATTTTTTAGTTATATTTCAAAGGGGCTGTGGCTATACTGTTTTTTTTTTTTTTTCTCTGAGCCTGAAATCTGATATGTAGGTGGATCCAAGTTATTGTCTGGGTTGGTGATGTCATGGCTGGAAAAAGGACCAGAAAGCTGGATCAGGGAATAGAGTAACTCCCTAATATGGGAAAGGGGTATAAATATTGTTGACTATAAACCCCATTGATATGATTTGGTCTGGGGCCCATATTCAGCTTAGGAGCCTATGTGACTTCTGCATCCCTATAGATCTGAGCTCACATTCTGTGGTCATGAGTAGGAACATTCCAAGCTGCCCCAATATAGACCCATCTTCCTCAGGTGTAGCATAGAGTATGTTGTCCATCCTCCCTTCAGAGGATGGAACATTCTCTACCACTATTGATCCAAGTTGAGGGTAAGGTCTTATGGGGGGCCCACAAAGGGTTTTTTTTGTTGTTCCTGATAGAGATGACCTGTAACAGTGGAGAGAGGGATTTATTTGAGGTCTAGGCCCATCATGTCTGTTTGGGAATCTCAGGTCTCCCTGAATAGGGCCCCAGCTGATGGGGTAGCCTTATAGTGACTAAAGAGTCATCATTAAAGTATGCCAGTCTCTTGCCCTTATTCACTGCTGCACCTCTTAAGAAGCTTGCACTCTGTAAGCAGGGACCAGAGGCTTGAACCTCGGTCTTCAAGCACAGTAAGAGCACACTTTACTGAATAAGACACTACCCTGCCTCTCCAGATAATTCAGAATTATTTAAATAAAACCTTCCAAAGTATAACAGGATACATAATCTCAAACAAATGCTGACCATGTGACTATCAATCATAGATAATTCCTTCTGCTAATATGGCCCAGGGAGTGGCACAGCAGGCAGAGAATTCATTCTGCTATTTTCATTCCTCTGTGTCAGTCTTCTAATTTATTCATGAGAATTTATGAAACAGCTACTCTGTCTGACACTTGGAAACAAGCAAAATAAAAGCTAAATAAAATAACAGAAGCACACCCACACAAAATACCACTGGAACCCCCTCCCAACTTAGTAAACTCAAGGTACAATGGAGAAGTCACTCAAACGACAGTGTAACAATATTTACTGGGAGGGAGGACAGGTAGGTATGTGAAATTGTGTTCTGGATTGTCTACCATGCTTTGAGATATTTTTTTAGGATATTATAGTGAAAATGAATAATTTAGTTTGAATACAGACTTATGAATATCAAAAGAACTATCCTTTATATACATTCAGTCTTATGCTGGTGAAAGATAAAGATGAATAGAGTTATCAAAGAAGCTGGGCAGAACATGGTTCCTCCCATCTCACAAGGGAGCAACAGTCTGGCTTAGGATATATCTCTTGGTGTCTGTTCTTTGTTAAAACAGACAACACCAGTCACTCTGTAGAGTCATCATAATCTGTTTACTATAGTTATGATACAATGAATTAACTAATAGCCACACAGTAGGCCCCAAATAAGATATTTACTTGTTTCACGTGAGTTTTATATTAATTTTTTTGGTGTTCTTTAACAAGGGATTGGATATTTTAAGGAGAGTGGAATGTGGTTTATCTTAAAATGATCAGAATGAAACAGGGATAAAATATCTATCTTAGGGGCATAGTGGTGGTGGCACACGAAGTTGAACACACACCATGTGCAAGGACCTGGGATTCAAGCTTCTGGCCTCCATCTACAGAAGGAAGTTTCACAGGTTCTGAAGCAGTACTGAGATTGGTCTCTCTAATGCCTCCCTCTCTAATGCCGCCTCCCCTCTTAACTTTTCTTTATCCTAGCAAATAAAAAGTAAAAGTTTAAAACAAAAATTACCTTCAGGAGGAGTGAATTTGTCATGCTAGCATCAAGCCCCAGTGATAGCTCGATGACAAGAATATATTCGACATATACTTGGAGAAAAAAGGAAAATCTTAGTCATTTTTACTCATCTTCTTCCTATCATGACTCTCGCACACCCTGAAATGTGGTCTGCATTCTTTTCTGTTTTGGATCTTCAAGGTACCGTTATGTTATTTCCTTTCCTAGAATAGTGGATTTTAACTTTCATGAGCTTATAAACCACCTGTAGCGGCTATTCCTACTCTTGCATTTAATCAAGCAACATTCTGTTGGATTAGTCTGTGGATAAGTTGAACCATTTGTGCTCTCAATTTTCTGGATATCAAGATATCCAATATCAAGAATTTAGAGACTTCTTATAATTTTTAAAACCTGCTTTGAGCCTCTGGGTTCCTGAGTTTTTAAATAGAAATGGTAACAGATGTGTATTTCTAATTATAATGTTTCTTAACTTCTTTTTTATTTCTTAGCTGTTGTGAAGGACAGACCTAAGTTTATGCTTCCAAAATAAAGAGGTCATGTAGGTTATAGTTTTCATTTAATCATAAGCTTGTTGACCACAGTTCAACAAGTTCCTGAGAACTGAGACAGATGAATACCAATTATTAAAGTTAGAAATGACAAGTAAATCATTTGCCTTAGAGTTAAGTTCCTAGTAATAATCTCAAGCCTCTCTTTTTATCAACGATGTTGATAAATAATAATAGGTAGTTATAACAATAATAATAATAGTTATAATAATAGGTGGGGGGGCAGAAGATGGCTCACCTAGTAGAGTGTATACTATATCGTGTATAATGACCTGGGTTCCAGCCCCTAGACATCACATCACATGGGAGCAGCTGCACGGGAGGAGCTTCATAAACAGTGGAGCAGTGCTGTGCTGCTTCTTTTTCTCTCTTCCTTCCTATCATTCTATCTCTGTCTTTCATGCTCTATCTTAAATAAATAGATAGATAGATAGATAGATAGATAAATGAGAACAACTAAAAGTCCAGAACTAGCAGTGAAATTGTACAGGAGCTCTAATGATAACTCTGACAACAAAACAAATAAATGAGTATATATTTATACATCTATATACCTACATGCCTATATTTATGTTTAAATATGTAGACATGGAGCATACACACACACACACACACACACGAAAGGCTTGTAAGCATGTATATTAATTTGTAGAGATTGTCTCCTTGATGATAGAATTTATTTTCTACAATGTATATTTACTTTAACATTTGAATTTATTACCACTATATCATTTTCACTTCTCAACAGAAAAGCAGTTTGAAATTTTAAATGAAAAAAAGCTTATGAGAATTAATGACACTGAAACCCACAATTATCTACATATGAAAGTAGGGCACTATAACACATTTAGCAGGAAGTTTCCACATCAAAGAAGGGAAATTTAGGCTTCTTTTTTTTTTTTTAACACTTTAGGTGGTTGTAAAGATATCTCACAAAATATTTTTGACATTTAATACTCTTTTAAAGTATCCAAACTTTGTGAGGTTTAAAATACTGCCAAGAAATCAGTAGATATATATCTATATTATTAGATAATATTATATATATCATTAAAATATATTAAATCTTAAATACTATATTATTTAATATTAAATAATGTATTTTTAAAATATATAGATATAATATATATTATTAAAGTTTAAACTGAAATTCTGCACAAAGGAATAGATATTTCTAAACAACTTAATAAGACATTAATTATGAACTGGCTTCACCAATAGTTTTAAAGTTCTACGAAACTAACTTCATACATTTATACCTTTTTAATATCACAATTACTAGTCTGTAGTGAAATGTGAGTCATCTATGCACTGATGACCTATGAAACGTTACTGAAATGACAGCCCTGTGCCTACTTTACCACTTCTCAAATCCCTTTGTGCTTCAGTACAGTGGAGTGGGCATTAAAGTTGTCACACTTCATCTGAAGCAATAATTAAAGTCACATTTGAATTTAAACATAAATTTATCTTTAAACAATTAATTTATTTATTTAGTTATCACTGGGCTTCAAATATATATATGGAGAGAGAAAGAGAGAGAGAGAGAAGAGAAGAGAAGAGAAGAGAAGGGAAGAGAAGAGAAGAGAAGAGGAGAGAGAAAGAGTGGGGGAGAGAGAGGAAGAAGGAAATGGTACCACAATGCCAATGATTTCTCCAATGCAGTGAGGGCTAGCCTGGGTCAGTTCATGGTAAAGCAGACACACTATCCAAATGAGGTATTTTGCCCATCCTAAAGAAAAACATCTTTGTTCTTTTTTAAAACAAAAAAAAATATTTAGCAATTCATTTAATAAATATCTACTCTTGGGTTGTTGAAAAAGTCATGATGCACTTTTGGTAGAAAAAAAAATGTCATGACTTTTCTTTCTTTCTTTCTTTCTTTCTTTGTCCAGGGTTATCACTGGGGCTGGGTGCCAACACTACAAATTCATGACTCCTGGTGGCCATTTTTTCCATTTTATTGGCTAGGATAGAGAGAAATTGAGAGAGGAGGGGGAAATAGAGAAGGAATGAGAAAGACACCTACAGACCTGGTTTGCTACGAAGTGTCCCCCTGCAGGTGGAGAGCTGCGAACTTGAACCAGGATCCTCACATAGGTCCTTGTACTTAGTCCTATGTGCATTGAACCAGGTGTGCTGCCTCCTGGCTCCCTGTCATGACTTTTCCAACAAATCAATATATGCTTACTATTCCTGACACTTGGAGGATACATGGTAAAAAGAACAAAGGCTTTGTGGAATTTAATCTAAATGGGGAAACAATAAAAATTATAACAATGAATGAGCAAACCATATAGTATGTTCAAAGTTGAAGGGTGCAATAAAATAAATGGTGCTTCAAATCACATCATGCAGCTTCTCCTCACCAACCCCCAAGGGACCTAGAACCTGTGTGTGCCTTAATAAAAAAATTTTAGGGGGATGTATTAGTTGACTAGGACTGCCATATTAAAAATAATTCAGACTGGGAAACTTAAGCTATAGAAGCTATTTTTCTCATAGTTTTAAAGGCTGAATTCCAGGATCATGGTACCAGTACAGACGGTTTCTTATATGTCCACTCTTCCCAGCTCACAGAGAGCTGCCTTTATTTCTTATTATTTTTAATAGCTATTTTTATTATCTTTATTTATCAGATAGAAACAGGCAGAAATTGAGAGGAAGGGAGGGGGGAAGGAAGAGAGAGAGAGAGAAAGAGAGAGAGAAAGAGAGAGAGAAAGAGAGAGCCACCTACAACCCTACTTCACCACTTGTGAAGCTTTCCCCATACAGGTGGGGACTGGGGAGCTTGAACCCAGGTCACTGTGCATTATAATGTGTGTGCTTAACCAGGTGTGCCACCAACTGGATCCCAACAGCTGCCTTTTCACTGTGTCCTCACATAGCCTCTCCTTTGCATTCATGGAAAGCTCTGGTGTGCATCCTCTTCCTATAAAAGCACTAATCCTATTGGATGATAACCCCAACCATATGAGCTCATTAAATCTTAAAGGCTCTATCTGCAGAAAGAGGGGAAAAATGTAGGTTAGGGCTTCAATATATGAAATTGGTGATGGAGGAGGGAAGACCACTTCGATCCATAGCAGAGAGCATTCGGGATTGAGATACACCCTCAAGCATGGAACCCAGGGCAAAATCCCCTTTTGAGTCAATTTAAAAGGTAGAATTCACTAAGAACTTGAAGTCTGAGCAAAATCACGAAGGTGACTAAGGAGCTATACATGTGGGTATGTAGAGGAAAAAGCTTTTTCGGCAGAGGAAAACAGTCAGTGCAAAGATCTTAAAGGAGGATTTGTTTGAAATGTTTGGTAAACAGTAAGGAAGCCAGAATGTCTGTAGGGCTGGGAGATTGTAAAAAGACAGGGTTATGGCAAGCCAGATTGTGGAGAGCTCTGTAGACCACTGTAAGAACTTTGATTTTGGCATGTGAGTGAAATGAGTAGTTAGGGCAGGTTTGTTTGTTTGTAGAAAGCATGTAATATAAAGTTACTTTTTTTTTTTGAGGAATACTAATTATGTGCATACATTAGGTAGCTAGTCTAAAACCTTTATTCTATAATCTTCTTTTAGGATAAATTTTTTTGAAGAATTCTCCATTTACAGTTTTCCAGTGTAACAGAAAAATAAGTAGGGGCTTCCTTATATGTGCCTGTTACATTTTTTTTCCTTCTGCATGTACTTGATTCCAACTTTTAAAAATTATTATTATTCATTTGAGGGCTCTGTGTGTGGAACTGGGGCTTTACACATGCATGATTCCATCATTCCAGGCCACTTTTTTCATTCAGAGAGGGACAGAGAAATGGGGAGATACCACAACACTGAAGCTTCTTCTGTTGGCATAGCACCTTCCATGTGGTTCTGGGACCTATATCTTGGATTACACACCTACCTGTTAAGCTATCTCTCTAGCCTTGAAACTCCACTAACCCAGACTTATTTATTTATTTATTTTGAGAGAGAAAGAGAGAGAGAGAATCATAGTATCACTTTAGTATACATAATGCTTAGGATTAAGCCTGAGGCCTGCTTGAGAGCCCAATGCTTTCTCTGCTGTGCCAACATCTGGGTTGCCTGAAATCTTTTAAATTAAATTTTATCTAATAAGTATAATTAATGTCTATATTACAAAATACTCTTGGACAAAAGAAATGCAGCAGTAGCTTGGCTAAAAATACTTTATGACTCAGATATACAGAGAAAAGAACATTCACAAATGGCATTACTTTGTACATCTTACAAATAAATAATGCTTTTAAGGCCAATTATATGCCATTGACATATAAACTCTCTTTCATTTCTTTAGGCTTTAGTGAAATCATGCTTGTCTACTATCTTGCATTTAAGAAAAAAAGAAACTGGGCTTTCCTTGTTGTTGTTGTCACTGGAGCCTCACCACTCTGAGTTAAAATTTTAGATAGAGACAGAGGGAAAGAAGAAAAGAGACCACACAGCACCAGAGCTTCCCCCATGTGGTGGGAACTAGCCTTGAATCTGGATTATGAGCAAGAGGCTTGTTACTTAATATTACTTTACTTCTTTTGACCATTTGTGTGGGGGGGGAGGTGTTTTTGAAATAGCATGTGAACATTTATGAGTAAACAGAAGTAGGTTTAATTCTAGGTAAAACTGTGGAAAGAAAAAGTCAAAGTAGCTTCTTCTTTCTCTTGAGTACAGGGAAATCCACCAAAGTATCTCCAGCATTAGTAAGATGCTCATTATATATCTTGAATGAGTGATGATTTCCCTAAGGCACCATTTTCACTCTTCTGTTAGGTCCATCACTTGCTCTATCTTCAGCTGCTCAACCCTGGAGTATGTGCAGCTTGCTACCAGAAGTGGGCAACCTCTGTCCAAAGACCTTCAGCTAATGGTTTGATTTTAGTCATCGGTGGGGAGATATTTTTAATGAGAAATTTTCTCTGACAGTCCTCTTAGCTACATCACTGGGCTTTGTCACTGGGTAATATGAAAGTTTGAGGTATTTCACGTTGCATAGCATATACTGCCTTAGGATATACTATCCTGAATTATTTGTTGATTTCTATGCAAATATCACTGGATTGATGACTCTAAAGTATTTCTATCCAAAAAAACACCATTTATAGTTTGTACTGTTAGGGAGTTTTGAACCCTAGATCCTCAAACCTCATAATAAGGCTGTTTCTCAAGAAACACTGTCAGGGACTGCGTGGAGAGGAGGAGTATCCTCTAAAATGGTCAACTGCCAGCAGCAACAGCCTGTGTTGTGGACCCTGTAGTGAGTGATGCAGCCTATTAAAAACCAAAAATTTTACCTTAGTAAAATTTAAAGGTCTTACTTTTATGAACATCCAATCTAGCAGACGGAAAGGAGCACCAAGGAACGGTACAAATGGGAGACAGAAGTGAGTGGTTAACAGGAATGTTACAGTAGCAATGTTAATTGGTTGTAATTGAGTCATTTTCCTCTCGAGGACTGGGGGGTCCATTAGGCAGATTACCACACTAGTGGTGATTTCTGATTGTTCATTCCTGAGGCTGAAACTTAATTTTCATGTTGGTAACACAAAACTCCGTGTAAATGACTCTATTTTGATCCCGTTGTCTCCACTTTAACAAACCCCAAACATCTGCATTATTTTAGGCCTGTTGTTTCATTTTTAACAAACTAAAACACTCTTGGCTCTCTGGCTCCCACCTTATGCTGCCATTTTCAAGACAGAAGGTACCCACAGTACACAAATGTGTTTGGAAAAGGCTGAACTGAGCAAGACATTTTTGCGCTGGATTATTATGATTTTACAGTGACTTCGTAAACCTCTTCATGTTTCTTGAAAGAGCTTACAATAAACTTGGCAAATTATATTTCCCACACACCCCTAGGGAAGCTAGAGTCACCTTGAGGATAAAACCCTCTTCCCCAAATTCCTCCCATATTCTATGCCTACTCTCCGGAGTCATAGAAAAAGGACAGAGTTCAAATTGAATCAGATGGTGATACTGCGCATATGTCGAATGCTTTTCATGCGGTGCTCG
Source organism: Erinaceus europaeus (assembly GCF_950295315.1). NCBI lineage: Eukaryota > Metazoa > Chordata > Mammalia > Eulipotyphla > Erinaceidae > Erinaceus > Erinaceus europaeus. The sequence continues at coordinate 27,136,252 of NC_080167.1, forward strand.
TGGCAACTCCCTGGTCCAGAAGCAGATAGTTTTAACCTAATAGCTGGGATAGCTAGCAAACCAGACAGGTTTCACCAAGGAACCCTACGGCCCAAGGCCCCACGGCTGAGACCGCCCCCTCCTTCCCCCATTGGATCGGCGACTCTATACGTCACGTCTGCGACGCCAGTACCACCCTACCAGTTGAGGGTGGGGCTAGAGACGCCGGAGGTACGCATGCGCAGGGGAGCGGGTCTGTCCCTGACGTGGGGGGGTGCGGGGGGGCGGGAGGGGGTGGTGTTCCCGGTTTCCCGGGTTACCTGAGGGGGCGGGGGTGGGGAGTTCGCGGCGACTGTAGCCGCGGCTCGGACTCTGGATTCTCCCGGTGAGGGGGAGTGCACGGCGACGGCGGCGGCGGCGACGGCGGTGGGTCCTGGAAGGTAAAGGCGGCTGCCGGGCGCTGAGGATGCCAGTGGAGGGCTTGGGGTCCAGGAGCCTGTCTGTGGCCTGGAGGGAGGCGGCTTGCGGTGGCGGCGGTCGTCCGGGTCTCAGGGTCGTTGCGGGGCTGAGGGTGCGGTGGAGTCCGGCCGCGCGCCGCCCGGTGCTTCCTCGTCCTCCGGGGCTTCGGGACGTCTCCCCGCCGCGCCGGGTCCGCCTTGGACAGCGTCTGAGCTCGGGCCAGCGCGCTGCACGGCCTTTCTGGACCTTTTCCCCGGACACTAACTTCAGTTGCCAGCCCCGGGGGTGGAGGGAGGTGTCTGGCGGCGATTTGCTGCGATCCGGGTTGTTTTTTTATCACCCGGTGCTCGTGCGCTCCCTGCACGCCCGCCGGCCGCGCCAGACTGTCAGGTTGACGGCGGGAGTTGACAGTTTCCGCGCCGCCACCTTGCGGGTCGCCCCTGCGCGCCAGCCCAGAGGTTGTAGTCCCACCTGTTATCTACACCCCGACCCCCACCCGACCCCCGAGGCTTTTCTCTTGCCCAGGACACTTTGCCCTGGAGAGACTCTCTCTCCCTAGCGGATCTTCAGAGCCATCTGCCATCTGTTCCGGGCATCGTTGGAGCCTGGCGGAGCTGTCCCTTCCCCTTTGGTGACATTAAACTGTGTGGGAAATAAACAGCCCAGGAAGACCCTTGAGACCATTGCAGGGAGCTCAGGGGTGAAGGGACAAAAGCACAGAGAAAGGCTCTTAGAACCGCTTCCTAGCCCCGATTCTAACCATCGTGCTCCCTGTGTGCCCGGCGGGCCATGCACGCCCGCGATAGCGCTAGGCGGTCAGGTTTGAGCACATAGAAAATGCTAAAGGAGTTGAATCTTAGTCTGTCTGTCAGGCGAAATGGGACCAATCTTTCCGTAAGGACTGATTTAAGCTTGCAATTTTCCTAAGATTTCTAATAGATTGATAGGACAAACTGTTTTTTTTTCCCTTCCGGATGATTTTTAGCTATTCTTTTTCTGTTACTTTAAACTTCCACACCCAGAAACCTTATTAGGTGTCAACTCTGAGGTGGGTTTTTTTTTTTTGGGGGGGGTGTATCTATTTTACAGAACGTTTCTTTTTTCATTGATAGCCCTTCGCTGACATCCAGATTGTTAATGTAAAGATTGCAGAATTTGGAGAAGGAAGGACACAGGGAAGAGCTACTATAGCTTAGATTATATCACTTATTTTGCATGAAAGTAAGTTGTGAATGATAAGGTTCTGTGTAAATTTGGTAAATATCTATTAAACACATACTGTGTGCCAGTTTTCTAGATGGAGCTTCCATGAGGTGGGGGCGTTCAGATAATAAAGGAATAAAATATGTGCTATGCCTGGTGTTCAGGGCTGTAGAGTATAAGTAGGGGTGAGGGAAGATGGGGAATGGGGAGGGAGTTGCTGTTTTGAGGAGAGGTAGTCAGGGAAAGCCTGTAGAAGATGACATTTGAGCCCAAGATCAGGAGGAAGTGAAAAGGCGATCAGGGTACCCCTGAGGGGCCGGCAGAGTGGTCAAACAGAAGCAAAGACACTTGCAAAACCTTCAAAGCAGGAGTGTACTGGGAATGGGTGAGGAGAGCAGACACAGGCTGGATTGACTGTGAGTTAAGTAAAAGTAACAGAAGTTAAGTCAGACAGGCATGTGGGAATAGGAAGTCAGGTTGGACTGGCCTCTAAGCCTTTGTAAGGATGTGGGCTTCCAAACTGAGTGGAAAAAAAGAAAGAAAGAAAACATTATTCTTTTCTTTGAATAAAGAAGGGGTTTAATGATATACCTTTTGAAAGGTTCCCTCTGATGGCCAGGTAGAGAACATATTTTGTTTGAGGAGAGGCAGGGGTTAAGAAGGAACAGAATCAGGGGTACCAGCTCTAGTAGGTAATCTTGCCACAATCCAGGCCTGTAAGTAAGAGATGGGAAAGATGGGGTAGCTTGGTCCAGAGTGGAACTGGTAGAATAGCAGAATTCTGGACAAATTTCAGGTAGTGCCCAAAAAAAAAAAAAAAAAAGACAGGAGAAAATTTTCCCTGAACAAGTAGAAAGATGGGGTAGGTAATTACTGAGACAAAAGTAGTGGTGTGGTGGGGGTAGGTCAGGCACTGGCAAGAGGATAATAAAATGAAACATCTGACTAGATAGTATTAGTTGTAGAAACTGATGATGTTATTTATGTTATCTCAATAATAACAGGGGTTTAGTAGTAATATCTCCCATAAACTATCGGTTTTTATGCTTGTTTCCTTGCTAGTTTTAAGATCAGTTTTGTTGTTTCCCTAGTCCTTTTTTTCTTTACCAAATATAGTTTTGGTTTTTTACTTTCTTAAAAATGTATTTATTTACTTATTTTGGATAGAGACAGAAAGAACTTGAGAGGGAAGGGGGAGATAGAGAAGAAGGAGGGAGGGAGGAACCTGCAGTTCCCTTCTTCAGGTGGAACCTGGGGGCTTGAACTGGAGCCCAGGTGCATTACTGGTCAGCCCCTTAGTTTTTGTTTTTATTTGCTTGTAGTCAGAGCATCTGTTTATTTCAGTTGCAGTGAAAATTGAGCAGTGTGAAATTAGAATACCTTTTGAGTTTGTTTCTCTACTTAGCTTGAACACCTTCATCTAGCTAGTCTTTATCTGAATAGTGTTTAGATGACAGTTTAAATTTTAAAAATATGTTCTTTAAGCCTTGAGGATCTTGTAATCAAATACGACTTCACTTGGCCATTTGAGAAATTATAATGGAAATCATCTATTTTTCATGCTTTACCAGTTAGTCACTTATACACAGGAATTGTCTTCATTCTTCTGTTTCATTAAAGATGGCTTGAAGTGAAAGTAGGAGTGGAACATTATCCCATTCTTTCATTCTAGTTTCCTTGGCTGACCTAATAAACAAATTGACATAAATCAGAGTACAGGAGAATAAATTTAATTTCAGCATGAGGGAGCCCAAACTTAGGAGATTCAAGGGCGAGTCTGGCAAGTGTGACTTACATTCCCTCCTGAGCTTAGAATGGAATAGAGACCTGGGCTTTCAACGGTGCAGGAGGGTAATTCACACGATGATAAGGTTTGATGTTTGGTCATTAAACGTTTACTCTGCCATATTGATAAGTCTTTTAGATAGAAAGGCATTTCTTGTAATAGCCCTCTTTTCTGGAACTGGTTTCCTATGAAGATTCTTTCACGTGGTTAAGGAGAGGCAGTTTTTGTTTGTTTGTTTTTCTTAGTGTGATGGGTCTTGATTGCTTTCATTTCAAAACATTCCACAGGCCAAAGTAGGACAGAAAGGAGAGACATCACCTTTCCCTTGTGTTACCAAGATCACATGTAAGACAAAGCATATGCCCTCCCCATTGACTTATCTTTCCAGCCCTAAGCCAATATTTTTAAAATGTAGTTTAAACACAGCATATTCTAAAACTACATAGACAGATATGTGATATTTAGAACTGTGAACTGATGATCTTGGAGTCAGTGAACACACCATATTCTCTGATATACTATGTTCTTTCCCTGTTGCTTTTCACTGTTGTAAACCTGTAAACCTCTTAATTCTCCTGGCCTTGTTTTATAGTAATTGAGAAAGATCGCATACATTTGGGGATTCTGAGTGCTTTCCAGGTTTAATTGAAGAGCAAAAATCATATCTAATAGTTTGGAAAAGTTATTTTTGTATGAGGAGTGAATTCAGGACTTTGCACATATGTAATGCCACTAAGGTGCATTTCTGATAGAACTTTTGTTATGATCTTTATAGAGACATGGAAAGGGGGAGGGGAAAGAGACATTAAAATGCAGCTTCACCGTCAATTGTTTTTCATCACTTTTATCCTTGCTGCTGTCCATGGTGCTCCCATGTGGTACCACAGGTCAAATGTAACACCTCACATATGTGTTCTGCTGCTTAATTACTTCACAGCCCCTGGAAGAGTAATTCTTAGAGTGTGATCATCTTAATTACTCAAGAAGGGAATTGAATAGTTTTTCAAATACTGGTCATTTCCCTATTCAAATGTGACTGAGTTCTTTCCAATTGAAACTCAAATGAACGAGGAAATAAAAGAGGTTCTGGTCACTTTAAACGAGTGGAAGAAGTAGACTAGTGATAAGGTAGGGTAATCCTCATACTTAAAATTTTATAGGGGGCCTGGCGGTGGTACACCCCGTTAAGTGCACATAGTGCAAAGCTCAAGGATGCTGGTTGGAGCCCCTGGCTCCCCACCTGGAGTGGGGATGCTTCATAAGCGATAAAGCAGGTTTGCAGGTATATATATTATACAGCTGTTGTCACTCATCTCTGAGAAGTAAAGTGAGGACCAGAGAAGTAGACAGCTCACTCAGTTGGGTGGGCACCTTGCTGTGCGCAAGACCTGGTTCCAGCCCTGGCAACAAATAGGAGGTGCTGTGGTACCAAAAGAATCTTTAGTGCTGTTGTGTCTCTCCTTTTCTTTGTCTCTGCTTCTTTCTCTCTTTCTTCCAAATAAAAAAGCAACACGAAGCACTAAAATCATTCATGGGTGAGGCCTCTAGCTCCACTAAAGAAACAAATAACGGGGCCAGGTGGTGGCGCACCTGGTTGAACGTACGTATTGCAATGAGCAAGGACCCAGGTTCGAGCCCCCAGTCCCCACCTTCAGGGGGAAAGCTTTGTGAGTGGTGAAGCAGTGCTGCAGGTGTCTCTCTGTCTCTCCCTCTCTGTCACCCCCTTCCCTCTTGATTTCTGGCTGTCTCTATCCAATAAATAAAGATTTAGAAATTTTTTTAAAAAATTAAAAGGAGAAACAAAACAAATAGTCCTTTTATCAAAAAACCTGAGAATTTTATGTTAAAAAAAATTTTTTTTCTTTGCCACCAGGGTGATTGCTGGGACTCAGTGACAACACAACTCCATTGTTCCCCATGCATTTTTCTTTTACTTTTTGATAAGAGAGTGAGAGGTAGAGAGAGAAAGAGACAGAAGGAGAGACATCTGCAGCAGTGTTCCACTGCTCGTGAAGCTTCTTCCCTGCAGTTGGGGACCAGAAGTGACATGGCCACTAAACCATCTGCACCGCCTTCTGCCCGCATCTCCCTCTATTTCTCTTCCCATCTTTCTTAACAGACAGAGAATAGAAAAGAGAACCAGGCAAGGTGTTCATCAGTGCCGTATATAAGCTAATGATTTTGAGTTTACTCCCTAGTCCTGCATTTAGAAAATGTAGGTAAAATAAGATAATAATGATGCATAAGTGTCCTTGGTAAACCAGTATAGCATTGACTTGTCTTCCCAAACTGGGATCTGGAAAAAAAATTAAGAGAGTGTGTGTGTGTGTGTGTGTGCCTGTGTGTGTGTGTGTGTGTGTGTGTGTCTGTGTGTGTGTGTGTGTGTGTGTGTGTGTGCGCCCGCGCGTGCATTAAGAGGAGGAGAAGTGATCCTCCCTTGTGAAGGTTAAAGATATGTGGAAGCTTATTAGCAACAGAATGAGGGTTCCAAAAGGTAGAGCATAAAGAATCTAGGCTTAGAGGAAAACTTCTTTAGTCGTGCATGAAAAACCAGTATGGATGGGTGAGTAGGTTTGGTAATCACAGTTTTTTCTTTCTTTCTTTCTTTCTTTCTTTTTTTTTTTACCAAACAGGTGCTATTTTGAAAATGAAATGAATGCTGTTAATAGTAACTCTGGGGCAACATGCATAAACTAGCACTGTCCTGAGCTAATTGAAATGGTTAGTCATACTAGTGGTCAGGAGCCAAAAGAACTTTGGGGTGGGGTTGCGGATATTGGGATAAATAAAGTGAGGCCCTAAATTAGAGAGACATGAGTGGAGTTTACTACACTATAAGTATTTTACTACACTAAAAGTATTTACTATACTAAAAGTATTCTGTGTAGTCCTGTGATACTGCCCTGAAATGTTCTGGGTACATCTTGTTGTATAAGAATTTGGAGGTTTGCTCACGGGGATATAAATTGGTCTAACCCTTGTGGAAAGTAACATGGAGATTTTTTCAGAACACTAGAAATGAATCTACTCTCTCGCTCAGCAATTTCTCTTCTAGGGATTTACCCAAATGAAAGAAAACAGAAGAGATCTGTGAACACCTGTGCTCATAGCAGCACAATTTGTAGTAGCCAAAACTTGGAGGCAACCCAGATGACCAAAGACAGATGAGTGGCTAAAAAAAAAAAAAAAAAAAAAAAAGTTGATGTATGTATATATACATAATGGAATACTATTAAGCTGTTAAAATGTTGAAGTAATCTCCTTTGCATTATCTTGGATGTATCTTGAAGACATCATGAGATAAACCAAATGAGAAGGACAAATATTGAACGATCAGGCTGGATTTAATAAATTGAGATAGGGAGGGAGAACACAAACTGAAACATGGACTAGGTATGATGTCTGGGATCAAAGCAAAGGACTATGGAGAAGGAGGGGGAGGGAAGGGCTGAAGAGAACCTTTGGGTTCTCATGCATGATGATGTAAAAGGGTAGATTGTGGGTGAGAGTGTTCTGCAGAGAGCTTCCACAGAGAGATGGAAAATTGTACTTGTGTGTCAGTGACTGCAGTTATTAGCAACCCCCATAAAAATTATTTTATAAAAATAATTTGGAGATTTGAAGACAGTTCTGGATTCATCTCTAGATTAAGATTTGGAAGCCACTGGCATAGAGGTGGTACTTGAAAGCTGTGGAGTGAATGAAATCATCAAAGAAGAAATCAAAGACAGGGAAGTGAAGAGGAATAGAGAATCTAGAGGTTCCCCAAGTTGAAGGAAATGATGAGAAAGTCAGCCCAAAGAGACTGAGTAGTGGTCAGAGGTTTGAGAAGAAAACTAACAGAGATTGGCATCTCACAAGTCAAGAGAGGAGAGATTTAAGAGATGAACGATTAAAGAATTTATTTTACTTCATATGAGAGAGGGAGAAGCCAGAGTACGACTCAGGTACTCTGCAATGCCAGGCATTGAACTAAAGGATTAGGCATGCAAGTCCTGTGCTCTACCAGCTGATCTATTTCCCTTTCTGCAGAAAAGAATAGCCTCTATGTTTCATGTTCTCTAGAGGTCAGATAAAATAAAGACTGGAAGATATCCATTGGATTGGATTTGGCAGCTAGAAGGTTATTGTTGATCTTGGCCCATATAGTTCTGGTAGAACAGAAAAGTCAGACTATAGTGCACAGAGAGTTGAAGTGAGGTGAGTGGATTATTTCCAGTATAGACTGCTATTGAGTAGTCGTGAAAGAGGAGAGTGTTAAAAGTTTATTATTTATTTATTTATTTATTTTTATTAAAACAGTGAAGAAGTCAGTGGAGATAAGTTAAAAAATAAGGGTGGAGGTTGGGAGGTGGTCATAGTAGTGCTTCCTAGTAATATCAAGCCAGTAATTTTGTTAAAATCAAAAGAGAAAGAGGAAAATAGATTGTAAATCATAGCTGGCGACAATTTGTTAGGTGATGAAATAGGTGAGGAATGTTTACTAAAGAGATAGAATTCGTAATTTGGGTGAAATATTGAAAAGTGACATTTAAGTTGTAGACTAATATTCTATCTTTCCCCCTCCATTTTTAAGTTTGGGTTTTAGAGTTACTTAACTGTGTCCTGCCTTGTTGAAATAGGTTCATTAAATATTGATACTTGTTCTTGTATTCTGTTTAAAAGTTAACAGTGCATATTTGGAAATATTTTCTTTCCTTTTTAATTTTTTGTTTAATGACCTTTTTAAATGTACTTTATTGAGAGTTAATGGTTTAGAGTCCTGTTTGTTAATACACAGATAAACCCCTCATCTCCCCACAATAGGTGTCTAGGTATCTGGAAGACCCTTGATTCCCCCAGTCTAGCTTCCTCTCTCCCACTATACACCAGGATTCCAGAGCCCCTTCTCCCTATCGCTCGCCCTCCATCCCCAGAGTCCTTTACATTGGTGCAATCCACCACACACACAGTCCAAGTTTCACCTTATGTTTTCCCTTACTGTCTTTAAGTTCTACCTGTGAGTGAGATCACTCAGTATTGGTCCTTATCTTTCTGCCTTATCTCACTCTGCATAATACCTTCAAGTTCTTTCCAAGATATTACAAAGGAGATGACTTTGTCATTTTTAAAAAATACATTTATTTATTTTCTTTTTTGTTGCCCTTGTTGTATTTTTATTGTTGTTGTAGTTATTATTGTTGTTGTTATTGATACCATCATTGTTAGGACAGAGAGAAATGGAAAGAGGAGGGAAAGACAGAGAGGGAGAGAAAGATAGACACCTGCAGACCTGCTTCACCGCTTGTAAAGGGACTCCCCTGCAGGTGGGGACCTGGGGACTCCCAACCAGAATCCTCATGCCAGTCCTTATGCTTTGCGCCACGTACACTTAACCCACCCTACTCCCAACTTTGTCATTTTTTAAAAAATATTTATTTATTTATTTATTCCCTTTTGTTGCCCTTGTTGTTTTATTGTTGTAGTTATTCTTGTTGTCGTTGTTGGATAGGACAGAGAGAAGTGGAGAGGGGAGGGGAAGACAGAGAGGAGGCGAGAAAGATAGACACCTGCAGACCTGCTTCACCGCTTGTAAAGCGACTCCCCTGCAGGTGGGGAGCCGGGGGCTCAAACCTTGATCCTTACACTGGTCTGTGCACTTTGTGCCACGCTGTGCTACCGCTGACTCCCAACTTTGTCATTTTTAACATCTCCATTATATATCACAACTTTCTTAGCCACTCATCTGTTGTTGGGCATCTGGATTGCTTCCAAGTTTTAGCTATTATAAATTGTGCTGCTATGAACACTGGTGTAGGTAGCTTTTTTCAAATAGGTGGTTTTGTTTTGTTTTCCCCTTTTGGGCATATTCTCAAGAGAAGAATTGTTGGGTCATAGGGTACATCCATTTCTAGCCTTCTGATGAATCTCTAGACTTCTTTGCCACCGGAGCTGGATCACTTTACATACCCACCAGCAGTGTAGGAGTGTCCTTTCCCCCCCACAGCCTTTCCAACAGTTAGTTGGTGTTTGTGTCTTTTCTAATGTACCTTCTCACAAGTGTAAAGTGGTGTCTTGTTTTTATTTCCTTGATCATAAGTGACTTTGAGCATTTTTAAGTTAACTAATTTGTTATTATTAGTGATTCAATATTGATTTACAAAATTACAAGATAACAGGTGTATGATTCTATACCTTTCTTCACCACCAGAGTTCTGTGTCCTTATCCCCTCCGTTGGAAACTGCAGTAGTTTTCTAAGATCACAGATATGGATTGACAGTTATTTCCATAACTATATTTATTTGCCCACATTTTCCTATGGTCTTGCCTTCTCTTTTCTAAATCACACCTATACTTATTACTGCTTCCCAATGTCCTGTCCTTCCTTTTTCCCTCTTCTCTTTCTGGGTCCTGACAGAATTAGAGTTCAGAGCCCTCAAGTAATCTTCCCCTAATATTTATCCCCCTTTGGGAGTATGGACCAAAATTCTTTATGGGATTTAGAAGGTGAGAGCTCTGGCTTCTGTAGTTGCTTCTTCTCTGGACATGGACATAGGCAGGTCAATCCATACCCCCAGCCTGACTTCGAGCTTTTTAAACATATATCTATTGGCTCTTTGGATTTCTTCTTTGGAGAAAATTCTATCCATATTCTCCCCCATTTTTCACTGTTTTTTTTTATTTTGCTAATTAGTCCTTTGCCTGATTCTAGTTAAGACTATTTAAATTTACTGTTCTGGTGACATCATTCTTGTCAGTTTTCACTGTTTTTGCTGTTTCTTTTACTAAGCATAAATAATCACAGTATATGCTGTCTTAAATTTTCAAAGAGCAATGATTATGTATGTATATTTTTCTTTCTCATTGCTCTTTAAAAATGTGATCAATGTGACTACAGTGCAATTCTTACTTTGTGGTTTGCTTATCTTGGTTCCTAAGGTGGAAAAGTAGTGGTTTTAATTGAATATATATTATTTCAATAACATGAGGGAGAAAACAAAACAGTGGTAAAGTGATTTCCTCTTTTATTATAGAAATGCTTATTTGCAATGGCAGCAAACATTTATCAGATCATTTATTGTCACCACTTCTGGGTATTCTTTTATTGAAATGCAAAATTCAGTGTGTTTTGGCTAATGGCAAAAGGATGTTTTCTGTAACTCAGACTCAACATGTTACTGTTATAATACTTTCTTATATTTGCTTGTCTAGGCTTTATTGGACTTCTAATGCATTGTGACTTAGGGCTTATTAAAGATTAAAATGCTTTGCCAACTTTTTGGATTTCCTCTTAATAATGTGTCCAAAAGCAGTAATTCTGACAACTCTTGAAGTATTTCTTCTCTGTTAACTTTATTATTTTTAATTATGCATCCCATACTTCTGAAATATGTTTATTTTGTTTTCAGATTATTTAAAATAATAAAATCTCAGAGGTAGTTTTGACAAAACCTGATGATACACAATTTTAGAATGTGTCCTCTTATTTTAAAGGTCTGTTGCTCTTCCACTGCACTATTTCTTCTGCCCTAGAATGTGTCTTTTTAATCTTAGATTCTTATAGTATTTTCTGAGAACTCACAGCCTAAAGAGTTAGTTACTTTTAATTTTTTTATTATTTATTTTCCCTTTTGTTGCCCTGGTTTTATTGTTGTTGTAGTTATTATTATTGTTGTTGTTGTTGGATAGGATAGAGAGAAATGGAGAGAGGAGGGGGAGAAAAGAGAGGGGAAAGAGAAAGACAGACACCTGCAGACCTGCTTCACTGCCTGTGAAGCGACTCGAGGGCTGGAACCAGGATCCTTATGTTAGTCCTTGTGCTTCGCACCATGTGCACTGAACCTGCTGTGCTACTGCCCAAACCCCATTTATTTTATTTTATAATGTTTTTGTAGTGGCAGGGGTTGAAACAGGGTCATACACTTTGCTAATGAAATACTTCCCTACTCACAAAGAAATTATCTAGTTTTTTTTTTTTTAAAAGAAGCCATCTAGTTTTATTTTATATATATGTACATATATATGAAAAAAACTAGTATAGTCACAGGCCCTTTGGAATATAACTAAAATATGCCTACTAGCTATCTACAAAATGGAGGACCCCCCCCCCCCAACTCTTCATCTGCACTGTTCCAGCCCTTAGGTCCATGATTGGTCAACAATTTGTTTGGCTTTGTATGTTAACTCTCTCTTCAACCACCAGTTTCCAGATGCTACCATGATGCTGACCAGAATTACCTGGACAGACAACCCCACCAGTGTGTCCTGGAACTCTGATTCCCCAGAGCCCCATCGTACTAGGGAAAGAGAGAGGCAGGCTGGAAGTGTGGATCAACCTGTCAATTCCCATGTTCAGTGATGAAGCAATTACAGAAGCCAGACCTTCCACCTTCTGCATCCCACAATGACCTTGGGTCCATACTCCCAGAGGGATAAAGAATAGGAAAGCTATCAGTTGAGTTCTGGTGGTGAGAATTGTGTGGAGTTGTATCCCTCTTATCCTATGGTTTTTGTCATTGTTTCCTTTTTATAAATGAAAAAAGTATTTATATACATGATATGGAGTTTAGAAAGGTTAAGCACATCTCTTGAAATCCTAAGGAGAGCCTGGGGCAAAACAGATAAATAAAAGTTTCTTGAGTTAGTCTGGTGTTCTTTCTACTATAATCCCCTCCTCTTCAACACTTTAATACATTTTGAGAAAATAACTTCAGAGCCAAAATGTGTCTTAGTTTCTAGTATGTAGTTTTCTTATATCTTTAAGCCCCCCTTTTTTTAAGGTGTCTTTTTTTTCATTTACTTATTTGATGGAGTCAGAGAGAAATTGAGGGGGGAGGGGGATATAGAAAGGAAAAGAGACAGAGAGACACCTGCAGTCCTGGTTCACCATTTGTGAAGTTTCCCCCTGCAGGTGGGGACCAGAGACTTGAATCTGGGTCCTTGTGCACTGTAATGTGTGTACTTAACCAGGTGTGCTGCTTCCTGGCCCCACCCCTTTTCTTTATACACAACTATATTTAGGCCATTGTGATTGAAACTAAGTTGTGAAAAAAAAATTGAAAGGCAGTGGTAGATAGCATAATGCTTATGCAAAGAGACTCTCATGCCTGAGGCTCCAAAGTCCCAGGTTCTGTCCCCCACACCGCCATAAGTTAGAGATGAGCAGTGCTCTGGTGTTTCTCTCTGTCTTTCTCTCTGCATCTCTCTCAAAAATAAAATAAATAAAATACTTTAAAAATTGAGATGTGTAGGTTGAATTAAAAAATGCATTTACTCAAAGCTGTTTAATTTTTTTTTTTTATCTCTGTTCACTATCAATCCTATCTCTATATTTTCCTCCACTATTACCTATTAGTCATGGATGGTTAGAAAGCAACAGATTTAGTAACTAGATCTCAATGTTATCTTTATTTCTTTTCTTCTTTTTTTCTTTTTTATTGGATAAGACAGAGATATTGAGAAAGGATAGGGGACAGAGAGCGAGAGAGAAAGATAAACACCTACAGACCTGCTTCACCACTTGTGAAGTGTTCCCCCCCCCCCAAGTGGGAGCCAGGGGCTTAAATCCAGACCCATTTGCTTAGTATTGTGTGTGCTTAACTAGGTGTGCCACTAGCCAGCCCCTCCCCAGTATTATCTTAATGTGAAATGTTTTGTATAAGTAGCACCTTTGTTTATAATTTGTAACCTCAAACTAAAGTTTTTCTTTTTTTAAATAATTTTTTATAACTTATTATTGGATAGAGGCAGAAAGAAATTGAGAAGGGAGGGAGAAGTAGAAAGGGAGTGACAGAGAGACACCTACAGCCTTGCTTCACCACTCTTGAAGCTTTCCCCCTACAGGTGGGGAACAGGGGCTAGAACCTGGGTCCTTGTGCACTGTAATGTCTGTGCTTAATCAGGTGTGCCACTGCTTAGCCCCAAAGTTTTTCTTTATAAGGGAAACTAGTTTTCATTTTGTCTCTAAGAATTATGAAGACAGCAACTTTTCTCTACACTTAAAAGGCATCTTTAAAATTTGTAAATATCTGTGTTCAGTGTGTCTAACATATGTTTTGCAGAATCTTTTACCTTATGTGAAATATATATTAAAAACTATTGATCATTAGGTTGTTGCCATTTGAATCATTCTTACTATTTCAATTTCACATTTCGGATACTACTCAGCTGTGTTTTTAGTGTTTCTTTAATAGATATGGAAAAACCATCATGGCTATAACTGATTTTTTAAAAATATTTTATTTATTTATTTATGTATTTATTTATTTTGGGTAGAGACACAGAGAGAATGAGATTGTGCACTGTATTGTGAGCATTTAACCAGTTGCCCCACCGCCTAGCTCCTAATTTTTTTTTTAATAAGGTTTTTAGTTGTTTCTATGGTTCTTCCCATAACATTAACTTAAATGTTTGTACTTGAATAGGGAAAAGGCTTTTGTAAGTGTGTCTTGTTTGTTTGTTAGAACTTTAGCTGTGGAATGATTTTCTAAAGGAATTTGAGTATTAAGTTGTTTATCAAAGTTAGTCTCTTTTTTTTTTTTTGTCATTGGTGAGGCTTCACTGCTTCAGGCAGACATTTCTGTGTGGGGGCAGACTGCAGCATTGATGCTTCTCTCGGTGTTATAGTACTCTCCTGTGGTGTGTGTACCTGGCTTGTGCAACATGACAAAGCAGAAACCCTCCTGGAGGAGCTATGTATGATACCATGATAGGAGTAGGGATTCAATTCTCTTGGACAGTAGGAAAGTCATTTATGATTTTAAGTATTGTGAGTAGCTTTTTTTTTTTAGCAGATGCAAGATTTAGATGGAATGAAAAGTAGATCAGAAGAATGACTAAGAAGTTGTTGGCACTGCAAGTTAGAGAAGAAATGAATGTGTAGAAATATGTAGGAATAAGGTTAGAGAGAAAGGACTAAATGAAAATTATAATGTTGATGGCTTGTACTTACTGAGCTTTCTGCAGTCTTCAGGATGCTGTGCTATGTATTTTATATGCGTTATCTAATTTACATAACAATTTTAGGTGTGAGTCTTGGAGGAAATCAAGTATCCAAAGTCATAATGTTAGGGACTGTCAAATCAAAGATGAACATCTCTCTCTCTTAAGATTTTATTTATTTATTTTCCTTTTTTTATTGCCCTTGTTGTTTTTATCATTGTTGTGGTTATTATTATTGTTGTTATTGATGTTGTTTGTTGCTGAATAGGACAGAGAGAAATGGAGAAATAAGAAGAATACAGAGATGGGGAGAGAAAGACACCTGCAGACCTGCTTCACCACTTGTGAAGTGACCCCTCTGCAGGTGGGGAGCTGGGGACTTGAACTGGGATCCTTACGCTGGTCTTTGAGTTTCATGCCATGTGAGCTTAACCCACTGCACTACAGCCTGACCCCCAAAGATGAACCTCTCAAGAAGAAATCTATCAAGAATTGATTAGGCCCCAGATTCAGTGTTACTCTAGTGTCTCTCCTGACTGGGAAAGCCTTGCTTTGACAGTATGACAGTTACTTCTTATGGGTAGAGGACATTCACTGAACTAGAAATAAGGAAGGAAGAGCTGGAAAGGAGAGGTCATTGCTTATTCTGGAGAAAAGAAATTTGTGTATAAAATATAGAGAGATTTCCTGCTCTTTTTTGTTGATTGCTTCTACTTTATCTTCTAGATCACTGATTCTATCTTTAGTATCTACCATTCTGCTGTGAAGTCCTCCATTGTATTTTTTGGGGCTGGTCACTGTATTCTTTAACTCTCTAGAATTTGTTTGGATAATTCTTGTGCTTCAGCTTACTGCTTTTTAATTTTACTTTTTTTTTTATAGCCACCAGGGTCAGCACAAAAAAATCCACTGCTCCTGTATACCACCCCTTTCTTTTCTTTTGTTAATAGATACAGAGAGAAATTGAGAGGGGCAGGGCAGATAGGAAGACAGAAAGAGACACCTGCAGCATTGCTCCACTGCTTATGGAGCTTACCTTCCTGAAACTGGGGGCCAAGAACTTGAACCCCAGCCTTTGTGCATAGTGATGTGTGTACTCTACTGGGTACACCACTGCCTAGCCCCTGACCTTGTTGATTTTTCATTCTGTTGATTGCCTCATTTTAGTGAGCATCACAAGTATTGTTGCTTTAAATTACCTGTTAGGTAATTCAAAGCTCTGTTGTATTTGAGGTATTTTCCAGGCAATTCTTTTGCCTCATTGGTGTAACTCTGTCTCCTCATTATGTCAAGTGCTGTAAGGTGACCTGAGCCTTTAGTTGGTGTTTGAGTTGACTTGGGTGGCAACATGAATTCTCAGTTGCCAGTGCCTGGCAGCATCTGTGTGTCCTGTTCATGTGGGTCTGTGCAAGACCAGGGATTTGTTGTTGGGTTCAGCTGTGACTATAGCCAGTTTGCGGTTCAGTGGATTTAGGCAGTGACCAAAAGTCTAGGGTTACAAGTAGTTTGGATAGTCCTGGGGAAAATACGAGTTAAGAGCACCCCAGGTACATGACTTTAACTACATGAAAGTAATCTAGAGACTGAGACACCAGTGCCAGGACCTTAGTCCCAGCAGGTTATGGAGAGTACACTCTGTGCTTCTCTGTCTAGTGTGCTCAACTTTTAACTGAAGAAGGGTTGAACATTCAGAAATTTGCCCCCAGTGTCTGTTAATATAGAAAATGAGAACCAGTATGCTATCCATCAATGCTTCCATCAAGGTTATGAGAGAGAGAAAAATGACATCTACCAGTAACTTCCATGGAATTCACACTGTACAGGTTTTTTGTTCCCTATTCATTGCTCCAAGTCTGGGGTTATAGGATTGGTGTTTCTTGGATCTAGCACAAATATCCCCACATTCCCCCCAAGGGAAGTTCTGCACTTTAGAAATCTCTTCCCAGTTGTAGCTGGTGTTCTGTATTAGGGTGTCTTTACTGGCATGAGTGTCTCTCCTCTCCATATGGGTGGTATCACTTTGTCTCTTGCTGTGGAAGCTATTAACACAGGTTTCA
This sequence comes from Erinaceus europaeus, assembly GCF_950295315.1. Classification (NCBI taxonomy): domain Eukaryota; kingdom Metazoa; phylum Chordata; class Mammalia; order Eulipotyphla; family Erinaceidae; genus Erinaceus; species Erinaceus europaeus. The sequence goes on from NC_080167.1 coordinate 27,152,657, forward strand.
GAATAGTCTCTGTGCAAATTGTTCTCCGAATCCATTTAGTTTTGTTGTGTTCACTGAACAAGATAAACACAGTTTCTCCCTATTTGGCCATTTTACTAGAAGCCCTTCCCTCCAAAAAAATTCATTGAACATTTCTTTGTACATTGACTTATGCTAAATACAGAATACAGAATAAAAGTAAGAATTGTGCAACTAGTTTTTTTCATATTTATTAAAGATTGTTATGGTCATTTGGAGTCAATGTTTATTCCTTTTATGTTGCAACTCCAGTTAGAACTAAAAGTGTTACTTCTTATTACAGTGTAAATAGGGAGTCAGGCGGTAGCGCAGTGGGTTAAGCACAAAAGCGGAAGGAGCGATTTAAAGATCCTGGTCAAGCCCCTGCCTCCCCACCTGCAGGGGGAGTCGCTTCACAAGCAGTGAAGCAGGTCTGCAGGTGTCTATCTTTCTCTCCTCCTCTCTTGTCTTTCCCTCCTCTCTCCATTTCTCTCTGTCCTATCCAACAGTGACATCAATAATAACAATCATAACTACAACAGTAAAACAACAAGGGCAACAAAAGGGAATAAATAAATATTAAATAAAATGTAAATACATTTTTCTAGGAGAATAATTCATTTTTACTTTAATTTTTAGTTTTTTTATTTATAAAATGGAAATAACGACAAGACTACAGGATAAGAGGATACATTTCCACACAATGCCCACCCCAGAGCTCCATATCCAATCCCCTCCCATGATATCTTCCCTATTCCTTATCCCTCTGGGAGCATGGACCCAGGATCATTATGATCATTATGAAGTGCAGAAATTGGAAGGTCTGGCTTCTGTAATTGCTTCTCTGCTGAACTTGGGCATTGGCAGGTCGATCCATACTCCCAGGCTCTCTCTTTCCCTAGTGGGGCAGGGTTCTGGGGAGGTGGGGCTCCCAAGACAGATGGTGGGGGTCTTCTGCCCAAGAAAGTCAGGTTGGCTGAACCTGGTGGCTGAAAAAGAGTTAAGATATAATGCAGAACAAATTGTTGACTAATCATGAACCTAAAGGCAAGAATATTGATGGAGAATTGGGGTCTCCATTTTGGAAAAAGCTAGTAGGTCTTTTTTAGGTATATTCGAGACAGTCCATGACTTTACTAGTTTTTGCCTGAGCCTGGCATCTGATATGCGGTGGACCCAGGTTATTGTCTGGGGAGATGGTGTCATAGTTGGAAAAAGAACTAGAAAACTGGATCAGTGGAACAGTGCCTGGTTTCCTTTTGTCCTCCTCCTCTGTCTTCCCTCCTCCTCCTCCTCCTTGTTCTTCTACCCCTTTCTCCCCCCCCCCCCACAAATAAAAGAGTGAGAAAATTGGCCCAGGAAATTCAGTGTTGATACCATATGTATGAGAGAACCAGGTACTACACTGAAAAATATAGACAAATACATGGATTACTTTACAAGGAAACTTGGCAGACACAGTATTAAAAGTTTAGATTTAAGCTAATTTATCAGGATTTTTGACATTTGGTGAAAGACTAGGAATTGAATAATTCAGTGTCTTATGAAAAAATTGGTACTTTAAAAACAAAGTTTAGGGCTGGGAAAGTAGCTCTGGAGTAGAGTGCATGTCTTGCATGTGTGAGGCCCTGGGTTCAATCACCAGCATTTTATTAGAGAGAGGGAGAGGGAGGGAGGGAGGGAGGGAGAGAGAGAGAGAGAGAGAGAGAGAGGAAGAGCGAGAGAGAGAAAATATAAAGCTCGTTACTGCAACTCCCCCCTCATTGTTTTCCTTTTACTACTTTATATATAGAAGTCACAAGGTAGGGAAAATATGAAAACAAACAAACAAAAACTAGATAACCTTGCTTTTTGTTTTCAGTGCTAACTGGGAAACGACATCATCTTAAAGGACAGCAGCATTTCTTCATCAACTGTTTTGAAAGAGAAGGTTGCAGTGCTCTTTTTCTTCCTCCTGATGGCACTCTGTTGTAACATGTTCAGAAATAAGTACAACTCCAGCTTTTACCAAGCATGTTAACTGATGTTTTTATAATTCTTAGAGGTCCCCATAACAACTCCATGGGATAGACATTTTATGGAAAAGGAGCCCCATGCTCCTATTTACAAACTCTGTGACTGGCTAGCAATTGCTAGATTGCCAAACTAACTTAACTGCTTTCTTCACTGTCACAGCATGAATGCTGTCTGACTGTTGAGAACAGATTTCAGAAACTAGTGGAAATAAAATGAGGAAACTGGCTAGTAAATACTTGCTGAAATATTATTAAAGAAGTTATAAACATTGGTTGAATTAACTAAGGAGTGAAAAGGGGGCCTGATATCTTGCCTTGGCCATTGGTTATTTGGTAGTTCTTGAGGAGGAAAGTTGGTAGTCTAGGGAGCACTTCTTGCCTTAGTAATAGACAAGACATTTTATTTTCAGTGGTAAATGTAATGTTGTTGATAGCACTGAGTAAAATGTAAGAATGTAAGAATGGTAAGACTTTTTAAATGCTTAAAAGTGAATATTGTATGTTGCCATGACTTGCTATGATGGGGGGCAGATGTACAGTGTGTGTTTGTGTGTTCTTTGTGTCAGTAAGATAAGTGAGTGAAAACCCACAAGAATGAGATTGGTAGCTTCATTTTGTGATCTTTTGGATACTAAGCTGTAGAAATAAGTCACAGAACTAGATCAGAGTAAAGCTATCAAATCAGCTATCCAGGTAGCTGCAGGAACTCTCACTCAATACAAGCATGCCTCTGTTGACTTTTTGTTATTATTATTATTATTTTTATTAAACAGTCCATTGCCAGAGGTAAAGGGGAACTGAGCTGATACTCTCACCCTTCTCTTGACTTGCTCTTCAGGCATAATTAGACAGTGGACATAATGGGAATCCCAAGAGAAAGGCCAGGCCATTCCTTCAGCAAGTTATTAAATGACTGCCATGACTGGCACTATTATAGTTGCTGTAGATTAAACAGTAAATGTGACAGAGCAAAATTTATTTCATTGAGGAACTTTCATTTTAAGAGCTCAAAAATCACCAGTTGGACAGAAAACTAGCTTTGTGGTTACTTAACTGCAGTGACCTTAACTTTCACTTCTCTTCACTTTCAGTCTCCTGCCTTCAGGAGAATGTTGTTGTCATCTGGAACTATTCATTAGAGAAATTTAAGCTTTCGAGTACACTGTATTTTCACATTTTTAAGTCTTCATTCTTAGGGATACTGGTTGTCTTGATTTCTCCTGGTGTATCAAAATTTTTTCTAGCCTTTTTTTCTTCCTTACCTAGTCTATGCTCTGTAAATAATTATTTTTTTGGGGGGAAAAGGTGATTTACATGACAGTCGTGGTTATATGGGTACACTTTCTCATCTTTCCGTGAGAGGTGGCTACACACCATTCCCATCACCTCCTCAGGCTCCCTCACCACTCGGATGCTTCGCTCATCTGTACTCCTGATTTCCCATCCACTTATACTTCTGATGCCTCCACCTACATACTCCCCTAGATCTCTGATGCTACTAGAGTCAAGCAACTAAGTCCTAGAGTATAGTCCCAAATATTTGAAAAAATTGATGCCCCCAGAAATTTGTGGTTCTCACTTCTCCTGAGCTCTTAGTGCACTAGGAAGTTGTTTTATTTATCCTGACTCTCAACTCTTTATATCCTTGTTTTTCTGATTCTCAGCTCTCTTCCCACTTGCCATCCTTTACTTCACTTATTTTCTTCCATAACCTGTTCAACTTTTATTCAAAGATTGTCCCTTTTATGCAACATCTCTGACCACTCAAATTAGACTTATTACCTCTTACTAACCCACAGTGCCCCATGTGAGGGTTTGCTTTTGCAATGCGATATCCTTGGGCAGAGAGTGGGATTAATTTTGGGGGGGGGTGCTTTTCATATTTTGCCTATTTGGGTGGAGACCGCGAGAAATCAAGAAGGGAATGGGGAGATAGAGAGAGAGACACCTGCAGCATTGCTTCACTGCTTGTGAAGCTTTTGCCTTGCAGGTGGGGGGTCAGGAGATTGAACCCAGGTTTTTGCGTATTGTAGATGTGTGCTCAACCACGTGCACCACCATCTGGCCCATGGGATTACTTTTATATCTTGTATAACTAATGTTTGATACAAAGCAGATATTCAGTAAAATGCAGAGTAATATATAATAAACAGGAAGAGGAATGTGATACAAAGTTAGCATATACAGAAATGAAAATAAAAAATTCCTAAATTTCAAAGATGATATTGATAGGTAAGATGGCATGGATAAACTCTCTAGAAGGGAAAGTAGTTATCAGGTGGCCAGAGACAAGTTTATCAGGCAATTAGAAAAAAAGAAAAAAGTGGAAATAATGAATTAATGACAATAGGTATACTGTGACCCAAGAAAATATGTTGAAATTAATATTAATGTTAATCACAGAGATATCTCACTGGATGTTTTTCCTGCCATGTAGAGTCCCATTTTGAGTTCAGGAACTGGCTAGCAAGTGCTATGAAATGGGGGGGGGGGGAAGTTAGTACTATTCTCTACCTATCTATCTGAATGAAAGAGTGGTAGAGCAATAAAATTGTGCATGCCTGAGGACTCTGCTCTCCAAAAATTTAAGCAATAAAAACCTATTAACCACAGAGACTGGGGAGAAGACTCAGTGGTTAGAGTGCAAAAATTGTATAAACAAGACCCAAGGGTTATTCCATAGCATCTCATATGTTAGAGTGGTGCTCAGGGGTGTGTGTGTGTGTGTGTGTGACCTTTTTAATTGCTATATTAAAAAAATAAAGGAAAAAATAATTTCCTAAAAAAAAAAGAAAAGAAATAGTATGTGAAAAGAAGGAAGAAATCCATATAGTAGAAAGAGATGGCACCTTCTAGAGGGTGAAGTTTGCTAGCACATATTTTGGGGGGAGGTGAAGTTGTCTCTCTATGACAGCTGTTTTGGAAAGCAACATTTTCATTATTCACATAAATTAATAATAATTTCAACTAAGAAAAGTGAAAGGGAAAGTGGCCAAAGGAACTCAGATTTCAAAATAATCTGGACAGAAGAAGGAAAGAAGGCTATGAAACAAGCAAGTATGTAAACTGTGTAAAGGAGGAACACAACTCAAGGACAATGAGGAGTTGAAGTTTTGAAAAAGGTTAAGTAAGGTTGACCTTTTACATTTTATATGTAGAAGGTGGGGGCAGGCACATGGATAGAGTTCGCTTATAAACTAACTGACCTTATAATCAGAAAGAGAGAGAAAATGGAATTTCTCAGCTTCTCTTTTATTTCTGTCTTCTCTGATATGAAGAATGATCTCCACACAAGAAATAAGAGTGGAAGTAAGCAGAATAAGAGAAGATTGAAGGCCAAGATTGAAGGAGATGATGCTAGAAGTTCTGGCTGCTCTAAATGACTCTACATTTTGGGTTCAGATTCTGAGATAATGTGTTAATATCATCACTGAACTGGTAATCTTAGAGTAATTGTGATGCATATGAAAACTTTTAGAAAACTATTAATGAATAAAGTCCTAAAAAAGGGGGACATAAATATAATAGATTTTAGTGAAGTTGATGGTATCTCCACAAAAGATTCTATTATTTAAAAATACAAAAGATCCCCACCTGCAGGGGGAAAGCTTCAGGAGTGGTGAAACAGGGCTGCAGGTGTCTTCTCTGTCTCTACCCAATAATAAGTAAAAGGTTGTTTTTTTGTTTTAAATATTTACAGAAGCAAAAAGAGGAGTAGTAAAGGACATGGGGACTTTTTTTTATAAACTATTTATCTCAGACAACACAAGTTTCACTTTTGCCAGGAATACTACATATACAGATTAGGAGACTGATGCATCTATGATACATCTAGGTTCCCATAAGGCATTTGACATTATTTATCCATTTGACATTATCTAGTATGTTACTCTCTCCTTGAGGACAAGATAGAAAATTAGACTGTAGCATGGATATAGCTAGTGAATAAAATAACTTAGTATATTTATTTATCGGCTGTCCTATAGGAAGCATCTTATTCTTCACACTCAGCTGGTAGCCATCTCATTTATTTTCTTGAGAAAATAAAACCATCCACTTTTTGGTCCTCGTATTATGTGTTTTTCCTCCTACATATCTATTCATATGATCTGTCATTTATTCCGTTAGATAAACTGTCTTTTTTTTTTCTACCAGAACACTGGTTCAGCTGTGGTTTATGAGGGTGTGGGGAATTGAATCTGGGACTTTGAAGTTTCAGGCTTGAGTGTCTTTGCATAACCATTATGCTATCTATCTCCACCCTAAACTGTCATTTTTATATTCAAGTTCTTCCACTTGTGTATTGGCTTTTTTTCTCCTTATTGTGGAAGTAGGTCCTCTTATTCTAGCATTTCATCTGTCTTCCTTTCTTTATTGGCGACAGATAATATACAAACTTGCTATAAAATCTCTACCTGTCAACGCCCATGTTCAACAGGGAAACAATGACAGAAGCCAGACCTTCCACCTTCTGCACCCCATAATGACCCTAGGTCCATACTCCCAGAGGGATAAAGAATAGGAAAGCTATCAGGGGAGGGGATGGGATAGAGAGTTCTGGTGGTGGGAATTGTGTGGAGTTGTACCCCTCTTATCCTATGGGTTTGTCAATAATGTTTCCTTTTATAAATAAAAAATAAAAATAAATAATAAAAAATGAAAAATAAAATCTCTACCTGCTTATTTATTTATTTATTTATTCACATGCTCTGTCCCATGTCCCTTTCAACCTACCATTCATTTCCTCATCCTCCTTTATCACAGAACTTCTCTATGGAGGTGCCTAAAGCCTTGCCTCTGTTTTCTCACCAATCATTCCCCCTCGCCTAAGGCCACTCTGACAAGGTTGTCAGGAACTCTCAAGTTGCTAAATCTTGTGGTCAGCTCTTAGTCTTCATTTGATCCAACCTTATTGTGTCAGCAATATTTGACACATTTTTCCCAGTTTCAAAATTTTCTACACTTGGCTCCTGGGAGGAACCTCTCTTCATTTTCCTCTCATAATACTTATTGTTCAAAGGTTTTTTTGTACTGAGTTGCTTCTCCTTTCCCTGCTCATAGTGCTACCCCCAGAACTTGATTCTGGAGCATCTCCTCTTATCGGTACATATTTATTCTCTATGCCCCTCCCCACTGTTAAGTCCTGGTAACAATGCTGCAAGTTTGTTTGGACAGCAGTGTTCTAGTCCCATTAAAATGCCTCTGTATAATGATAACTCCCACATTGATTCACCAGGTGCAGCCTCCTGACCTAAATAAACTCTTTTGGCATAACTGCCTGCTTGGTATCTTTTGTGTAGTTCCTGAGAGACAGATCAAATTTAACATAACAAACTATGAGTGCCTATCCCTACTGCTCATTTTTGAATCTTACCTCTTGGTGTACACAAAGCTATTTTTCAAAAAGATCAAGAGCCCTGAAGTTTTCTTTCTCACCCTCTTCTTCCTCTTCCTCCTTCTCTTCCTCCCTCCTTTCTCTCCCCCTTCTCCTCCCCCCCCTTCTCTTTTAGGGAATATGTAGGGGAAAGGAGAGGAGGACTGGCAGGAGGAAAACTTTCATTCTGAAGGAGAAACAGTTCCAAACGGAAACTGGTTTAGGATTTCCCTTACACCTCCTATACCTGCATCTGCTTCTTCATGAGCTAATAAGTTCTTCCTCTCTTTTTTTTAGGTGTAACTATCTTCTGAGAATAATTCTTTCAACTGGAAGTTGTTGATGAGTTCAAAATAAGATTCTAAATGCTACAGAAGTATTGAAAGATTGGTAAGTATTTAACATAATAAATATAAGCAGAAACAAGATAGTTATGTGGCATTAAGCTAATCCTAAAGTAAAAACAAATGAAACTTTCCATTAGTAGAGTTAGATGTATAGTTGTAGTATATTGCACAGTGACACAAGGGAAATAAATATAATATTGAAAGGGAAAGCCAAAGTTACAAAAGGATATATATTATCCTATTTAATACTGAATATTTTATAGCTATAAACATATTAAAATGCAAGTATATGTATAGAAATACTAAATAGTATACCCATAAGGATTTAACAGTGCAGCCTTAATAATAGAAGCTGATTGTGGTCCAGGCAGTAGTAGCACAGCGGGTTAAGCACACTTGGCGCAAAGCACAAGGACTGGCATAAGGATCCCAATTCGAGCTTCCAGTTCCCCACCTGCAGGGGGGTTGCTTCACGAGCAGTGAAGCAGGTCTGCATGTGTCTATCTTTGTCTCCCCCTCTCTGTCTTCCCCTCCTCTCTCGTTTTCTCTCTGTCCTATCCAACAACAACGACAGCACTAACAACGACAATAATAATACTAATAACAATGATAAACAACGAAGGCAACAAAAAGGAAAAAATAGCCTTCAGGAGCAGGATTCATAGTGTAGGCACTGAGCCCCAGCAATAACCCTGGAGGCAAAATAATAACAATAACAATAGAAGCTGATGTCAGGATGACTCACATGTAAGTTTTCTTTTCTTCCTTCCTTTTTTTTTTGCCTCCAGTGTTATCACTGGGGCTCAGTGCCTGCAGCACGAATCCACTGCTCCTGGAGGCCACTTTTTCCCATTTTGTTTCCCTTGTTTTTGTTGTTATTATTGCCATTGGTGCTGTTGTTGACAGAGAGAAATGGCGAGAGGAGGGGAAGACAGAGGGGAGAGAAAGACACACCTGTGGACCTGCTTCACCGCTTGTGAAGCGACCCCTGTACAGGTGGGGAGCCAGGGGCTTGAACCAGGTTCCTTACTCCAATCCTTGCACTTTGTGCCATGTACACTTAACCCACTGTGCTACCGCCCGACCCCACATATAGGTTTTCTTTTCTTTTTTTTTTTTTTAATTTTTTATTTAAGAAAGGATTAGTGAACAAAAGCATAAGGTAGGAGGGGTACAACTCCACACAATTCCCAACACCCAATCCCCATAACCCACCCCCTCCCATGGTAGCTTTCCCATTCTCTATCCCTCTGGGAGCATGGACCCAGGGTCGTTGAGGGTTGCAGAAGGTAGAAGGTCTGGCTTCTGTAATTGCTTCCCCGCTGAACATGGGCGTTGACTGGTCGGTCCATACCCCCAGTCTGCCTCTCTCTTTCCCTAGTAGGGTGTGACTCTGGGGAAGCTGAGCTCCAGGACACATTGGTGGGGTCTTCAATCCAGGGAAGCCTAGCCAGCATCCTGGTGGCATCTGGAACCTGGTGATTGAAAAGAGAGTTAACATATGAAGCCAAACAATTTGTTGAGCAATCATGGATCCCAAGCTTGGAATAGTGGAGAGGAAGTGTTAGGGAGGTACTCACTGCAAACTCTAGTGTAGTCCTGCTTTCAGGTATATATTTTATAGTTTATGGATACGTGTGCACATAAGCTCTCTCTCACAGAAACTGGTGTATATCTAGGTTATGGGACTTTGTTAGAAAGTGAACTACCTGAGATGAAATTAGAGTGTACTATTAAAGGAAAGGTCTCACCCGAGTAATGAAGCTGAAGGGTTGTCATTCCACACGTGAAGTCTCTGGATACATTCTGAGGTAAAGCATGTTGAGGTAGCAATCGTTGCTTTGGTTAGGTTGTAATCGGCAGATGCAATGTTATTTGGTTTGGATTGGGAGATGCATACGGGAAAGTGGGCCCTATCCAAGGGTTCCAGGACTGGGGGAAGTAGGGGCTCTATAGTGAAGATGTGAGGTTCCTGCTGTCTTAGGGTTCAAAAAGACAATCAATAGTTAATATTATCATCACATTATTTGTTAATTGGGTTAACTTTGAAAAGTCCCTTTGTTATGGCTTGCTGGACAGTACCCAGTATCTTGTATATAGCTGTGCTGTTGGAAGCTTCTAATCTACTTGGTCTAGGCTTTTGAGAGAGTCCGCATATCAAATACATAGCCTATATATTAAAAAGATTCAGTTTGTCTTTTGAGAAACTTTGAGACATACAATTGATTTCCCCCTCTCATATTAATTAGCTACTGATTTATATGTCTACATTTTGCTAGGAGTGTACATAAACACCATTCCCACCACCAAAGGACTGTGACCCATCCCTCCCGCCCACTCCCACCCCCCACTGGCCCAGGAAGCTACATGCCTACCCCTCACCACTGGGTTTTTACTTTGGTGCCCTACTTACAATTTGATCAGGTCCTGCTTTTAGTTTCCCTTTCAGATCTTCTTAGTCAGCTTCTGTTGATGAGTGGGATCATCCCATACTCATCTTTATCTTTCTGACTTAGTTCACTTAACATAATTCCTTCTAGCTCTGTCCAAGATGGGTCAGAGAAGGTGGGTTCATTGTTCTTGATAGCTGCATAGTATTCCATTGTGTATATATACCACAGCTTTCTCAGCCACTCATCTGGTGTTGGGCACCTGGGTTGCTTCCAGGTTTTAGCTATTATGAATTGTGCTGCTATGAACAGAGGAGTACACACCTCTTTTTGGTTGGGTGTTATGGAGTCCTTGGGGTATAACCCCAGGAGAGGAATTATTGGGTCATATGGAAGGTCCATGTCTAGCCTTGTGAGAGTTTTCCAGACTGCTCTCCACAGAGGCTGTACCAATTTACATTCCCACCAGCAATGTAAAAGGGTTCCTCTGTCCCCACATCCTCTCCAGCATTTGTTGCTGCTGTCCCTTTTGATGTATGCCATTCTTACAGGAGTGAGGTGGTATCTTAGTGTTGTCTTGATTTGCATTTCTCTGATAATCAGTGACCTAGAGCAGTTTTTCATATGTTTGTTAGCCTTTTGCATCTCCTCTGTGGTGAATGTTTTGTTCATTTCCTCTGCCCATTTTTGGATGGGGTCATTTGCTTTTTTGCGGCTAAGTTTGCTGAGCTCTTTACATATTTTGGTGATTAGTTTCTTGTCTGATGTCTGGCATGTGAAGATCTTCTCCCATTCTGTGAGGGGTCTCTCTGTTTGTTTAATAGTTTCTTTGGATGTGCAGAAGCTTTTCAATTTGATGTAGTCCCATTGGTTTGTTTCTGCTTTGGTCTTCCTTGCAATTGGGTTTGATTCATCAAAGATGTCCTTGAGGTGTAGGTGGGAAAGTGTTTTACCAATGTTTTCCTCTAAGTATTTGATTGTTTCTGGTCTGACATCTAGGTCTTTGATCCATTTGGAGTTGATTTTTGTTTCTGGTGAGATAAAGTGGTTCAATTTCATTCTTCTGCATGTTTCAACCCAGTTTTCCCAGCACCATTTATTGAAGAGAGCCTCCTTTTTCCATTTAATCCTTTGGGCCCCCTTATCAAAGATTAGATGCCCATAGGTGTTGGGATTTACTTCTTGGCTTTCAATTCTGTTCCACTGGTCTGTATGCCTATTTTTGTTCCAGTACCATGCTGTTTTGATGATGATGGCTTTATAATATAGTTTAAGGTCTGGGAGTGTGATGCCTCCATTTCTGTTTCTTTTCCTTAAGATGGTTTTGGCAATTCTAGGTGTTTTCAGGTTCCAGATAAATGATTGTAGTGTTTGCTCTATTCTCTTAAAGAAGCTTGGTGGAACTTTGATGGGTATTGCATTAAATTTGTATATGGTTCTGGGGAGAATATTCATTTTGATGATATTTATTCTTCCAATCCATGAGCATGGGATATCTTTCCATTTCTTGGTATCAGTTTCTATCTCCTTGAGTAGCGACTCATAGTTTTCAGTATACAAGTCTTTCACTTCTTTGGTCAACTTTATTCCTAGGTATTTGATTGATTTTGCTGAAACAGTAAATGGGAGTGATTTCTGTATGTCTTCTTCTTCTTCAGATTTAGTGTTTGCATAAAGAAATGCCACTGATTTTTGTACATTGATTTTGTAGCCTGATACCTTGCTATATTGCCTAACAACTTCCAGTAATTTTCTACTGGATTCTTTAGGTCTTTCTATGTATACTATCATATCATCTGCAAATAGTGAGAGCTTGACTTCTTCCCTTCCAATCTGTATCCCTTTGATTTCTTTCTCTTGCCTGATTGCTATGGCAAGAACTTCCACTACTATGTTGAAGAGTAATGGTGACAGTGGACAGCCCTGTCTAGTCCCCGATCTGAGGGGGAATGCTTTCAGCTTCTCTCCATTGAGTATGATGTTGGCTGTAGGTTTGCTATATATAGACTCCACTATCTTGAGGAATTTCCCATCTATTCCCATTTTCTGTAGAGTTTTGAGCATGAATGGGTGTTGGATTTTGTCAAAGGCTTTCTCTGCATCTACTGAGATAATCATGTGGTTTTTGGCTTTGCTTTTACTGATGTGTTGAATGACATTGATTGATTTACAGCACATATAGGTTTTCTTAAGAGAAAAGACTCACGGAATCTAAGCTTTAAGCTTTATGTGGGGTTACTCCTGCTGATTGGATTTTGTCACACTTGCGATGAATGTTTCACACCCTTCTTAAGTATGTCGCGCATGGATCTTGGGATGGTACAAAGATTCCCAAAATTGTGGTTTTTATCATGTTACTTGCAGTCTGAAGAATCAGACCTCAAGCTGCTTTTTGTTCTATTTGGGGGGGAAAATGTACATGGGAGCTGGGTGATGGTGCACTGAATAGAGTACACATGCACAAAGTTACTGGTTCAAGCCCCTAGCCCCCACATGCAATAAGGTACTGCAGGTATTTTTCTTTTTCTTCCCCTGCAGGGGATGGCCAGGGGCTTTAGCGTAGGTCCTTGCACATTGTGAGATGTGCCCTTAACCAGGTGTGCCACTACCTGGCTCCCCTGTCTGTCTGTGTGTGTGTGTAAATATGTGTGCATTTCCCCCATTATTTCAGTGGTTCTGCCTGAACTGCCATTCTGATTCAGCATTACACTACTAATTCCAAGTGTCTTTCCTTTTTTCCCTTTTCTCTCTTGGGTAAGCAAATCCATGCCTGGCTTCCTTTGGTGTTCTCCAGATTCACTTCCTTTTCCTTGATGCTATAAAAACAAGATTCATGGTGACCAACACTTCTGGTCCTGGCGGAATTGGGGGGTACAGAACCCTCTTGTTTACTTTCCCTATCACATACTCCCCTGGAAGTATGGACCAAAATTCTTTATGGCGTGCAGAAGGTGAAAGGTCTGGCTTCTGTAATTGCTTCTCTCCCCCCCTTTGATATTTTTTATTATTTATTTTGAGAGACACCTGTAGTTCTGCTTCACCACTTGTGAAGCTTTCCCCCTGCAGGTGGGGACCAGGGGCTTGAATCTGGGCCCTTGCACGCTATGACATGTGCACTTAGCCAGGTGCACCACCACCTGGCCCCTGTAATTGCTTCTCCACAGGACATGGGCATTGGCAAGTTGATTCATACTCCTAGCCTGCCTCTTCCTTCCTTCCTTCCTTCCTTCCTTCCTTCCTTCCTTCCTTCCTTCCTTCCTTTTTTTTTTTTTTTTTTTTTTAAGATTTTATTGGGAGTCAGGCAGTAGCGCAGTGGGTTAAGTACACGTGGCGCGAAGTGCAAGGACCAGTGTATGGATCCGGGTTCGAGCCCCCAGCTTCCCACCTCCAGGGGAGTCGCTTCACAGGCAGGGAAGCAGGTCTACAGGTGTCTGTCTTTCTCTTCTCCTCTTTCTTCCCCTTCTCTCTCCATTTCTCTCTGTCCTATCCAACAACAATTACAGCAATAACAACAACAATAAAACAACAAGGGCAACAAAAAGGGAAAATAAATAAGTAAAAAAAGATTTTATTTATTTATTAATGAGAAAGATAGCAGGAGAGAAAGAGCCAGACATCACTCTGGTACATGTGCTGCCAAGTACTGAACTTGGGACCTTGCACTTGAGAGTCCAATGTTTTATATACTATGCCACCTCTTGGACTACCCCCAGCCTGTTTCTATCTTCCCATGGTGGGGTTAATACAGATTTCTTTTTTTTTTTTTTTTCAGCCACTCATCTGTTGTTGGGCACCTGGGTTGCTTCCAGGTTTTAGCTATTATGAATTGTGCTGCTATGAACATAGGAGTACACACCTCTTTTTGGTTGGGTGTTATGGAGTCCTTGGGGTATAACCCCAGGAGAGGAATTACTGGATCATATGGAAGGTCCATGTCTAGCCTTGTGAGAGTTTTCCAGACTGCTCTCCACAGAGGCTGTACCAATTTACATTCCCACCAGCAATGTAAAAGGGTTCCTCTGTCCCCACATCCTCTCCAGCATTTGTTGCTGCTGTCCTTCTTGATGTATGCCATTCTTACAGGAGTGAGGTGGTATCTTAGTGTTGTCTTAATTTGCATTTCTCAGATTTCTATCTTAAAACCAATTTTTTATATCTTATAGGTTCTGGTGTATTATAATGTATTATATAATATTATATAATGTATTGTATAATGTATTATAATATTGACATTATTTTTTCTCAAGAAATTAATTTCCCTTTCAATTTTTTTCTTCTATTCAGAAGAATATTGGTTAGTTTTCATATACTTATAAATTTTCCAGTATTCCTCCTATTATTGATCTCTGGTTTCATGCCTTTGTGATCCAAGAAGAGTCTTGAAGTTGATAAAACCTGCTTTGTGATCTAAAAATATTTATCCTAGATCATGCTTCACATATGCCTGGAAAAGAGTGTTCATTTTGCTATTGTTGGATTAAAATCTGCATATGCCTGGCAAGTTAAATAGTGTTAGTAAAGTTCACTGTTCCCTTATTGATTCTCTTTCTCATTGTTAAGGGTAGGTATTGAATTCCCCCAACAATTATTGTATTACTACTTATCTCTCCTTTTAGGTCTGTTAGTTTTTGCTTTATATATTTAACTATACTACTGTTGAGTGCACAAATATTTACAATTGTTATTTTCTTGAGGTATTGACCACCCTCCCATGTCATTACATAATGATGCCCTTTGTCTCCTTTGTAGCAAGTCTTTTTTAGTTCAAAGTCTAGTTTGTCTGCTGTAAATACAGCTGTCCCTACTTTCATTTGATTACCATCTGCTTGAAGTGCCTTTTTCCATCTCTTTATCCTCAATCTGTGTATCTGTGTGAGGTTAAAGTGGTCTCTTGTAGCAAGCATAGAGTGGTGGACCTGTTTCCACCCTCCCACCACCACTCCATCTTTTAATTGGAGAGTTTAATCCACATTTTAAAGTAATTATTATAGATAAAGATACTGTTGGCACATCGTTCTTTATTTTCTGGTTTTATAAATCAGTTCTGTTTCTTATTTTCTTTTATTTGTGTCTGTTTTCGTGTTTTGGGTATCAGTATTCTTTGAAGTCTTTATAATGTTCTTTTGCATACTTATTTAATTATCCCTTGTAGTTGTAGTTCTAAAAAGGCTTACAGAAAGTATCTTAAACTTGTACCATTCTATTTTAAACTGATAGGAAATTAACTTCAATAAGTCAGAAACTTTTCATTCTTCTCCCTCACATTTTAGGTTATTTTGCATAGAGGCAGAGAGAAACTGAGAGGGAAGGGGAAATAGAAAGGAAGAGAGATGAGAGAGATGCCTGAAACACTGTGTCTCCACTTGAACTCAGGTCCTTGCGCACTGCAGTGTGTGTGCTCAGCCAGGTGAGTCATGCAGAAGAGCATCTTTAAAACGAGTAAAACACTGTCTTAACTCAAGCCAGTCATACCTTAAATTCCCTAACTAAATAGTTACTGTCTTTGCTCTAAAAACTTTCAGTTCTGCCTGTTCTTCTCTGAACTCAAGGACTACTAGGTAATGCAACTTTCAGGGGTTATCACTAACCCTTCAGGTCAAATGGAACTGAAAGGTAGCTTTCCACTGGCAGTGGGGCTGTCTCAGCTCCCTTGCCAGGAGAGGGAGGGGTTACCCCAGGCACTCATCAATTTTTCAGAGTCTGGCTGGTTTAGAGGGGCGAGGGCAATGAATTAATTTCCTCATGCTTGGCAGTGAAATAACGTTCAGCCCACACGTAGCTTGGTTATGCTGACTCTTGCCTCTGTCACCACTGGGTCACCCTGCTTCCAGGTCTCCTCACTTGTCTTTGTGAGATGAGAAGTCATATAGCGAGGGGCTCTCGTGGGACTATGACTCAGCCTCTTGTTTAGTTAGGAACCAAGAGCCCAGGAGCTGGTAGAACTCCTTGAGCATCCAAATCAGGCAGATCTGCACCCCCCCCCCCCCCCCAAGTTCTTGGTTCTGCAGATGAGCCAAGCCCCTGGTTGGAGTTATTTGCAGGTAAACTGTCTGTCAAGGTCCTTCCTCTGTGATTGTTGCAAGTATATTGGTGCACAAAGGAAATCAGTTTCTCCCTGAGTTTTCCAGAGGCTGGAGAAATAAACATCAGACAGACTGATAAAGGGGAAAACCTAAAAGGAAGTATAAAAATAACACATAGGCCTCCTCTCTCTATGGAAAACATCCAATATCCAGGAAGACTGAATAACTCTCCCACCTGGTTCTAGATACCATCTTAAAAAAAAAAAAAACCTAACTAAGAAAAGAATTTTGGGGTGGTGGTTGGGAGGAAACTCAGCACATACTATGAAATCAACCTTTGCTTCCATACACACTTCCTCTCCTCCTTTTGTTCCAGTCAGAATTCCAGAGGTTGTCCCCCCCCATAAATGTGAGATCCCAATGTTATGAAATCAGAGCAAGGACTCCCACAAAGCTACCCATAGTACCTGGGCCTGGTTGGCTCCCCTGAGTTCTTTCCTTGCTTTAGGACCTGAAGCTGAGAGGAGACCTCTCTTGTGTGGCAATGCATTGGCTGGGGAAAGAGGCAGTGGTGTCAATATGTAACTGCTTTTTTTAAAAAAAAAATTACTTATAACATGGAAATATTGACAAGACCATAGGATAATTTCACACAATTCCCACCACCAGAACTCCGCATCCCATCCCCTCCCTTCAAAGCTTTCCTGTTCTTTATCCCTCTGGGAGCATGGGCCCAGTATCATTATGGGGTACAGAACTGCTCTTCTTACCCTTCTCAAACTGGCTTTTGAGGTCCAGGAGGATGCTTCAGCCGTTCACCTCATAATCTCAGTGGTGTCTTATTATTCTTGACTAGTTTCTAGGTGTCTTCAAGTGAGGAGCAGTGAAGTTAGGAATGATATATGTTACCTTCTTGGTAATACCACCTCCCTGTTTCACATTTTGAGTATTTCTGAAATTGCATTGTATTTTGAACTAATCGGTGGCATCTTATAAACACTGTCAGTAAACTGCACTGTGCTCTTGTCTGCTCATGAATGAGCTTGTTTATAACTTTTTACATTGTCAGTGTTTCACTTTAGTTAACATGTGTGGACTGCACTATAATTATTGGGTTTAATTTTCTCTGGAATTGAGTTTGGTATGTGTTTTTTTCTTTAATTCTTTTATTTATTTATTTATTTATTTGCCTCTAGGGTTATCACTAGGGCTTGGTGCCTGCACTATGAATCCACTGCTCCTGAAGGCCATTTTTCCCATTTTTTTTTGCCCTTGTTGTTTATCATTGTTGTTATTGCTGTTGTTGTTGTTATTGGGTAGGACAGAGAGAAATCGAGAGAGGAGGGGAAAACAGAGGTGGGGAGAGAAAGATAGACCCCTGCAGAACTGCTTCACTGCTTGTGAAGCAATCCCCTTGCATGTGGGGAGCCAGGGGCTCGAATCGGGATCCTTACACTGGTCCTTGCACTTTGTACCATGTGCGCTTAACCCACTGTGCTACTGCCCGACCCCTATTTTTTTTTATTAGTGATTTAATAATGATTGACAAGATTGTGGGATAAGAATGGTACAATTCCATTCCGTTTCCACTACCAGAGTTCCATATCCCATCCCCTACATCAGAAGTTTCCCTATTCTTTATCCCTTTTGGAGTATGGAACAAAGATTATGGGGAGCAGAAGGTGAAAGGTCTGGCTTCTATAATTCCTTCACCTCTAGACATGGGCATTGACAGGTCAATTCATACCCCCAGCCTGTTTCTGTCTTTCCCTAGTTGGGTAGGGCTCTGGGAAGGTGGGGTTCCAGGACACATTAGTGAAGTTGTCTGCTCAAGGAAGTCAGGTTGGCATTGTGGTAGCATCTGTGACTTGGCTGAAAAGCCCTAAGATATAAAGCAGAATAAATAGTTTAATAATCAGGAACCTAAAGGTTCTAAAGGTAAGAATATAGCAGATGAGATTGGAGCCTTCATATTGGAAGGAACTAGGAAGTCTGTTTTAGGTATATTCCAAGAGGCCCATGACTTTACTAATTTTTGCCTGAGCCTGACAGCTAACATGCAGGTGGGCTGAAAGTATTGTCTGGGAAGATGGTGGCAGAGTTGGGAATAGGACTAGAAAGCTGGATCAGGCTGAGAGTAGCTCCCAAATATGGGAAAAGTGTATAAATACCATTAACTGTAAACCCCGTCGATCAGACCTAGGGCCCATGCCTATTCATATTCAGTACAGGGTCCTGTGTAACCTCTGCATCCCTGAGCTCACATTACTTGCTGGCAACTAGGAACATTCTAGGCTACACTCATTTTAGGACTAGTCTTCCCCTGTGTTGACTCAGCCTCCCTTTGGAGAATGGGACAGTCCTTACCATTGTTCTACATTGACAAGGTCTTGTAGAGGCCCACAAGAGGGTTTATGATGTTGTTTCTGATGGAGATGACCAGTGATGGTGGAAAGAGGGATCTGTTAGAAGTCTAGGCCCATCATATCTATGTGGAAATCCAAAGATTCTCTGACTGGGGCTCTAGATGATGGGGTGGCTTGGTAGTGACCAAAAGAGCCATCATTAAAGTGTGCCCTTATCCAGATTTTGTAGTCCTTACTTTATTTGATATAATTAGTCTTAGAGTGATTGAGGGAAGTGAAATAGAAAGTAGGTGAGGCAGGTATCTAGGTCTAAGTAGAAACTATTTGATTAAGTACTTTATGGTGTCATTTTTTTAGGTCTTTCTGCTTGCTTGCTGTACTTACTGAGTCACATTAGACTATTGCACACTTTTACTTTAAGCTATATATTTTCTCCCAACTTAAGAATACATGTGTACTTGTGCCCTATCTCATGGGCCCTGGTCTGTATCTAGGTTCTGTAACTTTGTTAGGAAGTGTACCACCCAAAATGGAATTAAGGAGTCCAATGAACTAGGAAAGGTCTCACCAGAGTATTGAAGCTCGAGAGTTGATATCCCAGATCTGGCATCCCTGGACACTGTCCCAGTGAAACACTTGGCAGAGGTGGCACTGGTTGCATTGATTTGGTTGAGATCAGGAGATGCAGTATCAAATGATATGGATCAAGAGAAGCATGAAGGAAAATGAGCAGAGCCCCAGAAGTTCCAGGACTGGGAGAAATACGGGTTTATAGAGAACGAGGAAGGGTCCTTGCTGTCTTAGAGTTTAAGAAGGCAACAGATAGTTATTATTATAACCAAGTTATTAGGGAACTTGGTTTACTTTGAAAATCCCATGGTTAGGATTTACTGTAGTATGCAAGACCTTTTGGTATGTGTTTCTAATCATCTTTTTTTCTTTTATAGCTCGGTCATGAGCACGGACAGTAACTCATTGGCTCGTGAATTTCTGACCGATGTCAACCGGCTTTGCAATGCAGTGGTTCAGCGGGTGGAGGCCAGGGAGGAAGAAGAGGAGGAGACACACATGGCAGCACTTGGGCAATACCTTGTTCATGGCCGAGGATTTCTGCTACTTACCAAACTCAATTCCATTATTGATCAGGTAATATCTTCATATTAAAGAATTTGTCTCCATATTATAGCTAAGCATATGTACATACTTTCTGGGCTACTTAGTTTCTGAGAGTGTCTTTCCCCAAAGTCTTATCTTTCATATACTCCAACAGAGACAATTAAACCCATTTATGAGCATATTGTTTACTAGGATACTTTTCAAATTGCCTGTAATATCATAGATTATAGAGTGCACACACACACACACACACACAAACACACACACACACAGATATACTGACATATGTCTTGGGAAGATAGTAAACTGGGTCATTATGATAACAGCAACCCTTAGTAAAATGATTTTAAATATATCAACAGTGAGTTAATGACTCATGATTCTGTAAGTCATGCGGGTTCAACTGGGATAGCCATCTCTGCTCCTTTGTATTGCTCAGCTTACGTCTGAATTTTCAGTCAGTTGACAGAAGTTAGAGCTGTAGGTTGGACTGTTGGTCAGGACACCTCAGTTCCCATGCACATGATCCTCGTCTTTCAGTAGGATGCATTCTTTACATAGTAGTGGAAGCATTCCAAGCAGTGTGAGGGGGAAACTGGAAGAAGTTGTGAAACATCACTTCTGCTGCATCCTACTGGTCAAAGCAAGTCAACAGGCCAGGACAGATTTAAGAAATGAAAACATAGACTACATCACTAGACAGTAGGAACTTATTTGCGGCCATGCTTTATCTACCACAGTCTCCTTTTGGGCCACAACTATTGGCATTCTTCTCATACTTCTTCCCTCTCAGGACTCTCAAAATGTCATTGCATCATTGTATCAGACTCAAAGTTCATGATCTCAGGGTAGGTGAGATCACTTATTCTGGAGGCAGATGTGGCTTCCAGGTAGTTTCATTGCATCTCTTTTCTTCCGTTTCAGTAGTTTCATTTAATTTCTTTTTTTTTTAATTTTTTTATTTTATGAGAAAAATATTGTTTTACAACATTGTTGGTTTGGGGAGATAGCATAGTGGTTAGCTGAAGGCTTTCATGCCTGAGGCTTTGAGGTATCAAGCTCAATCTCCAGTACCACCATTAGCCAAATCTGAGCAGTGCTCTGGGGAAAAAAAAAAAAAAAGTTATTACAAGGGGATACAGTTTCATTCCAAAGTTGATGCCAGCACACCTCACCCATTATTAAATTTCTGTCACTCTCTGTTATACAGCATTGGGCCCCCACCCCATTTTCACACACTTTTCCTTTTTTGAATTTTTGGATTTACTAAATATATGTTTCACTTTGTATTTTCCCTTATTTTGTTTCTTAAATCTTAACCTATGAGTGAGGTCATCCAGTATTTGCCCTTCTCCTTCTGGCTTATTTCACTTAATATAATTCTTTCTAGTTCCATCTATGATGATGCATCTCTTCTTACTGACAGGGACTTGTGAGCTAACAAGACAAGTCAGCCACCCCCCACACACACACACATATTCAATATGCACTGATAAGATAGGAACAAGTTAACCACTCTGGATGTTAGTATTTAAGCATAATAATGATAAAATGTACATAGCTGCCACCAATCTAATGAAATCCAGTTCAGCATATGGTGGTGTTTCTTATTCTGAGATATGGGGATGTATTTTCTTTCTTGAGAATAACCCCCTAGTTTCCAAGACTTTTGCTTCTACTCTTTCCAATGTCTCCTCTTTTTTTATAGTAGCCCGTAGTTTGCAATTTCCTCACCTTGCTATAGAAAAAAAAAGACAACCCGACCCCACCAATGTGTCCTGGAACCCTGCCTCCCCATAACCTTTCCCCACTAAGAAAAGAGAGAGACAGGCTGGGAGTATGGATCAGCCTGCCAATGCCCATGTTCAGTAGAGAGGCAATTACAGAAGTCAGACCTTCCACCTTCTGCACTCCATAATGACCCTGGGTCCATACTCCCAGAGGGATAAAGGAAAGCTTTCAAGGGAGGGGATGGGATACAGAGTTCTGATGGTGGGAATTGTGTGGAATTGTACCCCTCTTATACTATGGTCTTGTCAATATTTCCATTTAAAAAAAAGAAAAGAAAAGAAAAATGGGGACTTACAGATCTCTTTGTCCCTTCTAGTTTAAGCTGTTTTAACATGTCAGTCATTTTTATAACAATAGTCTTTTCTTTTAGTTGTGTGGGTTTCCTCTGAGTCTTAATGTAGTTACTCCATGCTCCCCAAAGCCACATCTGTAATAGCATTTGAGGCCCATGTCTCTCTGCTTGGGGCATGTAGGGCTTATTGAAGCAATGCCTTCAAGGTTCTTAGTAGTACTTTGATCTTCCTACTTGGTTCAACTAGCTTGTACTTTGATTTTTCTGGGGTATCACAGTCCTTTAATAAATATTGGTATTGGGAGAAGGCAGAGGAAGAGGAAATGGGGAATTGTTAGAGGAACTAATGGTTTGCAGGTCCAATTCTGCTGCTACTGATCTGTTCTTTTGGTAACCCACAAACTAATAATAGCTTTTGCATTTAGAAGAATATGTGACAAGGCCATATATGATTCTGCAAAGTCTAAAATATTTGCTATCTGAGCTTTTAAAAAAAAAAGTTTATAACCAAAAAAGTTTATGGCCTAATTTAGGAAATATTATTAGCATAATGGTTACCATCTATGAGGAAAACAGTACATGTAACTATTCTGTGACATCAGAAGCATTTGACAAAATTTATTCATCACAGTAATTCTAAAAATAAATCAAGAATAGAGGGTTTCACATACAAAGACTAGAAAAACCCATTTTAATAAGAAGCTTTTGCAATAGAAGCAATGTGAGAAATGCTATTAACTATGTGCAGTATTATGTTTAAAATATGCAGTAGTAAAGTGGAATATGAAAATAAGGAGAAGTGTTAGAATGATGACAGACAGACTATGACCCACATAGTCAACGACTGCCACCTCTCCAGATTCAAAGGAGGTCTCGAAACTTTACATCAAGCTCAACCTGACGCTGTTGACTGGCTACGGAAGAAGGGCAAATGCTAGAAGAAGAAGAATGATGATGAGGCTCAAAATACTGTTTTAAAATGATGTGTACAGAAAAATGCAGGCTATCATCTGAAGAGATTCTATTTATGGTGCTATTAAGGGACTTAAGTAAATAACACACACTTATTTCTGATTACATCTGGCACATTACATTTAGTTAACGTCACAATGCTGATTTAAAACAATACAATTAATACTAATGAAAGTAATTTAGTATTCCATCAAATTCTGGATATAATTCAAGTTTCTTAGCATTATCATTCTGATTCCTATTTTATTTTATTTTATTACTTTTTCCCACCACTACCATCTTCACCCCTATACATACCCACAATAGTTCTCCCACAGTCTTGAAAGTAGGTTGACTTTTTTTTTCATATTTGTATACTCAATTGTCTATATTCTGTATGCGAGTGAAACCATTATGTAGTTGCCCTTTACCTCCTTACTTGCTTTACTGAGCATAATCTTCTCCAATCCCATCCACTTTATCCCAAAGGACAATATTATCCCTTTTTATTGCTGCATACTACTCTTGAGTATATGTCTCATAACTCATCCTGATTCCTTAACCTACGTCCATTTGTCTTAAGTATCTATCTGGTATCTCGGTCCTGCTCCCTGAACTACTTGCCTTTTCTGTCCATCTTGCTACCACGACTTTGGAGGCCACAGTAAGCAATAAAGAACCTATCTAAACAGTAGGATTGTGAAGGAGACAGTGTGTCAGACCTAGTGGGCAGCTAAAATTCGTTTCTGGGAGTTGGGTGGTAGTACAGTGGGTTAAGCACACATGCACAAGGACCAGAGTAAAGATCCTGGTTCAAGCCCCTGGTTCCCTTCCTGCAGGGGCGTTACTTCACAGGCAGTGAAGCAGGTCTGCAGGTGTCTATCTTTCTCTCCCCCTCTGTTTTCCCCACCTCTCTCCATTTCTCTGTCCTGTCTAACAACGACAGCATCAATAACTACAACAATAATAACTACAACAACAATGAAAAAAACAACAAGGGCAACAAAAGGGAAAATAAATTTTAAAAATGGTTTCTTTTTTAAGGTTCTTTTTTAAAGTTTGTTGTATTTAATATATATATATATATATATATATATATATATATATATATATATTCTTGATTTTCACTTTTACTTGGGAAGGTCTTTGGTTTCTGAAAATAAAGCTACTTGGATGGGGGCAACAGGTATGAAATCTTTTGTGGGAGGAAAAGCTTCACAGAAGAGGTATTGTGGGGGATGGGCCTTGAAAGTAGTGAGGGAGCCCTGAGCTAAGAGGAAAGAATGAGAGAAGATTCAGATCATGCGTTTAATAAGTAGAGGCCTGGAGACAGGAATGCCTGTTCACATAGCAGTGATGATTTGCCAGTGTACTGTTGTGGAATAAGGACTAAGTTAAAAGGACAGCATGTCTGTAACACTTCTTCACAGACCCTTGAGGTTTCTGCAGTCTCCATTAGAATGTTATTAGTTCACCTGTTGAACAGGTTAGAAAGAGTGCATAGGAGAAACATGCTGAAAGTTAGTTTATATTTTTAAGATTATATACATTTTGTTGGCATCTTAAAAAATTTGAGGCACAGAACAAGCAGGAGCATGGAAATGTTGTCCAGATATATTAGGTCTCTAATTTTGAAAGTATGTACATGGAAATGGCATCCTTTGACACATTGTTTATGTACATCCAGAATTTAAAGTCATTCATGCAAATAATATTTCTTGACTATCCAACTACATTGTAGGCATTATATGAAGGAGGTTATTATTTGGGTCAAGAACTCCAAAGATTATGCTCTGAGAGAAGACTGGGAAGTATGGAAAAGCTTCCATCGTATTTAGAGATAAATCCAAATTCCTTTGTATGTTATACCTTGCCACCTTAGATCTGATGCTCTCTACCTCATGTATAACTTCCAGCCTCAACTCCTCATACTCTCTCCCTTTCTATATAGTCTAGGTACTTTTGCCTGCTTGTTATTCTATGGAAATAAAAATCAAATCTATTTCCCTATTCACTGTAAACTTCCCTTGAGCCCTTATGCACCAGATTTCACATGGATGCCTTTACGTGTAATCTCTATCCTGTTGTTCAGTTTTCTCATAGCACAGTAACACTGACATTTTCTTACTTACACCCATTATTTTCTGTCTTCCTGCTACCATGTCAGCTTTAAGAGGTTGTAAATGTTGTCTTTCATGTTTCTTACTGTATCTGAAATGCCTGGCACATATAGAGACTCAATAAATACTGTTTTTTAATAAATAAGAGGAAAATGGAATTCAGACACAAACTGTTGGGCAAATTACTTACTGTACTGTAAGTGAATCAGGAACATGAAACTTAGTGACCAAGGGGCCATTAGAGAAGTCTCCCCACCAAATGTAAATTTGCCCAATCCTTTTGGATAACAGTCAGGAGAACTCTCAGAAGGCTAAAAGTGGACCTACCCTATGACCCTGCAATCTCTCTCCTGGGGATATAGCCTAAGGAACCAAACACACCCGTTCAAAAAGTTAGTGTATAGCTATGTTCATAGCAGCACTATTTGTAATAGCTCAAACCTGGAAACAACCCAAGTATCCAACAACAGATGAGTGGTTGAGTAAGTTGTGGCATATATACACAATGGAATACTATTCAGCTATTAAAAGTGGTTAATTCACCTTCTTCACCTTATCTTGGATGGAACTGGAAGGAATTATGTTAAGTGAGATAAGCCAGAAAGAGAAGGTTAAATATGGGATGATCCCACTTATAAACAGAAGTTGAAAAATATGAACAGACCTTGCCAGTGGATCCAGGAACCTCATCTCTCCAGAACCCTGTCCCACTAGGGAAAGATAGAAACAGGCTGGAGTATGGATTGACCTGCCAACTCCCATGTCCAGCAGAGAAGCAATTACAGAAGCCAGACCTCCCACCCTCTGCTCCCCACAATGATACTGGGTCCATGCTCCCAGAGGGATAAAGAATACGAAAGCTTCCAGTGGAGGAGATGGGATATGGAACTTTGGTGGTGGTAATTGTATAGAATTGTACCCCCTCTTGCCCTCCAGCCTTGTTGATCATTGTTAAATCAATAATAAGAAAAATAAAGAAAGCAAGCATGAAAGAAAAATAAGAACAGAAAAGAAAACACAAAGCAGATCTTGGACTGCAGTTGGTGCATTGCACCAACGTAAAAGACTGGGGTGGAGAGAGGGTCTTGGAATATGATGGCAGAGGAGAACCTGGAGGGGGTTAAATTGTTATGTGGAAAACTGAGAAATATTACACATATACAAACTATTGTATTTTACTGTCGACATAAACCACTAATCCTCTAATAAAGGGGAAAAAAATTTCTCCACCAAGGAATGAAGACCTGAAGAATGGGAGGGAGAGATAGCATAGTAATTATGTAAAGGCTTCTTATGCCTGAGGTTCTGAAGTCCTAGGTTCAGTCTCCCAGAGAGAAAGAGAGAGACTGAAGAATGACTTAGTACTTGGCAGTGGGAGGGTAGTGACAGAACTGCAAAAGTGAGGAACCATTTTATGAAGGGTCTTCTAACTCTGTAAAGGGGTTATATTTTACTTAATTAAAAATTGTATTTATTTCAGAAGAGAAAGACTAGAGTATCATCCAGCATAAGTGATGTCAGGAATTGAATATGGGGACCTTAGACTTGCATGTCCTAAACTTACCTAACTGAGCCATTTTCCTGGCTGTCTTCCCACTCCTCCCCAAATCAGGACATTCATGCTTGCATATTTCCACTGCTCCCAGCAGACTAAAGTTTATAGAGTGAAGAGAGGGGAGGAGGGAGGGAGGGAAGGAAAGAGAGGGAGAGAGAAGAGAGAGAGAGACAGACAGGAGAGAGATAGTACAGCACCAGTCCACCATTTCTGAAGCTTCCCCTTTGTGTGGTACTCTGATTTGGTGGCTGGGAGCTTGAACTTGGCAGTATGCACTCTATCGGGTTGAGCTATTTCTGGTCACGTGCACCTTTTCCTTAACATTCAGATCTCTGTATCCAACTGTTTACTATGTGTCCTTCTATTTGCATAGCCTACAGATATCTCAGGCTTTGTGTATTTAAAAACTGAATACATTACCTTTACTCAAACTTACTACCATCCCTAAACATCCTGTCATAGTGAGTACATTATCAGTAACCTGGTTTCTGAAACAAGAAATTTTCAGGTTCTTTCAGATCATTTCCCTCCTTACTTATGCCCAATAATCAGCTGCAAGTACTTTTTATTCTCCCTTATAGTTTAACAGCTATTTCTCCTTTTCAGTTTTACTGTAAGATACTTCACATCATTTGTCATCTGGATCCCCTGCCCCTAGCATGGATCAATCCCATCCCCTCACTGTCTTCTTCCGTACAGTGGTTAAAATGGTCTTTCTACCTTCTACCTTCTGCAACCCTCAATGACCCTGGGTCCATGCTCCCAGAGGGCTAGAGAATGGGAAAGCTATCATGGGAGGGGGTGGGTTATGGAGATTGGGTGGTGGGAATTGTGTGGAGTTGTACCCCTCCTACCTTATGTTTTTGTTCATTAATCCTTTCTTAAATAAAAAATTTTTTAAAAAAAAGAAAAAAAATGGTCTTTCTAATAAACAAATTCCATTGTATCAACCTGACCTCTCCACTAATTGATAGGAGGAATTGATACTTGATTTATCATTAATTCCTTGCCCACCCATGATCTAAGTTTAAAGATCCAGCTCTCTAGTTCTAGGTCCACTTCTGTATGTCTGATAATTTTTGCTCCTTTAAACTCTTAAACTGAGTATATGTACCATTCTTGGGTACTTACTTATACTACATGCCTTTTGTTGTTCTTTAACTGTTTGTATGTATATATTTGATGGACCAAATAAGGGGGACCCTCCAGGGATTGGACCATATCTTCCAGAAAGGGTAAGACAGTAAATGCTGTGGACATAGTGTGCAGTTGATAAATATTTATGAAATTATATCTGTTAATAATAAGTCTTCATATATTGTTTATTAATAATGCCTATTTTTCTTTTAAAAAATTGTTCTCTGAGTTTTACATTTAACTGCATGCAGACTTTGTTTTTTTCTAGTAAATTAATGTTATTGCTAACTACATAGGACTTTCATTTTCACCTACCAAGCTTTTTTCTTAGGTGAGGAATTTCTGCAATGTGCATGGTGGCATAACGAACTGTTGTGGGGAAAGAAAAAAAAAGACAACACAGATGTGCTAAATACCATCAACTACTCTCACACTCTTCTGTTACTGGAAAAGTCTATAAAGTGAAAAGAATCACAACTTTAATTGCATTTGAGATGAGTTAATTTGGTTCCTAGTTTCTTAAATGCAACCTGTAAGAATAAAGAAGTATTCGCTTCAGTTTGAAGGATTAGAAACCAGTGCCTTATGATCTAAGAACATAAAAAGCTTCTTCTGTTTCTAATCTAGGCACTGACATGTAGAGAAGAACTCCTGACTCTTCTCCTCTCACTCCTTCCATTGGTATGGAAGATACCTGTTCAGGAAACAAAGGCAGCAGGTAAGTTTTTCTTTATTATATAACTTATTTTTCAGAAAATCCTCTGGGGAAAAATGTCTCATTGAGAAGTTCTTTCTATCTTCATGGTTGATATTGATCAACCTCACAACATTTATCAGTTTGTTCAATAAAAAAATTCTTTCTTCTAAGATCTATTTTTCAACTTCGCTTATTTAATTTGATAGGACAGAGAGAAATAGAAAGGGAGGGGGATAGCGAAGGAGAGAAAGTCAGAGAAACAGCTGCAGCACTGCTTCATGCACTGTGAAGCTTCTCCCCTGAAGGTGGGAACCAGGGCTTGAACATGGTAATGTGCACTTAACCAGGTGCACCACCGCCTGGCCCTTCAATAAAAAAAAATTTTAGGCAAGTGTTTTTTTTTTTTTCTAGTAATACAAAAACCAGAGTGCTTCTTGGGGGTGGTGGGGCCTTATAGGGGTGTAATTGTGGTTAGAAAATTCATGAAGAAGTAGAATAACTGCCAAATGGAGAAAATCTAGGCATGTATCATAGTGTCTGAGGAGTGGACTGAGAAAAGTTTGAAGAAAGAGATTAAAGTACCTTTGTTTCTCATAATGATTACCTTTTTTTTTTTTTTAATTATCTTTATTGGATAGAGACAGCCAGAAATCAAGAAGGGGAGGGTGATAGGGAGAGAAACCTGCATCCCAGCTTCACCACTTGTAAAGCTTTTCCCCTGCAGATGGGGACCGGGGGCTCAAACTTGGGTCCTTGCACATTGTAATACATGCACTCAACCAGCTGCACCACCACTCGGTTTCAATGATCACCTTTTGTGACTAGTACTCTGTACCAAGACTTGCAGTATTTGTTTTAGCTTAGTTATCTGGTGTCTCTTTTAAAGGATAAATATGAAATAGTATTTTGTTCCAAGACATGGTAGAATTATTAAACTTAATGGCCAGTACTGTGTATATTTTACATATATATATATATATATAATATGAAATTCAATTAAAATGATTTAGCAGGGCTATTTATTACCATATATTTTAATTTATTTCTGATATAAAGCCCTCTTTTCAGGGAGCTAAGCTTTTATAATATTGTTTTCCTGCTAATTTGTTGATACTTTAACTCTCTGCTCTTACTTTCTTTTGCATTTGTAGAATATGTAAATTATTAATCACTTAAGAAATCTGATTATTGTTCTTTAGGAGAAATTGTCTTACTGTCTTTAAGTAGAATTTGTCACACTCATAACCTTCGCCATCCTCTCTTAATTAACACACAAATCTTTTACTTACAGATTTTTATTACTCATCCCAAATTGCAGTTATATTTTACATGTTAGCTCTTTTGTTACATATTGTTGAAAATGCAAAGACCACTTCCTGTTACACTTTTAGTTAACGAAAAGGAGTTATTCATTTGCCCAAAGAAATACATATCATATGCTGATAACATACCAGCCTTAGGTTCTAGGTACTGAATTTCATTTTTGTTTTGTTTGTTTGTTTTAAAGACAGAGCAGTAGAGAGGCAGAGAAAGAGGTAGAGAGTGAAAGAGACCACAATACCAAAGTTTCCTTCATTGCAGTGGAGGCTGGGTTTGAACCTGGGTTTGCACATGGCAAAGCGGCACACTACCCACGTGAGCTATTTCCCCTACTCTGCAGGCACTGAGTATGCAATAGTGGTCTATATTTGTGCCTAATTAAGTGCATAGCACATTCAGTACATATTTTGAGTTCTTTTAATCTTAGCCTTAGAGATTATTTAATATACATTTAATAATTTTGGAAAACCATAAACTTTTAAAGTTATATCACTATTACAGACTAAATATAATTTTAAAGAATATATCTTACAAAAATAACATATCTTTTTTTCATATTGTATTTTTTATTAGTGATTTAATAATTATTGACAAGATTTTGGGATAAGAATGGTACAATTCCATACAACTCCCAGCTCCAGAGTTCCATAGCCCATCCCCTCCATTGGAAGCTTTCCTATTCTTTATCCCTCTGGGAATATGGACCCAGTATCATTGTAGGGAGCAGAGGGTGGGAGGTCTGGCTTCTCTAATTGCTTCTCTGTTGGACATGGGCATTGATAGGTCAATCTATACTCCTAGCCTGTTTCTATCTTTCCCTAGTGGGGTAAGGCTCTGGGAAGGTTGGGTTCTAGGACACATTGGTGAGGTTGTCTGCCCAGGGAAGTCAGATTGGCATCATGGTAGCATCTGCTTCTTGGTGGCTGGAAGCATTAAGATATAAAGCAGAACAAATTGTTTAATAATTTGGAACCTAAAGGTAAGAATATAGTAGATGAGCTTTGGGGTTTCCATATTGGAAGGAGCTAAGAAGTCTATTTTAGGTATATTCCAAGGGGCCCATGACTTTACTGATTTTTGCCTGAGCCTAACAGCTAACATGCAGAGGGAGTGAAAGTATTATCTGGGTTGAGTTCCCAACTCTGACATCATCTTCCCATACAAAATAAAATAATCTTAATACTCTCTGTATCTTAGTTATTAACTGAAAGAGATTTGTAGGGGGCTAGGGAAATGGCATAGTGGTTATGCAAAAATACTTTCATACCTGAGGCATCAAAGGTCCCAGGTTCAATTCATCATACCACTATAAGCCAGAATTCACCAATAATCTGGTGAAGAAGGGAGAGAGAGAGGGGGAGAAGAGGAGGAGGAAGAAGAAGAAGGAGAAGGAGAAGAAGGAGAAAAAAGAGAAGGAGGAGAGGAAGAAAAGATAAATCATGTGATGCAAATATCAAATGATTTAGTTTCTGATGTCAGATTTTATTTATTATATTTAAAAAATTTTTTTGTTATCTCTATTTATTGGATAGAGACAGCCAGAAATTGAGAGGAAAGGGGGTGATAGAGAGGGAGAGAGACAGAGAGACACCTGCAGCACTGCTTTACCACTTGCAAATCTTTCCCCCTGCAGGTGGAGACCGGGGGCTTGAACTCAGGTCCTTGCACACTGTAATGTGTGTGCTTAACCAGATGCGCCACCACCTGGGCCCTATTTATTATTTTTAACAGAACACTACTCAGTTCCCATTTATGGTGGTGCTAGTGATCAAACTTGAGACCTTTGGTGTCTCCGGAATGAAAGTCTCTATGCTATCTCCCCAGCCCTAATGCTAATTTTTTTTTTTTTTAGGTTATGGTTAAAATCAGATTTACTTTCTGTTCTCCTTTGTTGTTTTTAAGCTATTTGTATCCTTTGATCTAATGTCACCTGGTATGAGATGGGTATCATGGGGTAAAGTAACCCAGAGGCAACAAATAACTATAGAAAATCAGCCCTACAGTGAAAATATAATGAAGCTAAGCTCCAAAAGTGGATGATAAGTAAGAGGGTAATTGAACTTTAAACATTAAGATATTCTAAACAGTCTTTCTTCATTTTGTCAGATTTTAATCTACCATTCTCAGCTGGTATAATCCTGACCAAAGAAAAGAACTCATGTTCACAACGACCTACTCAGGAAAAATTATATTTAGAAAGAAGTGCCCCATCTGGTCCAGTTTCAGCAAAAGTAAATGTTTTTAGAAAAAGCAGACAACAGCGTAAAATCGCACATCGATACTCTATAAGAGATGCAAGAAAGACACAGATTTCCACTTCAGATTCAGAAGCCAATTCAGATGAGAAAAGTGTAGGAGTGAATAAGTACAGACGGTCCCATCTGCTGCAGCATTTTGTAACACATTCTCCTAAAGAAGACCTCCTTACAGCTAAACTTGACCATACGTCCACCAAAGAGCAGACTCCTCCAGAGACAATGGCTTCAGAAAGTTCCAGAGAGATTATTCCAAGACAGGAGTCAAATACTGACATTTTAAGTGAGCCAGCTGCCTTGTCTATTATCAGTCAGATGAACAATACACCATTTGATTTATGTCATGTTTTGTTATCTTTACTAGAGAAAGTTTGCAAGTTTGACATTACCCTGAACCATAATTCTGCCCTAGCAGCCAGTGTGGTACCCACACTGACAGAATTCCTAGCAGGTGTTGGGGACTGTTGTAATCTAAGTGACAATTTAGAGAGTCAAATGGTTTCCTTAGGTTGGACTGAAGAGCCAGTGGCTTTGATTCAACGGATGCTTTTTCGAACAGTGTTGCATCTCATGTCTGTAGATATTACTACTGCAGAGATGATGCCAGAACATCTTAGAAAAAATTTAACTGACTTACTTAGAGCAGCTTTAAAAATTAGAACTTGTCTAGAAAAACAGTCTGATCCTTTTGCACCAAGACAAAAGAAAACACTACAAGAGATTCAGGAAGGTTTTGTGTTTTCCAAGTATCGTCATAGAGCCCTTCTTTTACCTGAGCTTCTGGAAGGAGTTCTACAGATCCTGATCTGTTGTCTTCAAAGTGCAGCTTCAAATCCCTTTTTCTTCAGTCAGGCCATGGACTTGGTTCAAGAATTCATTCAACATCACGGGTTTAATCTGTTTGAAACAGCAGTTCTTCAAATGGAATGGCTGGTTTTAAGAGATGGAGTTCCTGCTGAGGCCTCAGAACATTTGAAAGTTCTAATAAATAGTGTGATGAAAATAATGAGCACTGTCAAAAAAGTGAAGTCAGAGCAACTTCATCATTCAGTGTGTACAAGGAAAAGGCACAGGCGGTGTGAATATTCACATTTTATGCACCATCACAGAGATCTCTCAGGTCTTCTGGTTTCAGCTTTTAAAAATCAGGTGTCCAAAAATCCATTTGAAGAGACTGCAGATGGAGATGTTTACTATCCTGAGCGATGCTGTTGTATTGCAGTGTGTGCTCATCAGTGTTTACGACTACTGCAGCAGGCCGCCTTGAGCAGTACTTGCATCCAGATTCTGTCAGGCGTTCACAGTGTTGGAATATGCTGTTGTATGGATCCCAAATCTGTCATCATTCCTTTGCTCCATGCTTTCAAATTGCCAGCACTGAGAAACTTTCAACCGCATATCCTGAATATCCTTAGCAAACTTATTTTGGATCAGTTAGGAGGAGCTGAGATATCACAAAAAATCAAGAAAGCAGCTTGCAATATCTGTACTGTGGATTCAGATCAACTGGGCAAATTAGAAGAGACACTGCAGGTACACTCGTATGATAATGAGCCTTCCTCAAACTTATCTAGTCCTTCTTATAAATTCCAAGGGATCCTTCCCAGCAGTATATCTGAAGACTTGTTGTGGAAATGGGACGCCTTAGAAGCTTATCAGAATTTAATTTTTGAAGAAGACAGACTGCATAGTATGCAGATTGCGAATCATATTTGTAATTTAATCCAGAAAGGCAATGTAGTTGTTCAGTGGAAATTGTACAACTACATATTTAACCCTGTGCTCCAAAGAGGAGTTGAGTTAGCACATCATTGTCAACATCTTAGCATTGCTTCAGCTCGAGCTCATATATGCAGCCATCACAACCAGTGTTTGCCTCAGGAAGTGCTTCAGATTTATTTAAAAACTCTGCCTACCCTGCTTAAATCCAGGTTTGTATGTGTACACGTGTATAAATGCTTTTGAACATGTGTTTGTGCAAACACTTGAACTTTTATCCTGATAACTTACCAGTAATATAATTATCTTTACTCTTTTTTTTCTTAGTAATTTTAGTTTAACAGTAAAAAAAAACATCTATCGCAAGTACCATTTTAAGGACTCAAAGACAGATGCATTGATTTTAATTTTCAGTAAACAAAATGTACATTTTTATTTGCTTGTCTTATATCATGCCTTGTATATATAATGATGCTGCTGAGCAGCCTTCCCAATCCAGCTTTCAGTTTTTTACTACTATTTTTTGATAGAGAGAAAGAAAGACAGATAGACAGACAGACACTGGCCATGGCATCATTCCACCATACATAAAATTCCCTTGGTGCTATTTATGTGGTGCTCCCAAATGATGCCAGGGCCTCACACACTATTTACTATGTGAGCTCTCTCCTAGCCAGACCCATCCACCCCCAAGTAAAAATTCAAATATATCCCTGGGGGAAAAGCTGGACACAAATACAAATTAGCCAATAGCAGCAGCATGGTTAAAATATTGTATTATTTTTATTTTATTTTATTTACTTTTAAATATACTTATTTCTTGGCTAGAGACAGAGAAACTGAAACAGGAGAGAGAGAGAGCATTATATAAAAATTATATAAAATAATTTAGGGCTGGGTGGCAGCATGTGCATTCAACCAAGTGTGCTGCCACCCAGCCCTAAATTATTTTATATTTACTTAATAAAATATTATTAGCCATTAGAAATGGCTAATAAAGGACTGTGTTATAAAAAATGGCTTATAAAGGACTGTTGGATGATGAAAAAACATATTTCATGGATAAAATTAAAAATACCATATGCTAATTTGCAATGGTAAATATGTGTGCATATATAATAATATTCCCTGAGGCAATTTATGAAAAAGTACCATATTAAAAAGTGGTCTCCTAGAATGTTGAACTCATACAGGCACCAAACCCCAGCGTATCATTACCTGTAATTATTACCAGTATAATCATTATCTAGTATAGTTACCCTTGTGGCAAAAAAAGAAAATACATACATACATATATACATACATATGAAATAGAAAATGCCATATTCATATTTGTTATTTAAGTTATATATGTAGAAAAATGAGGAAATACAAGTAGGCGAAAAGAGGAAAATTAAAATTAATTAGAATGCCACTATGGGTTTACCAGATTTGACAATCACCAAATCTGATGCTTATAAAATAATTATTTTTATGTCTGACAACTATTCAGATTTATTTATTTATTTATTTTATTTTATTTTATTTTTTGCCTCCAGGGTTATTGCTGGGGCTTGGTGCCTACAACACGAAGCCACTGCTCCTGGAGGCCATTTTTTTCCCTTTCTGTTACCTTGTTGTTGTGGTTACTATTATTGTTGTTATTGCTGTCGTTGTTGTTGGCTAGGACAGACAGAAATGGAGAGAGGAGAGGAAGACAGAGAGGGGGAGAAAAAGATAGACACCTGCAGACCTGCTTCACTGCTTGTGAAATGACCCCCCTGCAAGTGGGGAGCTAGGGGCTTAAACCAGGATCCTTACACAGGTCCTTGTGCTTCACACCATGTGTGCTTAACACATGGCACTATCGCCAGACCCCCTGATTTTTTTAAAATCAGAGCACCTCTCAACTGTGGTTTATGGTGGTGTGGGGGATTGAACCTGGACTTTGGAGCCTCAGGCATGAAAGTCTTTTGCATAACCATTATGCTATTTACCCCGCCCTATTCTGATCTTTCTAATTAAGCCATGTTATTAAAAAACTTGTAGTAAAATATAATTTATCATCATCTTTACAGTTGTTTAAAATAGACCCTGACTTTGTTTAAAAGTGACTTTTCTTTGAAAGTGCTGTAGCTTTTTGTCTTATTTGTAGACAATATGGATCTTTTCTAAGCTGTTGTATATTGACGTTATTACTCAAATTCCTGATAACAAACCCTTTGGTCTGAGGCAGAACTGAAAATCTTGAGATCTGTAGTTTGGCTCTCTTCCTTTAGTAACAAAAAGTCCCAGGTGAATCATCAGACAGATGAGTAAATGCCTGTCTGCCTCAGATGTGATGGTGATTGTGTTATTTAAAATGTATATAGAATTTGTCATGTGGAGAAGAGTGTTCTCCCCTTGAATTACTTCCTTTAATTTGGAACACAAATAACCCTTTCTTTTTAAATGTTGCTGCATAATGCAGTGTTTAGAGAAATAATTTTAATGCGATTTAAGATTCTGGCCATATTTTAGGACATTAGCCAGGTAGCTGATGGGTTAAATTAGGCCATGCTTATATATACAGCCAGCATGACATGTTTAAATACCATTTGTACATATTTATACATGATATTTTTCTATATAAAATCCTGTATTTTTTTTGTCTCACAGGGTAATAAGAGACTTATTCCTAAGTTGTAATGGAGTAAATCAAATAATTGAATTAAATTACTTAGATGGGATTCGAAATCATTCCCTAAAAGTATTTGAAACTCTGATAATCAGCCTAGGGGAACAACAGAAAGACTCTTCAAGTCCAGGTATTGCTGGGATAGACACTGGACAGCAGGCACTGCCATCCTTAAATGTAGGTACTTGTTTTCACAACCAGCAAACTTACTCAGATTCTCCTCAGAGTCTTAGCAAATTTTATGCTGGCCTCAAAGAAGCTTATCCTAGAAAACAGAAGACTGCTAACCAGGATGTTCATATCAACACAATAAACCTCTTCCTCTGTGTGGCATTCTTATGTGTAAGTAAAGAAGCAGAACCTGACAGAGAGCCAGCCAATGATTCAGAAGATACTTCTGGCTATGACAGTACAGCAAGTGAGCCATTGCACCATATGCTGCCCTGTTTGTCTCTTGATAGCCTTGTCTTACCTTCTCCTGAACACATGCATCAAGCAGCAGATATTTGGTCCATGTGTTGTTGGCTCTACATGTTAAGTCCAGTTTTCCAGAAACAGTTTCATAGACTTGGTGGCTTTCGAGTGTGTCATAAATTAGTATTTATGATTATCCAGAAACTATTCAGAAGTCATAAAAAAGAGCAAGAAAAAATACCAGGGGATGTACTACATGTGGCTGAAAAGCAGGACTTCAACAGAACTTCTCAACCTGGCATCACAATGAAGGAGGGTTTATTATCTTTGACTCCAAAAAGTGACCCAGCCCCACTAGGGCTGGATAGTCAAAAAAAGAGTGTTGACAGTTTAGGTCAATTAGAGTCACAGCATCTTTCTCCCATAAGTGTGGAACAAATTTCAGCTACCGAAACTGCTGCTGAGGAAGCAAAGGTATTTGTGAGTCAAGAAAATAAAACCTCCCTTCAGCGCATACGACTTTTGGAAGCCCTTTTGGCCATTTGTCTTCATAGCATCAGAGCTAGTCAACAAAAGGTGGAGTTGGATTTACCTAATCAGGTAACAGTTTGTCCTTCATCCAGCTATTGTGTAATATATCTTGTTTAAAAGCTCTATGCAATACTGATGTCTTTTGTATTCCCAAAGATTCAAAAATTGGGAAGCTCACATATGCTTAGCATTGCACCAGCTATGGTGGAACACACAAAGCAGTATATGACTCATCTTTTGCCTTCAAGAAGTATGTAGTTTAGTGTGGGATCCAAAACCTACTGGTGACAGAATTACCAGTTTTGGGGGCTGAGTGGTGGCACCCCGGCTGAGCGCACATTTTACAGTGCACAAAGACCTGGGTTCAAGCCCCTAATCCCCACCTGCAGGGGGGAAGCTTTG
The DNA here is from genome assembly GCF_950295315.1 of Erinaceus europaeus. Classification (NCBI taxonomy): domain Eukaryota; kingdom Metazoa; phylum Chordata; class Mammalia; order Eulipotyphla; family Erinaceidae; genus Erinaceus; species Erinaceus europaeus. The sequence goes on from NC_080167.1 coordinate 27,190,125, forward strand.
CTAATGGTGGAGCAGGGCTACAGGTGTCTCTTTGTCTCTCCCACTCTCTCCCCCTTTCTCTTCTAGCTGTCTCTGTCCAATAAATAAAGATAATAACAGCAACATTATCAGTTTTGGAAGGTATTAGATTTGCATTGTCTAATGAATAATAATGGATATTGTGTTTAAATTTTACAATCTTGGTATGCTGCAGATGCACCCACCCACCATCTGCTGCAGGTTTGGGCTACTAAGGACTCACATCAGCAGTCATTTCCCAAGATTCCCCGCCTAGAGATGTGGGGGGGGGGGTGCTCACAGCCAGTGACTAATACAATCTCTGGTGCCATTTAGTCTCCAGAATTTCTCTTTTAACTTAGTCAAGACTAGTAATTTCTTCTAAAACCATATTATTGCCCAAATTCTTTTCTCCCTTAAAGCCTTACAGATTTCTCTCAAGAGGAATTCTTAACAAAAAAGAAATCTTCAATTTCAGTCCTTCCTTCAAAAGAACATTTGAATGTGGCAGACCAGTTTCCTCCTTTCTTCTTTTCACTCTTTCACTCTTTCACTCTTTCTTTCTTTCTTTTCTTTCCTCTTTCTTCCTTTCTCTCTCTCTCTCTCTTTTTTATTAGTGATTTAATAATGATTGACAAGATTGTGGGGATAAGAGGAGTACAATTCCATATAATTCCCATCACCAGAGTTCCGTATCCCATTCCCTCCATTGGAAGTTTCCCTACTCTTTATCCCTCTGGGAGTATGGACCAAAGATCTTTATGGGGTGCAGAAGTTAGAAGGTCTGGCTTCTGTAACTGCTTCTCCACTGAGCATGGTTATTGGCAATCTGATCCATACCCCTAGCCTGTTTCCATCTGGGACAGGGCTCTGGGGAGGTAGGGTTCCAGGACATATTGGTGAGATCGTCTTCTTTTCATCCTTTGTCATTGGGACTTTACCACTCTGGGCCAAATTTTTTTAAGATAAAGAGAGACAGAGAGAGGAAGAGACATGAATGCAGTGAAGCTTCCCCCAGTGTGGTGTGGCTCAAACATGGGTTGTAAGCATGGCAAAACAGTCATGCACATTCCCAGACTATTACCACTACCACTACCACTACCTCTCCTCCTCCTCCTCCTTCTTTCTCCTCCTCTTCCTCCTCCTCTTTCTTCTTCCTCCTCCTCCTCCTTCTTCCTCCTCCTTCTTCTTCTTTCTCCTCTTCTTCCTCTTCCTCTTTCTTTTTCCTCCTCCTCCTTCTTCCTCCTCCTTCTTCTTCTTCTTTCTCCTCCTCTTCCTCCTCCTCTTTCTTCTCCTCTTCCTCCTCCTCTTTCTTCTTCCTCCTCCTCCTTCTTCTTCCTCTTCCTCCTTCTTCTTCTTCCTCCTCCTCCTCCTCCTCCTCCTCTTCTCCTTTTTTTTTTTGTCTCCAGAGTTAACACTGGGGTTCAGTGCCTGCACTATGAATCAATCCACTGCTCCTGGAGTCTATTTTTTTCCTTTTTTGTTGCCCTTTATTTTTATTGTTATGGTTATTATTGTTATTGCTGTTGTTGTTGTTGGATAGAACAGAGAAAAATCAAGAGAGGAGGGGAAGACAGAGAAGGAGAGAGAAAGATAGACACCAGTGCTCAATCTGCTGTGCTACCACCCACCCCCACTCTGCCCCCAGATCACTTCTTTCTAATACACTGCTAGCTGTTCCCTCAGGCAATAGACTCACAATACTGCAGTTCTAAGCCCCAAATTACCTCATGTCTAAAAAAACCTTGATGTTCCCACATGTTCATAGGTAAAATCCACACTCTAGTATAGCATGTCAAACCCTTTACATTTGTACTTTTACTTCCTGGCTTAGCCTCATCCCAGCTATCCTTTACTAGGCTGTAATAATCTAACAAAGCCAGCAGATTCTCAGAATGTCATTCTTTGTTATTATTTCTATATCTATGTATACTCTGCTGTCTGACATGTTCTTTCCTTCTGTTTCTATATCTGCTACCTCCTACTTGTCCTGTGGTCCATATCATATAGCCCCTTCTCTGGGACACTTTTGACAGGTCTCAGGCACTTTCTCTCCTTGGAAAACTTTGTTTATAGCTCCAGTATGGTTGTCATTATAGCTTGTGTGGACATGTCTGTGTGACACATTGAAACAGTTCCTTAAGGAAGAAGCCAGTTTCTACCCATCTTTATAGCTTTAGCACCATATAGAAAGAATATTGCCAAGCAACAAATATTCCCTTCAAGGATAGAAGAGAAAGGATAATAAACAAAGGAGAGAAAAAGATTAGAATATAACAGTTTCTTAGAGTTCTAAGGACTCTCTTAAGAATAAGGAATTTGTATAGTCTAGAGGCAGCTAATGAAAACTGAAGTTTCAGCTAATCATTTTGTGATATAATGTATAATAGCTTTGAAATTCAAAGAGGAATGAATAAAACATTGCTAAATAAAAATGTAACAATACATTTATAAATCAAGAAATTTCATTTGTTTTACTTTCATATTAACTGCAAGTAAATGAACTGTTTTCTACTTGTTAAGTAAACAATTTATTTTGCATGTTCAGTTTTTCTTCAAGTACACTATTAATATTCTTAGTGTATATACACACACACATATATATATTCATAGTATTTGTTATTTTACCTTAGAACTTCTCTGTGGATAATATATTGTTGGAAATGAGGGACCATCTCTCCCAGTCAAAGGTGATTGAAACAGAATTAGCAAAGCCCTTACTTGATGCCCTGTTTCGAGTTGCACTGGGGAATCATTCAGCAGATTTTGAACATAATGATGCTGCGACTGAGAAGGTATGAAGAACATACAGTTCTGGTATTTGGACATAACCATTGGACGTAGTAGTGTGTGGGAGTTAGTTCAATGAATATGCTTAGAAAATGACCAGAACTTGGTCAGATGAATTCAGTGGATAATGTTTGCATCATCTGAGATTAGTAGTATTTACTTACATAACAAAAACGAGGTGAGCAGTAGGACATGCTTTTCTTCATCTACTCAAGGGGCCAGGCAGTGTTACACCTGGTTAAGTGCACATATCACAATGCTCAAGGACTCAGTTTCCCCCTGGTCCCCACCTGCAGAGGAAAAGCTTCACGAGTGGTGAAGCAGGGCTGCAGGTCTCTCTTTGTCTCTTTCCCCTCTCTATGTCCCTCTACCTTCTCAATTTTCTCTCTGACTCTATCCAATAATAAGTTAAATAGTGGTCCAAGAGGTGGTGCAGTAGATAAAGCACTGGACTCTCAAGCATGAGGTCCTGAGTTCAATCCCTGGCATCACAATGTACCAGAGTGATGTGTGGTTCTCTCTCTCCTGCTATCTTTCTCATTAATAAATAAACAGACTCTTTAAAAAATAAATTAAATTAAAAAGATTTTTTAAAATAAATAAAGCTAGCACTTTTGAAATTTTTCATGATTTGGGAATGTTCTATGATTAATCAATGAAGCACTTCATATATAAAAATCTATGGCAAAAATCCCATTGAACAAATATGTAAAAATAATATATATTTCTTTTAGAATATATTGAAACTTATTTGATAGAGAAAGAAAGAAATTGAGAGAAAAGAGGAGAAGGAGAGGGAGACAGAGAAGGAGAAGGAGAGGGAGACAGAGAAACTCCTGCAACACTATCTCACCACTACTGAACTTCTCCCTCTACAAGTGGGGACTGAGTGGTTGAGCCTGTGTCCTTGCACATTGTTATCATGTGCACTCAACTGACTGAGCCACCAGTGGACCCTAATAACATATATTTGCTAGCATTGAGTCATAAGCAGTGTAATTCTACCTTATCTTGGTTTTTAGTCATTTCTTGTTATATAATTAGTGAAACTTTTTAGAATTATTTTTTAATTGAAACTATCTATATCTTAATCTGTGAGAAAGCTTCACTTGTTTGTATGGTCTTATTCACGTTATCTAGAGTATTCTGGAAATTTTTGCTCCATGATTTTTATAACTTTCAAAGACTCCTCACCCTCTCTCTTTTCCTTCCCCTCCCTCACCATTTCCTTCTCCATCTCTCTGGTGCCAGGGGCCAAAGGACCTCAGACGTGTTATTTCACTGAGCTATGTCCCCAGATGAAGATTGTTGTCTTAAAGGAAATACTAAAGCTATCACTAAAATGGCTTTTGAGTAATCAGTGTTCTATGACTAACAATGAACAATTATTGCAATCTTTGTTTTTGAATCATACTAATATTCTAGAGCCATCAGTCTGAAGAGGAATTGTCATCCCATCCTGGTGATTTTTCAGAAGAAGCTGAGGATGCTCAGTGTTGTAGCCTTAAACTTTTGATTGAAGAAGAAGGATATGAAGCAGATAGTGAAAGCAACCCTGAGGACAGTGAGGCCCGGGATGACGGTAACTGTCAGTGAACTACTTGTGATCAGATTTACAGATCAGATTATTAGCAAATGTCTTAACAATGATAAAATTTAGAATTTTGTGTTGTCTTTAAAATTAAAAAAAAAAAATCATGCTCTTCAGGCTCCCTGTCACAGGGAGATGTGCAATTGTACCCACGTATCAGAAACCGTACTGTTGGGGGCCAGGTGGTGGCGCACCTGGTTGAGTGCACGTATTATAGTGCACAAGGACCTGAGTTTGAGCCCCCAGTCCCCACCTACTGGGGGAAAGTTTTGTGAATGATGAAGCAGTGCTGCAGGTGTCTCTCTGTCTCTTTCCCTATCTCCCCTCCTCCTCTCAATTTCTGGCTGCCTCTAGCCAATAAATAAATAAAGATAATAAAATTTTTTAATACTTAAAAAAAAGGAACCATACTATAAACCACTAACCCTCCAATAAAATGAGGAAAAGAAATCACACTACCGTTTTATTTGATCCTCATAGAAAATTGAGTTTTGCATAAACAATACAATGAGACTAATTTTGTCACTGCAAACAGTGCCTCAGTGCTTAAGTGTACAGGATGGAGGAAATCCCTATTTTCAGAATATAGTCCAATAGAAATTACAAGCAATACATATTAGAAATAAATAGTGTGAATAAGAGAAGATTGTGTGATGTGATTATGTGATCAGAGAAAGCCTTGCTGGCAAGATTGCTTACCTTGAGGCTCTTTTTTTTTTTTAAAAAAAAATCTATCTTTTCTATTGAAAAGAAGACCATTTCAAGTAGTTTATCATGAAAATTAAATGACAGAAGGAATGCAGACAACTTTATGTGATACTCAAGGGTCTTTAACATAGACTGTTTCCCGGTCTATCACTTTACAACTTGTTCTTGGGATAGAGCTCTGTTTGGGGGCCTAAAGCTTGGGTATACTGGGAATGATTTCTGGAGAGGTTCTCACTTTTATACTCTGACCTTAAGATTGCCCCAATACCATTAATCTTCACTATATTTACTGATGTTTTGTCTACTTCAAAGTCTATTTTCTCTGTTTAGTAATAAGTGGGGGTAATCACTGGTATCCTACATAAAGGGTCTCATAGATTCAATAGCAGATACTCTTTGAAAAAATATATTGGCTCCATGGTGTTAGTTTTACCATGATGATACAGACATAATAATATCTTCTTTTTCCAGGTTTGCTTATTCAATCTTAATTTAACAAATTCTGACCCAGGTAGAAGTTTATGTATTTCTTAACTATATGAATGTTTTTAAAGGGCACAACAGTAATACTTGGTAAGACAGTATATTTTTCACTTTAATGAAGACAAAGTATAGAATTTCTCCAATAGGTGGGCTATATTGCACCAAAGCAAAGGACTCTGGGGAATGAGCGGCTACAGAGGGTGTTGAGCTCCTGGTGCATGATGGTAGAGAAGGACCTAAGTTTGGGGTAAAAGTGTTTTTTGCAGATATATCTCCTATCTCTCATCTCCTATCTCAAGGAGATAGGAGATGAGAGATTGTACTTATTCCTTCAAGCATTAGCCATGCTTCACAGAAGTATCCGTAAGTAAACAAGCTACCTTGTGATTTAGATATATAGAGGTCAGAATGTTTGGCATAGTATTTTTTTCCCCATTTGTATAGAGGAATATGTTATATTTGTATCATATGTCTATAAAAATTACTGTTAGGGTATAGGTGTGACTTAGGAAGTGGAGGGAGGACTGCAGAAAAAATGCACAAAAAATATAGAGAGACATAGATAGATAGATATAGATAGATATCCAGAAATCACTCCCATTCACTATAGCAACAAAATGAATAAAATATCTACAAATAAACATAACCAAAGAAGTAAAAGGCTTGCCACTAGATCTCTTAAATGAAATTTGTTTGGAAAATAAAGACAATCTTTTCTTTTTTTTTTTCTGTACCCTTTCAGGGATAGACTTAAAGCCTGAAGCAGAAGACTTCCATGCGTCAAGCCATCCAAATGACTTTCTTGAAAACCCCACTCAAGGGGAAATAATATATCCTGAGATTTGTATGCTGGAATTGCATTTACTTTCTACTAGTAAAGTCAAACTTGATGTACTTGCTCATGTATTTGAGTATTTTTTGAAAATCATCAGGCAGAAAGAAAAGAATATTGATTTGCTCATGCAACAGGTAAAAGAATACATTTAATTTATATAACCAATATTTATCATATCCATGCCACAGTGATTCATCTCCTTATCTGAGAAGGAACTGTGGAGGAGGCTCAGTGGATAGAATGTAGGACTTATATTTAGGCGACCTGAAGTTCAGTCCTCAGCACCACAGATGCCCGAGCTGAGTAGTGCTCTAAAAAGTTGCTTGCTCTCTTCCTTTTTCTTTCTGTTCTTCCCCTTCTCGTTCTCAGTAAATAAGTAAATAACCTTTGAAATTAAATACCTTTTATAATATTTAGGTATTCTTTTACCATTAAGTGATAGTCTAATAATCTAATTTTATAATTCTCTAAGACAATAAAATTAACGTTATCAACTCGATAGCTAATACTGAACAACTCTGAGAAATAGACATTTTTAAATTGCATTTAATTTAATATATTGCTTTTAGAGGCCAGGTGGTGGCGCAACTTGTTAAGTACACACATTACATTACAGTGCGCAAGGATCCAGGTTCAAGCCCCTGGCCCCACTTGCAGGGAGAAAGATTCACAAGTGATGAAGCAGTGCTGCAGGTGTCTCTGTCTCTCTCCTTCTCTATGTTCCTTTCCCCTCTCAATTTCTCTTTGTCTCTATCCAATAATAAATAATTAAAAGTAATTTTAATTAAAATATATGTATTGGTTTTAAAATCAGAAAATGGAAGCGGTATGAAAATTTAAATGAAAACTATGTGTTTCTACACTTAGCATTCTTTCTATTTTAAAATAACATGTACATGTAGTGTACTATCAAGTAACTTATTAAATGATTATAGTTATTTCATGATTAATGAGGTAACACATTTATTTTCTTATGCTTTTTCTTAATCTTTAGGGAACTGTAAAAAATCTTTTAGGAGGATTCTTGAGTATCTTAACACAGACTGATTCTGACTTTCAGGGTAAGCTGAAACTGTGTTAAACATAATTTGAAATTATCTCTTATGTGAACAAAGAATGAATAATTAATGTTAATATTTTTGGCAAGCATGACTCAGAAGTGATGTTTTACTTTTCCATAATATCTGTATCATATTACTGGTGATACTAACTTTGACCGCTTAGCTAAAGTAGTGTGTGCTTAGTTTCTCCATTATAAAATTACTGTCTTCTCTCTATAATTAGGATTTTCTCAAAGATTAGATTGTCATCTTTTTTATTCATATTTTATTTAAGTCATTACTTTCAGGATCTATTGATTATTCTTGATGAAAACAATATTGTGGTATTTGCCAAATGGTGATTCTGTCTTTCCATCATTCCTTCTACATCTATTAACTGGTGTGTGGTACTATAAGGAAAATTTTTCCTATTTATTTATATTGTGCATGAAAAAATTTTTAATAAAATCAGTACACTAAGTTCTAGGTACTTAGTAGATCCTTTTAATCTGAAGATTTATTTTCAATTTGTCTCTGAAAAGTTTTATTTCCATTAAATTTTAGTAACAGCCTTATTGAGACCTTACTAATACATAATAAAATATGCTCATTTAAAGAGTACAGTTCAATTTTTAAAATATATTCATAGAATTTTATAACCATCTTTACTATCAATTTTAGGATATTTTAGTTACCCCATCAACTTAAGCATTTATTTCCTACTTCTCTTCAATCTTCCACAACACATAGTCCTCTACCCCTGCAATCACATCTACTTTCTATCTTTTAGTTTTTCTTTTTCTGTATATTTTATTTTAAAAAATTCACTATGTGGCTATTTTTGTGACTGGTTTCTTTCACTTCGCACTTAGTGTTCACCCATGCAGCAGCATGCATGAATATTTTATTTTTAGTTTTGATTAATACATTTTTTTACTTAATTTTAATCTTTAAGAAAGGTGGGTTTATTGTTTTTTGTTACTGTTTGGTTTGTATTTAATCACATTGCTAATCAGTAAATTTTGTTTTATCAAAGTGTCTGTGAACAGAGATTACTGGCATTCACTTTTTATATCTTTCATTGAAATTGCTTATTCAGTTTCCTTAATTGTGTATTGACTTTCGTTTTTCCTCTTTTCTCTTTAATTTAGCATGCCAGAGAGTATTGGTCGATCTCCTGGTATCTTTGATGAGTTCAAGAACATGTTCAGAAGAACTAACCCTTCTCTTAAGAATATTTCTGGAGAAATCTCCTTGTACAGTAAATATGCTATAGTTCTTTTTTTTTTTTCACTGTGTATGGGGTAATGACTCAGCAAGTGGAATGTAGAACTTAGATATGTGGGGAACTGAGTTGCATAACCTGGCACCTCATGCTGGAGTGGTACTGTTAATTAGTGACTAATTAGCTAGCTCACCTAGACAGTGGGTACAACCAAGGATTGAACCTAGCCACCACCACACTAAAGGAAGCTTCAGTGTTGTGGTCTCTCTCTCTCTCTCTCTCTCTCCCCCCCCCTCCCACTCCCCCTCTCCCTCTCCCTCCCCCTCCCTCCCTCCCCCCCCCCCACTCCCGTCTCTTGTCTTTTTATCTGGAAAAGGACAATCTGGAGTGGTGAAGTCCTGAGGGGCGGGATTACATATTAAAATAATTAAAAATAAGATAGAAAGTAATCAGGCACTTAATTTTATAAAGTAAATCATGCTAGATGCATCGCTCAGAAATATGGAGAATTTTTAAGGTAGCTACTTTTGCCCCTTATTTAATAATAATTGAGAAAGGGGCAGGCCAGTATCACAGTGGGTTAAATGCACATGGCATGAAGCACAAAGACTGGCTCAAAAATCCTGGTTTGAGCCCCCAGCTCCCTGCCTGCAGCGGGAGGTCACTTCACAAGCAGTGAAGCAGATCTGCAAGTTTCTTATTTTTCTCTTCCCCTCTCTGTCTTCCCCTCCCCTCTCAATTTCTTTCTGTCCTATCCGACAACAACAGCAATTTCAACAATAACAACAACAAGGGCAACAAAAATGGGAAAAAATTGGCCTCTAGGGTCGTGGATTTGTAATGCAGGCACTGAGCCCCAGTGATAACCCTGGAGGCAAAAGTAAATGAATAAATAAATAACTATAAAAAATGACTGAGAGATACAACTATAGATTATTTTGAAATAAGTATATTTAGTTGAATGATTCTTTATATAATTGGTGTATTTAATTTCTAATACTTAAAACTGATTCTTAACATTTTATAGTTGTACCTGTGAGCATCTAACTGTAAAACAAATTAATAACAAGTGATTGCATATGTTAAGAGTAAAATTTCTGGGGGCTGGGCGGTAGTGCAGTGGGTTAAGCGCACATGGTACCAAGTGCAAGGACTGTCATCAGGATCCCAGTTCAAGCCCCCAGTTCCCCACCTGCAGGGGAGTGAGGCAGATCTGTAGGTGTCTACCTTTCTCAACCCCCTCTGTCTTCCCCTCCTCTCTCCATTTCTCTCTGTCCTTTCCAACAATGACAACATCAATAACAACAATAATACTAACTACAACAATAAAACAACAAGGGCAACAAAAGGGGGCAGGGAAAGCAAATTAAAAAAGAATAAAACCACATTTTGTCTTAACAATACAAAAAATGCATGATATGGTAGCTAGAAAGCTATTTAAATAGGAATGCTTATTCATCTATGTGAATATGTTTATATTTTCACTTGTATCCTGATTGAAGGCTATCATGTACTTTGTAGCAGAAGTATAAAAATATCGTTTTTCTTTTTGCTCTAGGAAGTTCTTCTTCTGGGTATTCTAAAAATTGTCGAAAGTAACATTTCAACAAGTCCTTCACAATATCTAACCTTCCCTTTGCTGTACACTCCAAATTTAAGTAACGGTGTCTCATCACAAAAGTGTCCTGGGATTCTGAACAGTAAAACCATGGGACTATTAAGAAGAGCACGAATTTCTCGGAGCAAGAAAGAGGCTGACATTGAAGGTTTTCCCCAGCAGCTGCTGTCCTCTTGGCACGTAGCCCCAGTTCACCTGCCATTGCTGGGCCAAAACTGCTGGCCACACCTATCGGAGGGCTTCAGCATTTCACTATGGTTTAGTGTGGAGTATATCCATGAAGCTGAGAGCAGCACAGAGAAAGGAAAGAAGATGAAGAAAAAACTCACATCATTGATTTCACAGGATGATAGTTTTGATGGAACAGGTATGGTGTACAATTACCTGAATTGTATATGATTTCTCAGATGGCAATTTTAGCTGCATAGAAGTAGTAGAGCAGTGTTCATTAAACACCTTACTTTCTGGTGACACCTCCTGACCTACCAGAGTCTGAGTTGTCAGATAATTCTAATAATCCCGATTTTCTTCTATTAGTCTTATGTGTAGGTCAGGGATAGAATGATGAACCCACGACTTGTGGAATTGCTGCCATTGGGGTCACCAATTCCATTTCCTGCCCATCACTGATTAGGGTGGCTCCTGATGTTAGTAAAGGAAAGCATATAATCTTGGGGCCTACTCTCTTGTTACCTTTTTCTCAGGCCATATCACTCAGTCCAGATTTTATCTCCTTTCTCTCTTTTATTTCAAACTCTCTTTCACATGCTTGAAATAAACATTCCTCTCCTAGCTCCTGACACAGCATATTCTTCTAGCGTTTGCCCTTCTTCCATAGCCAGTCAACAGCGTCAGGTTGAGCCTGATGTAAAGTTTCGAGACCTCCTTTGAATCTGGAGAGGTGGCAGTCATTGACTATGTGGGTCATAGTCTGTCTGGAGCCGCAGGGGCAGTTCAGGTCGTCTCTGGCTCCCCAGCGATGGAACATAGCGGCGCCGGCCATGGCCTGTTCGATAGTGATTGAGGAGGGCCCAATCATAATGTGCTAGGTCAAAGCCGGGTTGACGCTTGCAGGGGTCTGTGATGAGGTGTTTGTTCTTGACCTCAGCTGACTGCCAACTCTGTTTCCAAGAGTCTGGAACAGAGAAGTTCAGTGTAGGTGTAGGAGACCAGATTGGGTGATGAGACATCAAGCATTGGACAGGGTGGGCGAAGATATCCACGTATATTGGCAGGTCTGGTCGAGCGTAGACGTGGGAAATGAACTTAGATGATGCCGCATCCCGACGAATATCTGGCGGGGCGATGTTGCTAAGAACTGGCAGCCATGGAACCAGGGTGGAACGGATGGTTCCAGAAATTATCCTCATGGAGGAATATAATTTCGAATCGACCAAGTGGACATGGGGGCTACGGAACCATACTGGGGCACAGTATTCTGCAGTGGAATAGCATAATGCCAGAGATGATGATCGTAGTGTGGAAGCGCTCGCACCCCATGAGGAGATGGCCAGACTTGCAATGATGTGATTCCTCGCGCCCACCTTTGCTGCAGTTTTTATGAGATGTTCGTGAAATGACAGGGTGCGATCGAGAGTAACGCCAAGATAGACTGGCTGGGCTTCATGCCGGATTCTCGTATCGCCAAGCTGCACATTAAGCTCACACAAGGCTGAGGCATGGTGTAGATGGAAAACAGATGATACCGTTTTTGCAGTGCTAGGGATTAGTCGCTATTTTTTACAGTAATCAGATATCAGAGACATGCCCTCACTAGTCCTCAAAATCAGGATAAATTTTATTCCAGTCCTTTCTACAATTGAAGAATTCTTATTATTCTGCTATCAGACTGTACCATGTTCCTCATATGACTGGGTTGAAGGAACACATTTGTTAAAAAGTAGTTTGTTGGGGTTGGGCTTTAGCACAGCAGGTTAAGCACACATGGCATGAATCACAAGGACTGGCACAAGGATCTGGGTTCAAGCCCCTGCTCCCCACCTCTAGGGGGGTTGCTTTCACTAGGGGTGAAGCAGGTCTGCAGGTGTCTATCTTTCTCTCTCCCTCTCTGTCTCCCCCCTCCTGTCTTCATTTCTCTCTGTCCTATCCAACAACACAACAACAGCAACAATAATAACAACAAGGGCAACAAAGTGGGAAAAATGGCCTCCAGAAACAGTGGATTCATAGTGCAGGCACCGAACCCCAGTGATAACCCTGGAGGCAAAAAAAAAAAAGTAATTTGTTGTGGACTGTAAAGTAGGCAGGCTCATTTTTAGGATCCTAGGAATGAATGAAATAGCTTGATGAGTAAAAAAAATCGGGAGTTACATTAGGAAGGTGTCACCTCAAAAACTTGTCAACCCACAAAGCTTACCCACTCCATTGGAGCTCCTACTTTAGGACACAAGGACTTCATTCAGGTCTGGCTTTTAGAATATGTCTTATTTACTGCCCAATAGTTGGAAAAGAAAAACATTAATGATACTGTCAGTATTTCAGAGTGAGAGTTTTTTTTTTATTGTTGTAATTATTATTGTTGTTGTTATTAATGTTGTCGTTGTTAGATAGGACAGCGAGAAATGGAGAGAGGAGGGGAAGACAGAGAGGGGGAGAGAAAGATAGACATCTGCAGACCTGCTTCACTGCCTGTGAAGTGATTCCCCTGCAGGTGGGAAGCCGGGGGCTAGAACCGGGATCCTTACACCGGTTCTTGCGTTTCACGCCATGTTTGCTTAACCCACTGTACTGCCACCCGACTCCCTATGAGAGTGTTAACTGACATCCACAAACACATTTCTTTGTTATTAGTATAGCATGTTTATGTACTTTGATGTAGATACTTTTCACAGGGAGATGAAAATTATGCCCATGTGTCAACAGCTGTACTGTAAACAACCCCTCAATAAAATTTTAAAAATTTGAAAAACAGTCAAAATATATTTCCCTCATCACTAAACCATGTATATACCACTGAGAAAAAATACTTACCCCCTTAATCCTTCAATTTTGTCACTTTTCAAAATGGGGATAATAGTAATTAGCTCATGAGATTGTTTTTTTCAGCATTAAATTATAAGAAATATAATTAAAATCAGAGAGATAGATCCTGAGGCAGGGCACACTCATTGCCTTGCTAAGCCATCCAACTCAAGTCCCATCATCAAAAGGGAGTGCTATGGCACAGAGGGTAGCTCTTATGATATCTCTCCTGCACTCCTCTCTCTTACTCTCTGTCTCTACAAAAGTGAATCAAAAACTGATTGTATTAAGAGATTGTATATTTTAAGAATGAAGTCTTTGATTCAGTTTTAAATCAGAAATGAGCTCTCTTATCTTCTTCCTCCTATCACTTCTCCCTCACTGGGAGTATGCATCAAAATGATTTTTGGGGTGCAGAAGGTAGGAGTTCAGGCTTCTGTAATTGCTTCTCTACTGGACTTGGGTGTTGGCACTTTGATCCATACCCCCAGCCTATCTCTGTCTTTCCCTAGTCAGGTAGAGCTCTGGGGAGGTGAGGTTCCAGGATACACTGGTGAAATCATCTGCCCAGAGAAGTCAGGATGAAATCATAGTAGAATCTGCAACTTAGTGTTTGGAAGGTGGTGGGACATAAAGTGAGAAAAAGTGGTTAATGAACAAGAACCAAAAAGTAGCAACAGAGTAGATGAGATTAGGAATCCTAGGGTAGAAGAAAGCTAAGAAGTCCACCCAAGACATGTTTCCAGGGGCCCATGTCCATGGTAGTTCCTGCCTGAAAAACAAAATATTTGTATCTGTAGTTCTCAGCTACACACTGATAAATGATATTATGTATAGTCTCTAAAAAGTATCAGACTTGGGATATGTATATTGATGTAATAGCATAGAAGGCTTGAGAATTCCACTCATTATATGTATTCAAGTTGTAGTGGGTATTTTAGTGGTAAGAATAAGAAGTCAGGATAAGCAGTCAGATAACCTAAGGCATATAGCATTTATCTTAGTTTGCCAGAGAGAAACATTTATATTCAGTGATTACTTATCAGCAGACAAAACAATGAATACATTCAAACACAGTTTTCTTTTTTTCTCTGTCAACCAGTTGTTGTTTTTTTTAATTTATTAGTGACTTAATATTGACTTACCAGATTATAAGATAACAGGTATAATTCCACACTGGTCCTACCCAGAGTTCTGTATCCCATTTCCTCCATTGGAAGCTCCAGTAGTTCTTCCAAGGTTGCAGATATGGGTAAACTATTATTTCTACAACTGTCCGCATATATATATATCTGTCCATTTTTTTTTAGAGTCCTACCTTCTCTTCCTTACCTTTTAAAAAAAAAGATTTTTTTTTCCTCCAGGGTTATTGCTGGGCTCGGTGCCTCCACCATGAATCCACCGCTCCTGGAGGCCATTTTTCCCCCTTTTTGTTGCCCTTGTTGTAGCCTCGTTGTGGTCATTATTATTGCCATTGTTGATGTTGTTCGTTGTTGGATAGGACAGAGAGATATGGAGAGAGGAGGGGAAGACAGAGAAGGGGAGAGAAAGATAGACACCTGCAGACCTGCTTCACCGCCTGTGAAGCGACTCTCCTGCAGGTGGGGAGCCGGGGGCTTGAACCAGGATCCTTAAACCGGTCCCTGCGCTTTGCGCCACATGCGTTTAACCCACTGCACCACCGCCCGACCCCCTTATTTATTTTTTAATGAGAGAGATAGGAGGAGAGAGAAAGAACCAGACATCACTCTGGCACATGTGTTTCTGGGGACTGGACTCAGAACCTCATGCTTGAAAGTCCAGTGCTTTATTTACTGAGCCATCTCCCAGACCATCTTTCTCTTCCTTTCTAAGTCACACCTATACCTATTCTACTTCAAAATATCCCTTTTTCCCTTTTTCCCTTTATTTCTATGGGTCCTGATGAATTGGAGTTCAAAGCCCTCTGGTCATCTTCCCCTATTATCTCTACCCCTCTGGGTATATGGACCAAAATTCTTTTTTGAGGTGCAGAAGGTGGGAATTCTGGCTTCTGTAATTACTTCTCCACTGGACAGTTTTTCCAAACAATTTTTCCAAAATAAAATTTATTTATTTATTTTTAGTTTATTTATATAACTTGATAGGACATAGAGAAACTGAGAAGAGGAGGAGAGATAGAGAGGTTTAGAGAAAGAGAGATACACGTAACTCTATTTCACGGCTCATATAGTTCCCCCCACCCTGCAGGTGGGGACTAAGGGTTTGAACTCAGTTCCTTGAACATGGTAATTGTGTGTTCAGCCAGGTGCACCACCGCATGCCCCTCAAAAAATTTTTTTAATTGATTTAATAATGGTCGACAGATCATAAGATAAGAGGGGTACAATTCCACATAATTCCCACCACCAGAGCTCCATATCCCATCCCTTCCATTGGAAGCTTTATTATTCTTTATACCTCTGGGAGCATGGGCCCAAGATCATTAAGGAGTATAGAAGGTGGAAGTTCTGGCTTCTGTAATCGCTTCTCCACTGGACTTGGGCATTGGCAGGTCGATCCATACTCCTAGCTTGTTTCTGTCCCTAGTGGGGCAGGGCTCTGGAGAGGTGGGGCTCCAGGACACTCTGGTGAGATAGTCTGCCCAGGGAAGCCAGGTTGGTGTCATGGTAGCATCTGCAACTTGGTGGTTAAAACTAATTTTAATGTGATCCATTATTTTTAAACCATTCCATCATAGTAACTGTAGGCTTATTTTTAGTAATGCAAGTCAACATGGTGACCCATGATATTGGAATAACCCAGTCCAATTAATAAAAATTGATTGCAATAACCAGAGATTATAGTTAGTCACTGCAGTGACATCAGAGTGGTATATTCATGCTCACCTTAGTTATATCTTTTAAAACACTTAATAAAATTTTCAAAACTCAATTGTTGTCATTCCTTCTGCCTTTATTTATTTATTTATTATTTATTTATTTATTTTATTTGGCCTAAAACCTAAACTTTGGAGTAAATGTTGTTTGGAACAGGCCACATTCAGACATTACAGGTAAATAATTTACTACAAATCACATTGAATCATTTTAATTAACATAACTTTACATAAAGTCATGCAGTATAGTAATAGGTATAACAGAGAAGCATAGAGTAGTACTGCTTTGTATTCTTCTTAATTCATTTTATTTATGCTCAATTTTAACTGACTGCTTTACTGATCTTTCTGATATTTTTTTTTATCATAGAAAACAGCAGACCAGAAGGTGCAGAGTACATAAATCTGGGTGAAAGACTCATAGAAGCTGGCTGTATTCATCTGATTTCACTGGGATCCAAAGCATTGATGATCCAAGTGTGGGCTGATCCTCAAAATCGCACTTTTATCTTTCGGTATTGATTATTCTCAACCCCTTTCAAATAGATGATATGTTCAGATAATTTATGTAAGACATTAATGTGAAGTCTTTGAATAAGGACTTTATATAAACACTGAAAAATCTTACTAAAAAAGAATATCCTATGGTTTCTGTCAGTGTTTCCTTTTTATAAATAAAAATTTTAAAAAAGAATATATGTCCATATAAATACTTATACCACTTACATGAAGCAGTGTATTATTCTATCTAAAATTTGCAGCTAAACTCTAAAGTAAATTATGTTCATTCTCAGTTGGTTTTGGGCCAACCACATGTTAAAAGTTTTATCTAGGGAATCATCCTGCTAGGTTGCAGGAATCTTAAAATGTTATACTATTCAACAGCTGTTTTTCATATAGCTTAGGTATTTAATGGCCATTATCTAATAAGCTTAGGTTCTCTTTGCTGTCCTATCCACTTTTGAGATATTCATTAGTACTGAAAATGACTAGAATGATAACAACTGTAAAAGAATTAAAGCTAAGCAGTAATACTTGGAAATACATGATTTATAAGCATTATAAAGACTACTAAGTACTTTATTTACATTATGTCCTAATCCTCCCAATTATCCCTCAAAATAAATTAGACTTCCAATACATTCTGACAGTCATTTATGTGAAATCACTATATATTTTTTAATTACTCAAATATTACTTTGTAGTTTCTAAAAAGGCAGTAATTATTGTTTGCAAATTGAAGTCTGAAAACGACTGCCTAAGTTATTGCCACTGGCAAATGAGCCTTATCTGCTTTAGTTCAGGAATTTTGATGACATTACAAGAAGATAATTAAGCAGGTTATGTTATAAAATAGAGATTTAATGGCTTTCCAGTTTAGTTTAAAAATAGAGCTAAGTTTATTCTCACTTAACTGTTTAGAATGATAGTTATTACACGTGTTAAATGCGAAGATTAAAAATTTATGTCTTAAGCCTTTACCTTTTCTTTGTGCAGTGTGTGCATGGATTCAAATGATGACACAAAAGCTATTTTACTAGCACAGGCTGAGTCACAGGAAAATATTTTTCTCCCAAGCAAATGGCAACATTTAGTGCTCACCTACTTGCAGCAACCCCAAGGGAAAAAGAATATTCATGGGAAAATTTCCACATGGGTCTCTGGACAGAGGTATGAGACACTTTTTGTAAATATTAACTTAAGTCACAGTTTTATGTTCAGTTCTATATGATCTCTGAAACACTACAGAAAACTATAGGTATAACTTACTACATAGTAATGCAAGGACTTATGTCAGAGTTGACTGTCTTATTTATTATGTTTATAAAAATGAATTTCCCACTGAAATAGTTGTTGAAAATTAATATTTGGATTTGGAAGAACATGCAGAAATCCAGATATTTGTATAGCTACGTATTATATATATTAGGATGTCAAACAGAACTTAGCATTCAGTCCTTTGAGTCCATTTATTAGAAAAGTAGGAATTATTTATATCAAGTGGCTAATAAGTTAAATATCTAACTTAGACATTTCAAATTGCCTCAGAATAACTAAGGAAAACATAACTGAGTGTATCAAATAATAAATCAACAGAGGGATCTAGAAATATAACAGGTGACAGATTGAGGTATTGTTATTAGTGTGTGATTTTCACTGATGAGAATTAGGGGTCAAAAAAACAGTCAGTGGAATATCTTAATGTAAAATTTAACCCTGAGAAAGCTATAAGATATCTTAAATTTTGGTTGGGTGTTACGGAGTCCTTGGGGTATATCCCTAGGAGAGGAATTACTGGGTCATATGGAAGGTCCATGTCTAGCCTTGTGAGAGTTCTCCAGACTGCTCTCCACAGAGAGGGGAGGGGAGGGGGTACGGAGTTCTGGTGGTAGGAATTGTACCCCTCTTATGCTATGGTTTTTGTCACTGTTTCCTTTTATAAATAAAAATTATATAAAAAAGAATATATGATGCATAGTAGATACTTAATATTAATTGAGTTTCTCTCTGTCTCTCTCCCTTCACCCAGATGGGAGCTTGAGCATATGTAATTTCATTGCTCTTATTGCTCTTCTTCTATCTTCTTCAGATAGAAAGAAGGTTGGTGGGGGGCAGGGGGAAACGGGTCTGTAGCGCTCCCATTCTGGGGCTAGAACCTGGGCCAGGCATATATCCTACCTTGTGAACTCTCTCTCTGGCTCTGTTCAATTCATCTTGCAGTAGGTTTTCTTTACCCTTGGAACATTATATTAATCGGAGCTCCAGGACACATTGGTGGGGTCGTCTGTCCAGGGAAGTCTGGTTGGCATCATGCTGGCATCTGGAACCTGGTAGCTGAAAAGAGAGTTAACATATAAAGCCAAACAAGTTGTTGACTAATCATGAACCTAAAGGCTGGAGTAGTGCAGGTGAAGAGCTGGGGTGGGGAAGTCCTCCATTTTGTAGATAGCTAGTAGGCATATTTTAGTTATATTCCAAAGGGCCTGTGTCTATACTAGTTTGTTTGTTTGTTTTCCCCTGAACCTGAAATCTGATATGCAGGTAGATCAAAGTTATTGTCTGGGGAGATGATGTCATGGCTGGAAAAAGGGCCAGAAAACTGGATCAGGGAAGAGAGTAGCTCCTAAATATGGGAAAGGTGTATAAATGTTGTTGAATCCTGCCCCACTAGGGAAAGAGAGAGACAGGCTGGGAGTATGGATCAGCCTGTCCACACCCATGTTCAGCAGGGAAGCAATAACAGAAGCCGGACCTTCCACCTTCTGCATCCCACAATGACCTTGGGTCCATACTCCCAGAAGGTTAAAGAATAGGAAAGCTATCAGGGGAGGGGATGCGATAGGGAGTTCTGGTGGTGGGAATTGTGTGGAGTTGTACCCCTCTTATCCTATGGTTTTGTGTTTCCTTTTTATAAATAAAATAAAAGAAAAAAAGAATGATGAAATTAAAAAATTTAAAAAATAATAAAAAAAGGAATTAGAGAATACTATGAAAGGAAAGGTCTCACCCAGTCAACCCTCATGTTCAGCGGGGAGGCAATTACAGAAGCCAGACCTTCCACCCTCTGCAACCCACACGACCCTGGATCCATACTCCCAGAGAGACAGAGAATGGGAAGGCTATCAGGGGAGGGGATGGGATATGGAGATCGGGTTATGGCAGTTGTGCGGAATTGTACCCCTCTTATTCTATGGTTTTGTTAATGTCTCCTTTCTTAAATAAAAAAAAAATTTTAAAAAAAGGAAAAGAAAAACTAGATGAGAAGAGAAAATACTAAGCAGAACTTGGATTGGAGTTAGTGTATTGCACCAAAGCAAAAGAATCTGGGGTGGGTGGGTGGGGAAAGGTTCAGGTCCTGGAACATGATGCCAGAGGACCTAGTGGGTGTTGTATGTTATGCATAAACAAACTATTGTATATTCTGTCGTTAATCCCCAATAAAGAAAATTAAAATTAAAGAAGAACATTATATTAAGTCATACTGTAGTTTTCAGTCATTTATTTCGTTCAAGAAAGATCCAAATCACACCAGTTCTCTTATATCTTTTCTTTATTAAAAAGTTTTCCTGAAGCAGAGGACATGCCTCTGTGGTAGGTCATATGGCTTACATCTCAGAAGTTCTGAATTTGATCCCTAGTATTTACAACAACAAAGGCAGAACAAATAGAGCATTAATAGTGACAGAATGGTGCCTTTGCCTCTCTCCCCCTCTAGCTCCCTGTCTCTCACACACATATTAAATAAATACAGAATTTCTCATCAAGAGCTCACTATAGTAGCTCTGTTCTAAGTCCTTCTTTTATTAACAAATTGTATTTGAACTTTACCATTAGCTTAATATGGAATTTAAATATTTCCTAAAAGTGGTTTGGGAGGTGGCACAGTGGATAAAACATTGTACTCTCAAGCATGGTCCTGAGTTCAATCCCCAGCAGCACATGTACCAGAGTGATATCTGTTTCTGTCTCTGTCTCTCTCTCTCTCTCTCTCTCTCTTTCCTTCCCTCCCTCCCTCTTTCCCTCCTTCTCCCTCTCTCTTCCTCTCTCCCTCTCTCTCTCCCCTCCTATATTTCTCATTAATAAATAAAATTGGGAGTTGGGCGGTAGCGCAATGGGTTAAGCACACATGGCGCAAAGTGCAGGGACCAGCATAAGGATCCCGGTTCGAGCCCTTGGCTCTCCACCTGCTGGAGAGTCGCTTCACAGGTGGTGAAGCAGGTCTGCAGGTGTCTTATCTCTCCCCCTCTCTGTCTTCCCCTCCTCTCTCCATTTCTCTCTGTCCTATCCAACAACAATGACAACAATAGTAATTACAACAAGGGCAACAAAAGGGAATAAATAATAAATAAATAATAAAATATTTTTAAAAAGAATAAATATATCCTAAATAAAAAGATTCTATATTTTGATAAGGGTTCCTATGTTTGTCCAGCAAGAAAAACACAAGGTTAATCAGAAACTCTACAGCTCTACTGAATACCTTCTTCCTCCCACAGAAAGAAAGAGAGAGAGATGAAAAAAAGACATACATTTCAGTGGTCAGTCAAAGAAATACCTGGAGATGTGTTATTTTTGAAATGAGCTTTTGAAAGCCTCATAGAGGAAACAAGTTGTTGGCAATTGTTTACCAAGGCCAAGTGGTGACTCACCTGATAAAAGTGCATATATCACCATGTGCAAGGGACCTGGGTTCAAGGCCGTGGTCTCCACTTGCAAGGTGAAGCAGTGCTTCAGGTGTCTTCTCTTTCTCTCTACCTCTTTATCTGTCCCACCCCTCTCAATCTCTCTCTATATTGAAAAAAAAAAAAAAAAAAAGGAAGGGAGAAACGAAGGAAGGAAGAAATTGTTTACTGAGATGTGTATCTTTTGGTAAAATTAGGGGACCGTGGTGGGGTTTTGTATATAAAATGGGAAGGGAAATGTGCAGAAGTCAAATGGCAAAGAAACTTGAAGCAAATGTCTGGCTCATGTTTCTCATAGCTTCATGTAGGATCTTCAGGCATCTCTGTTTTGTTCCCCTTGTTCTAAAGATTGTGTATCACCAGCACCTTGAACCAAGAGACAGCAGTATCTATCCTCCCCATCTCATTACCATGTATGTGATTCCAAACCATGGATATTGTTCATAAATTTGCCATTATTCAATATTCACACTTTAAAAATACTTAGTAGTACTTACTAGTCCTCACTGATATTTGAAATAATTGATTTCACTTCTTTTCTAACATAGGAAACCGGACGTTACTTTGGATTTCATGCTTCCAAGAAAAACAAGTCTGTCATCTGACAGTAATAAGACATTTTGCATGATTGGCCATTGCTTATCATCTCAAGAAGAATTTTTGCAATTGGCTGGAAAATGGGACTTAGGAAACTTACTCCTCTTCAATGGTAACACTTTCTTCCTCACAGCTTTAACAAGTTTTCCTTTTAGTTAAAAAGTAGTAAGCTAATGATCTTGAATGAATTTTCTGTTCCTTTATTTGTACTTAATTGCTAAAATAATTAAAATATGCCTCAAATTGAACATCTTTATAATTTGTGTGTTCCTTTCAATTAGTATGCACACTTAATGTACAGGTGCACATCCTGCCCCAAGTACCCACCAAAAGAAGAGCTTATATTATTAAGTCAGTATTATTTTATAACACTTAAATGGGCAGGTAAACTTAAAATGGATGTTTCTCTTATTTATAATTTTAGTATATTCTATATGTAATTACAGATATCTAGACATATGCCTAATCTTAATCATGTTTTATAAAAATACAAACTTGGGGGAATATGTGATTAAAAATATGTCACTAAATCTGGCACATAATGGCATTCAGAGAGTATTTATTGAATAGATAGGAGTAATGATTTTCAAATTAAAATTTTCAATTTTAATTTCAAAATAGAATTTACTGAGATAGCTTATGTAAAAATTTTTATTTTTACTTAAAAATAGAAGCAAAGCCAAACAAAACCTGTAGTCTAGCTAATAAAGAACAAATAAAAATTGTACTCTCTGTGCTTCACAATTAGTGTTATATATATTAATCCATCTTTTATTCACATTTGCCATTGGTTACTTGCTCACTATGCCAAGTGATGGCTTATTAAACTTACAAGAGATAGTAAGTAAGCAACTAAAACAATCTAGCAAAGAAAATAGTTCTTGGTGGCTTATTTTTTATGAAAACATCTGGTTGAGTGCTTTAATTGCATAACTTTATTTCTCTGCTATTTAGGAGCCAAGATTGGTTCACAAGAGGCCTTTTATTTATATGCTTGTGGACCCAACCACACATCTGTAATGCCATGCAAATATGGCAAGCCTGTGAATTACTACTCCAAATATATTAGTAAAGAAATTTTGCAATGTGAACAAATCAGAGAACTTTTTACGACCAAAAAAGATTTGGACATTGGTCTCTTAATTGTAAGTTTTTATTTTGTGGTTTGTAGTATCTCTGCTTTATCGTAACTGTACATATGTATTTTTTAAATTTTATTAATTTAATTTAATTTAATTTTTTATTTAAGAAAGGAGACATTAACAAAACCATAGAATAAGAGGGGTACAGTTCCACATAATTCCCACAATCCGATCTCCATATCCCACCCCACCCCCCATCCCCTTCCCATTCTCTGTCTCTCTGGGAGTATGGATCCAGGGTCATTGTGGGTTGCAGAGGGTGGAAGGTCTGGCTTCTGTAATTGCTTCCCCGCTGAACATGGGCGTTGACTGGTCGATCC
This sequence comes from Erinaceus europaeus, assembly GCF_950295315.1. NCBI lineage: Eukaryota > Metazoa > Chordata > Mammalia > Eulipotyphla > Erinaceidae > Erinaceus > Erinaceus europaeus. The sequence continues at coordinate 27,213,493 of NC_080167.1, forward strand.
ATACTCCCAGTCTGCCTCTCTCTTTCCCTAGTAGGGTGGGGCACTGGGGAAGCGGAGCTCCAGTACACATTGATGGGGTCGTCTGTCCAGGGAAGTCTGGTCAGCATCTTGCTGGCATCTGGAACCTGGTGGCTGAAAAGAGAATTAACATACAAAGCCAAACAAATTGTTGAACAATCATGGACCTAAAGACTGGAATAGTGCAGATGAAGTGTTGGGGGGTATTCCCTTCATGCTCTTGTGTACTTCTGCTTTCAGGTATATATTTTTCCCTAGTTTATGTGCACGTGTGGACCTATGCATTATCTCAGGGGACCTGGACTATATCTAGGTTTGGGGACTTTATTGGGGAGTGGAACACCTGGAATGGAATTAGAGAATACTATGAAAGGAAAGGTCTCACCCGAGTGATGAAGCTAAAGGGTTATCATTCCACACCTGAAGTCTCTGGTCACAGTCTGAAGTGAAGCATGTTGGGGTGGCACTCATTGCGTTGATTAGGTTGCGATCCGCGGATGCAATATTATTTGATTTGAATTGAGAGCAGCATGCAGGTAAGTGGGCCCCACCCTAAGGTTCCAGGACTGGGGGAAATAAAGGCTCTATAGTGGAAATGTGAGGTTCCTGTTGTCTTAGGGTTCAAGAAGACAAAGGATAGTTATTGTTATCATCACATTATTTGGTGATAGGGTTAACTTTGGAAAGTCCCTTTGATAGGGTTTGGGGTATAATACCCAGCATCTTTGTATATAGCTGTGCTACTGGTTGCTTCTGTTCTCCCTGTTCTAGGCTTTTGAGAGAGTCAACATATCAAAGACAGCCTATTTTTTAATGTGCTTTTTAACTATTAGTTAATATTTTTTCTCAATATTTCCACATAAACATTTTTTAGAAAAAAATTTAATTTTTTCATCTCAGAATTTGTTTTCAGGCTTCAAGTTTTCAACCCCTTCCCATAGAACTCTGTTTTCTGTTCTAAGTATCAACTTAGTTTAGTTTAGTTGAAATTTAATAATCACTCAAAAGATTATTTATGACAGTGTAAAAATGTTTATAAGCCTAGAAAATATTGCTCATGACATTTCTTTCCCAAACTTATAAATACTAATTTTTATACATATGCTCAGATTTTAAATACATATGCTCAGATTTTAATGTTCATTTGTATCTTAGGATTTTTTAAATATTTATTTATTTATTCCCTTTTTTGCCCTTGTTGTTTTATTGTTGTAGTTATGATTATTGTTGTTATTGATGTTGTCGTTGCTGGATAGGACAGAGAGAAATGGAGAGAGGAGGGGAAGATAGAGAGGGGAGAGAAAGACACCTGCAGACCTGCTTCACCACTTGTGAAGTGACTCCCCTGCAGGTGGGGAGCCAGGGGCTCAAACCGGGATCCTTAGGCTGGTCCTTGCACTTTGCGCCACGTGCGCTTTAACCCACTGCACTACCGCCCAACTCCGTTTATCTTAGGATTTTTTTTTTTTAGTGAAAGAAGAAAGAAGTCAAAATACCATTATGTCAAATGTGATGTTGGGTATGGAGCCCAGGCCTTCACACATGCAATGAATGTACTCTTGCCCACTGAACAACCTCCTGAATCTCTAGAATATTAATTATGTAATGTCAGTAACAACTAGAAAGTATACTTATAATCTCAAATAATATGCCTGTAGGGAAAAAAAAAGGCTGATTAGCATTCACTTTTAAATGAATAAGCAGCATATGAGCTAATTAAAGAAAAATTGGGGGCACCAGACAGTGGCACACCTGATTAAGTGCACACACTACAGTGCTTCAGGACCTGGGTTCAAGCCCCTGGTCCCTACCTGCAAGGGGAAAGCTTCACAAGTGGCGAAGCAGAGCTACAGGTGTCTCTGTCTCTCTCCTCTATCTCCACTTCCCCTCTCAATTTCTCTGTCTCTATCCAATAATAAATAAAATAATTTAAAAAAAGAGAAAGAAAAAAGAAAAGTACTAAAAAAAAACTTTTAATACGATCATTGACCCAGAGTTCCCACATAATTGGGTTGTAAGGATCGGTTATTGTATAGAAGTACATAAAACAGTACTTGCTATGTAATGAGAATATGAGAGTTAACTATTGTTGGTAGTAATAGCGCAATTTCATGTTTATTGTGAAATGATTAAAGCTGGAATCTTTCCCATTTTTGATGTGGTTTATTTTGTGTTGCTGTCATTACTAAATGAAACTGCTCAGAAGCTGCCTTGCTTCTCATGTTCACCTTTGTGTACTATAGTGTTGGTCTTTTTTTGAAAACAGAAAAAGATTTGCTTTAAAATGTCTCTTTTAAACATTGAAGTATATATTTGCTAGTTGATAATACGCCTTTTAAACTTGGCTTAGTTACTGATGGCAAATATTTGTGTTTCAGGAAAGCCTTTCAGTTGTTTATACAACTAGCTGTCCTGCACAGTACACCATTTATGAACCAGTTATTCGACTTAAAGGTCACATGAAAACTCAGCTGTCTCAAAGACCCTTTAGTTCAAAAGATGTTCAGAGTATCATATTAGAGCCTCATCATCTAAAGAATCTTCAGCCTACTGAGTGTAAAACTATTCAAGGCATTCTGCATGAGATTGGTGGAACTGGTATATTTATTTTTCTCTTTGCTAGGGTAAGACTAATTATAATTTTATAACAATTTATAAAGTTATTTTAATAATTTCTTAATATTGACAAATGTTATATTTCCTTCTGATTAAAAATGGAATATATTAACTCTACTAAACTTCCAAGATAAAAATCATATATCACTTGAGATGTCATCAGTTTGCTGGTAAAGATAGTTAAATTTTCCTGTAACTTATGAAGATTTTAGAAGTGTCCTCTTACCCAGAAATGTAATTTTAGCATATAAAATATACACAATTTAAGCTTTCTGATGGAAAAAATTATATTGCCAATGAAGGGCTAAAAGATAACTCACCTGATAGAGTACACAGCTTATGCATTAGACTCTGGCTTTCAGTCCTGGTAGCATATTGAAGCACCCTGACAGCACCAGGGGAATTCCATGGGTAGTGAATCAAGTGCTAAGATGAGTCTCCTCTCTCCTTCTCTTTCTACCCCTCATCACCTCCCAAGAAAAAGAAAAAGAAAAATTTGACCAGGGAAGTTATTTAGTAGTATCATGTATAAAGCCTTGAGAAATTCATGCTTTAGTAGCATATAGAAGAACTGTGTATTTTTTCTTTCATTTATATAGTAAAGTGTGTTTGTCTTACAAATTATAGTTGTCAAAAAGCATTGGTTGAATTAAATGCAAGATATAATTCAGTTTTATATGTGTATCTTTCAGCTAGACAGTGAATCCACAACAGATAAGGCAGAGCCTGCTTGTTAATTCAGTAGTAATCAGAAATTTAAGTCATTTTGCTGATATTTTAAATCACTAGTAGAAATGCTACTCTCTTCTAAGATTGTGTCCTTTACTTCATTTATAGTATGTGTTAGAATAAACATGTTTATGTCTTTTCTATTTCATTTACAATCTAAAATAATCACAAACCATGTGCAAAAAGAAAAAATGATGGATTAATGTTACATACTGGTACATAGATATACATGCTTATTTTTTACTCTCAAATTAGAATTATGTATATATCATTTTATTTTTAGGTTGTAGAACTCAGTAGCTGTGAAGAAAGTCAAGGATTAGCATTAAGAGTTATATTATTATTAATTAAATACAACCAACAGAGAATACATGAATTAGGAAATTGTAATGGACTTTCCATGATTCATCAGGTGTTGATCAAACAAAAATGCATTGTTGGCTTTCATATTTTGAAGGTACAATTTTAATAAAACTTAATCTCATAGTTTCAAATGTATTGATACTTATCTCTACTGAAGTCTTCCAATAATAGTGTTTTGTGTTCCTGTTATTCCTGAAGAAAAATGAAAGTAATTCACATGTGTGTAGTTCATCAAAATATTCTTATGGTTTTTACCATTTAAATAAGTACACTTTATTTTTCTTTAAAGCATCTTAGGAGAGTAAGAGAAATAAATAAACTCATAGAATTTAAATTTTAATGAACCAGAGATGTGTCCAAGACTGGCCCCTCACTCTTTTGGGGTATTTTCTTTTCTCTTCTTTTCCTTTTCTTTCTTTTCTTTGACTTGCTGAAGCCTCATGTATGTGTACCTTCACCACTGCTTTGTCAGTCTATTGACTAACTTTTTCATTCAAAGAGAGAGAGGTAATAGACACTAGAATTCCCCCCAGTACCATTGTAAGTGGTGTGCCGGAACTCACCCCTGAGCCCTATTCATGATAAAGTAGGTGTCCCATCTAGTGAGCTAGTCTTCTACCACCTTCCCCCAATTATTTTAGTTATGAAGATTCATACAACTATGGCATGAATTCATAACACATTTGGGGAAAAAATTTTCAGGAGATAGCAGAAAACTTAATGCTTGACACAGCTTTAGAAATGAACAGTTGGGGTCAGGTAGTGGTATACTTGGTTGAATGTATGTGGTTCAAGCCCCTGGTCTCCACCTGCAGGGGGAAAGCATTAGGAGTAATGAAGCAGTATTGCAGGTGTCTGTCTCTCTTGCCCTTCACTCTCAGTTTCTCTCTGTTTTTACCAAATAAATAGAAATTTAAAAAGAAGAAGAAGAAGAAGAAAATAAAGGAAAAGGAAAGAAAAGAACAGTCTTCTAAAAAGTTGAATGTGGGAGTGGTACTATCAAACTCTAGTCATAGAGACAAGCTCTACTGGTGCTAGCAAATTACTGCAGTTCATCTAACAGGAAACCAACAGTCAGAAGTTCATTGGCCAAAACTCAGAAGTTCTTTGGCTTCTACCCTGAGTTTTAATGGTGTGCAGGGAAAGGTTTATTTATTTATTTATTTATTTATTTATTTATTTGGTTTATTTATTTTTGAGGTTATCATTGACTTAGCACACTATATCTGATTTAGGAGTGCAGTTTCACGACTCTTCAAATGTCTGGTACCACGCCATATCCACTACCAGTTTCAGTTGCCATCTACCTCTGTTTACTCAACCTTCTCTTCCCACTCCCTCCCTTGATTCTTTTTCCCTCTGTCAGAATCTGATGGTTAGCCTTTGTTTTGTTTATTCACTTGTAGTATATCTTCTTACTCCACATCCTGAGTGAAATCTGTCTTATTTCACTTAGCATTAACCTCCTCAAGGTCCATCCATGTTACCACATGTGGCAGAATTTCATTTCTTTAATAGTTTAGTAATATTCATTTTGTGTATTTACCATCTCTGCTTTCTCAATTCAGCAGTCACTGGGCACTTAGTTTGTTTCTATATCTTGGCCATTGTGAACATAGGGGTGCAAATTAGTGTTTTTTGTAAAAGTTACATTAGAAATGGAATTGAAGAATCATATGGAAGTTCTGTTTTTAGGATTTCCGTGCTATTTTTCATTTTGGTTACAGTGATTCATGTTCTCACAAAGGTTCCTTTCTTTCCACACACTGTCTCCAACACTTACTGTTCTTCTCTTTGTAATATGGTTATTAAGGCCTCACAGATTCATCAAATTTAACTAGTAAAAATATAATGTGGCTTTTCATGTCCTATCTTTGAGACTGAGCAGTAATTACAAATTTCTGAAAGTTTGAATTACCTATTTGAATAGCTTTGCAAAGCAAAGACACTTTAAAATGTTGCTTATATAATGTTATGACTGCTAAGATTGAAAGCTTAATGTTTTGTTGCTTTTTAAATTAATGTTTCTCTTATTGATGTTAATTTTCCATAGACTCTTCTTGAAGGTTGCTGTGGTGAGGATATTATTCATATCAATGAGAATGGAGATTTTAAGTTGGATGTAGAATCTAATGCTATAATCCAAGATGTTAAACTACTTGAGGAGTTACTGCTTGACTGGAAGATATGGAATAAAGCAGAGGCATGTGCTTTTTTTATGATGACAAACACATGACATAAGTTTACTCTAAACTATTTTTAACCATTTTTTATTGATTTTTTTTTCTGTTCTGTCGTTCTTCAGTTTTTGTGTTTTGAGTACAAGCCATGCTATACTAAATACCTTTATGACAAATGCAGTCCAGTGTAAATCCTAGGGATAGCAAGAGGAGAAAGGGAAGTAGAGAAGAGAAACACACAGAGAAAGTCCACTCTGAGTCAGATTTCTTCCCCAAAATAATTAAAAAATGAGTATCAGTGAATTCAGAAAGCAAAAGAAGGAGGAAGGAAGAAAAGAAAACAAGAACAAAAAAAAAAGTGAAAGGAAAGTTTTTTTTTTTTTAATTAGCTAGGAGGAGGGAAAAAGGAAGAGTGGTGGGAAGAGGTAGAGTGAAACAAGTTTCTCTCACAATGGATAGGACACCCAGTCACCCAGCAATGGAATAAACAATAACAGTTAATTTTCAACCTGAAGAAGGGGGGGGGAAAGGACACTTGTATATATAATAGTAATAATAAAATAGAATAGAGTATAAAACCCTAACAGTCAGTCTGCTGCTTGGACTGCTCTAGATTGCCTCAGGCAGCCTGAGCAAAGACAGCCAATTGTAAGAAGTATCCAAAAAAAAAAAAAAATTCAGGTAGTCTTTCTCCAACAGGGGTGAGGCTCTGATTGGTCAGATATTTTGTCACTCAAATAGAGCTCCAGCCAATTAGAAAAAAAAGTGAAGGAAATCAAAAAGTAAAGGATTGGAATGACACCCCTGGTGAGCCAGGAATCTTGGTAAAGAGAATAGCTCAGTGGGAAGCCAGCTAGGAGCAGCTATCCAGCCCCTATTGATTCTGGGATTCTGGAGTGGGGGGAAGGGGTGAGCTTCAGAAATAATCAAGAGATTTCCTTTCTTTTTCCTCCTGGCCTCCGTTTTCTAACCCAAAAGTGAGCTATAGGACCCCTCCTTGATGTCACATGTAGGACCCCTTATTCAGTCTCCTGCTGATGGCCCAATATCCTACCCTATCCAGAGAATCCTAGGTCACAAGCTGCTGCTTATTGGAGCTCACGCCAGCAGCTGCCTCCAAGTTGTTATCTTGGCTCCACCCCGGTTTTGACTATTTTTGAGTGTAGTACAGTATAACGTTAACTCATACACTTCATTGTACAGCATATCTGTAGAGCTTTTTCATTTAACTTGACTCTTTTTTTAAAGAATTTTTATTACACTTATTTACTTATTTATTGGATAGAGTCTGCCAGAAATCAAGAGGGAAGGGAATGATAGGGAGAAAGACAAACACCTGCAACAGTGCTTCACCACTTACAAAGCTTTCCCCCTTCAGGTAAAGACTGGAGGCTTGAACCCAGGTCCTTGCACTTTATAATATGTGTGCTAAGTCAAGTGCACCACCATCCAGCCCCTTTATTGGTCTTTTTTAATTATCTTTATTTATTGGATAGAGACAGCCAAGAGGGAAGGGGGGAGATAGAGAGGAAGAGAGACAGAGACTCACCTATAGCCCTGCTTCACTCTCAAAGCTTCCCCCTTGCAGGTGGGGACTGGGAGCTTGAACCTGGGTCCTTGGAATTGGTAACATATGCACTCAACCAGATGCATCACCACCCAGCCTCTTACTTGTCTTTTTGTTGCCCGCCCTTCCTTCCTTCCTTCCTTCCTTCCTTCCTTCCTTCCTTCCTTCCTTCCTTCTTTCCTTCCTTCCTTCCTTCCTTCCTTTTTTAAATTTTTTACCAGAGCACTGGTCAGTTCTGGGTTATGGTAGTGTAGGGGATTGAACCTGGGACTTCGGAGCCACAGGCATCAGAGTCTCTGCATAACCATTATGCTATCTACCCCCACCTAATTGTTGTTAACCTTTTCACTGTGCTTTTTGTCTGTAAGTTTATCTGTACTAGTATATGACAAGATTTTTTTCCCTCTTCAAAACTGAATATTATCCCATTGTGTTATATACTTTACTTTCTTTATTCATTCATCTGTTGGTAGACTTTTAGATAATTCTCTATTATGAACAATGCTTCAGTGAACTGGAGTGACTAAAGATCTTTATGGGATCCTCTGTTCACTTATTTCAGATATATACTCAGAAGTGATTGTTGAATCACATGGTAGTTATGTTTTTAAGGAACCTCTGTATGGTTTTCTTTAATGACTATACCACCAACAATGTACAAGGGCCCCAGTTTTTCTTCATTCTCTCCAACAACTGTTATTTTCTTTTTTTTTTTGTTAAATATACCTTTGTATGAGGTTGTATTGTATTTTCTGTTTTCATTTCCCTGGTTATTATGATGAACATCTTATATTTGTTGTTCATCATATATTTGTATGCCTTCTTTGAAAAGTACCCATTAAAGTTCTTTGCCCATTTTTAATTAAGTTATTAGGCTTGTTTTTTAAGGTAGAGGAGTTTTTTTTATAGCTTCTGAATATTAATCCCTTATCTGATGTATAATTTATAATTTTCTCCCATTCTATATAGCTTGTCATTTTACTCTCGTTTCCTTTGCTGTATATGTTTGCTTTTAAAATATTCATCTAATCATTCTTACAGAGAACAGAACTAATTTACTACTTCAGTGTAATGTTAATTTTAAATTGTTTCCTATGCAAAGTTTGAGGAGCCATGAGTAATGCTGAGCCTGTAAAGTCAGGAGAAGAACTTGAGCTGGCTGAGAACAGCTAGAGTAGTACTTGGACTAGAGACCAAACAGCTCATTTGAATTAACTGGAGACTGGCATTTGCCACCAGCTCCTAAAGGGGAGTCAGCTAAGACTCTGGAGAGAAAGAAAAGTAAGACAAGAATGAATATACTTTTGAATAGGAGGCTTAAGGTGCTCAGGGTTTTTGAGCAGTCTCAGATCATGCAGAACACATCTGTGAAGGCTTGGCTTAGTATAAGCATAGGCCGAGGAATGGTTTTATTGGAAGTCTAGGATGGATGGATAGCTGGTCTTCATGACAGGACCAGGCAGTAGCACACCTGGTTTAACTGCACTCATTACCACATGCATAGACCAGAATTCAAGCTTCTAGTGTCCACCTACAGAGGGAAAGCTTCACAAGTGGTAAAGCAGTACTACAGGTATCTCTCGCTCCCTTTCTAGCCCCCTTCTCTTACAATTTCTGCCCTATCAAATTAAATAAATAAAGTTTAAATATCTTTAAAAATAGAAAAGAAAAAGTCACGGCCATTTTTTTTCTACAAAAATGCATCATGGCAGGAGCCAGGTGATGGTGCACCTGTTTAAATGTACATTACCACGTGCAAGGACCTGGGTTCAAGCACCCACTCCCCACCTGCTGGAGGAATGTTTCACAAGTGATGAAGCTGGTTTTCAGTGTTCTCTCTCTCTCTCTCTTTCTCTCTCTCCCTCTCCCCCTCAATTTCTTTCTGTCCTTTCTAATAAAAATAGAAGGAAAAAATGTGTCATGACTTTTTCATAACCCAATTTAAAATGATAGAGCTTCTCAAAATTATGCAGTATGTTTTTCAGTTACATTGTGCTAATTGGTGTGTGCTTATTCTGTCAGCATGCTGTTTGGGAAACTTTACTCGCAGCTCTGGAAGTCCTCATCAGAGCAGATCACCAGCAGCAGATGTTTAATATTAAACAGCTATTAAAAGCTCGAGTGGTTCATCACTTCCTACTTACTTGTCAAGTTTTGCAGGTAATTACACATAATTTTGCTTACGGAACTATTTCTAGTTAATATCTCAATATTATGGACTCAAGTTTTTATGGAACTTTCAGTAGGATTTAAATTTTTTTTAGTTGTGATTAATAGTGGATATAAAACTGTAAGATTATAGGGTATATTTCACACTGCACCACTACTAAAATTCTGTGTCCCCACACTCCCACCTTCCAGTGATAATCACCATACTTCTCACAAGTCTTAGCAATAGTTTGTTTGCTTTTTTGGCAAGTTCATGTGTACCAGTTCTCTAGATTCCACACATGAGTGAAGCCATCTAGTGGTTGTCTTTCATCTCTTTACTTATTTCATTCAGCATAGTGACATCCAGTTCTATTCATTTTTGTGGCAAAGGACACAGCATCATTTCCTTTGATTGCAGAGTAATATTCTATGAACTGTATATCCCATAACTTCTTTAGCCAGTCTTCTGTTTATGGGCATTTAGCCTGCTTCTAGTCTTTGGCCATAATACAGCTACGAACATAAAGGTGCATATGTCTCTTTCAAACTAGGGTTTGCATGCCCTTTGGATAGTGCTTAAGAATGGTATTGCTGGAACATAAGGTAGTTCCACTTTTAAGGATTCTCCAAGCTTTCTCCAAAGGGGACACATCAATAGGACTTTTTCCCCATCTTCCCTGCTCTCCAGGAACTTTTCTTTCAATGAATTGTAATGATACGTAAGTTTTTCAACTCTTGCCTTTTATAGCTTGAGCTTCACACTGTCATCATTCCTAACTCAACTACAAAGGAAAACACTAAGTTTCTTTATGTTGAGATGTAATGATGTCATAGTCTCTTGAACATCAGCAACAGTGAAATTTCTGTCTGTTCCACACTCCTTATACAAGTACTAGTATTTAAGTTTTAATCAGTTGTTATACCAAAATAGCTTAAATTAAGAAATTAAACTTTATCTAATGCAATGTATGATCAAACTAGAGTAGCAATCCAACTTAATTTTAATTTTAAAATAGTATGTTTCCTAAATGAAAAATGCTAGGTGACAGTTCTCTTTAAATCTAAAGAGAGTTTGATTTTTTATTTTTTCAGGAACACAAAGAGGGGCAGCTTACATTCATGCCCCGAGAGGTTTGTAAATCCTTTGTGAAAATTATAGCAGAAGTCCTTGGATCTCCTCCAGATTTGGAATTATTGACAGTTATCTTCAATTTCCTTTTAGCAGTTCACCCTCCTACTAATACTTATGTTTGTCACAACCCCACAAGCTTCTACTTTTCTTTGCACATAGGTAGGTATAATCATTTTTGTTAGAGCTTGGCTATTTCTATTTTCATCCCCCGCCCCAGTTAATTCACTATTGTTTGGTGTACACTGAATGACCTCAGTGTGCTGGACTTGCCCTAACTACACATCAGGACTGGGATAGTGTAGAGTAATTACATACCAAGATTGGCAGAGGGTTACAAAATGAACCAGAGATAGTATCTGTCTTCGCAGAACTTAAATGCCAAGAGAAGAGAGGAGGCATATATTCAAATGGCTATAATAAGAAACAATGTTGACAAGTACCTAATAAAAGCAGAAGAACTAATTAGATTTCAGAGAAGTAAAGGTTTCATCAAATAACTATTGAGAGCAATGCTTTAATGGATTACATGATACCTAACATGAGAGAGAGAAGATTTAATAGATTACATGATATCTGACATACAGGTTGAAGAATTTAGGTAAAATTTGTTTGGTAGATAGAAGAATTAGCATTCCTGGTGAAGAAAATGGCTTAAAAGAAGAGAAAAAAAAATTGAGAGAGTAACATGTGCACTCAGACAGGTGGTGCACCACCACCCAACCTGAGAAAATGAAGAATAAGAAATTTTGCCTGGGTTAAGTGCACATAGCGCAAAGAACAAGGGCCAGCTTAAGGATCCCGGTTCAAGCCCCCGGCTCCCCACCTGCAGGGGAGTCGCTTCACAGGCAGTGAAGTAGGTCTGCAGGTATCTATCTTTCTCTCCCCCTCTCTGTCTTCCCCTCCTCTCTCCATTTCTCTCTGTCCTATCCAACAACGAATGACATCAACAACAATAATAACCACAACAAGGCTACAACAACAAGGGCAACAAAAGCAGAAAAAAAAAAAGGCTTTCAGGAGCAGTGGATTCATGATGCAGGCACTGAACCCCAGCAATAACCCTGGAGTCAAAAAAAAATTATTTTCCCTAAAGTTATATTAAATAAGCTTTTAAATGTTAGCCAGAGTTGTGTTTTTGTTTATTTTTGGTTTTTTTTGTTTAGTTTGTTGTCTCCAGTTGCTGGGGCTCAGTGCCAGCAATATGAATCCACCACTTATGGTGGCTCCCCCCCATTATTAAATAGGACAGAGAGAAATTGAAAGGAAAGGGGGAGATAGAGGGAGGGAGAGAAATATCTATAGACACCTTGCAGACCTGCTTCACCATTCATGAAGTGTTCCCCCTTTAAGTGGGTTGCAGGTGCTTGAACCCAGGTCCTAGCATGTAGTACTATGTGCATTTAATCAAGTATGCCACTGCCTGGCCCCATTAGCCAGAAAATTTTAACTTGTATTCTAGTTAAAGAGCACTAAATTTTTTATTCTGTTATATTTGTTTTTAGACAATGAAATATGCTATAAGTAAATTGTTATGGCTTAATTCAGGAAGGAGAAATGGCCCACATAAAGATACATTGAAATTTTGAGAGTAGGTGAAACCACTGGGAACAAAAAGTAAGAGGAAGCGTGGTCCAGGATAAAGCATTAGACTCTCAAGCATGAGGCTCTGAGTTTGATTCCCAGCAGCACATATGCCAAAGTGATGTCTTATTCTTTCTCTCTCTCCTATCTTTCTCATAAATAAATAAAATCTTTTTTTAAAAAAAAGAGGGAAAAGGAAGCTACAAACAGAAGTCAATAATAGTTTATAAGGTAGGATGAGAAAGATGGATCATAGTACAAGAGAAAGATGGAATAGTCAGTTTTTTAAAGAATTAGGTAAACATAATACAGTAAGATAGCATGCCAAAGAGTACCTATGAGAAAGCTCAGTAGTGAAATTAAAGGGGAAAGCTGGTTGTACAATAGCCATTTTTTTCTCCAGTATCTTTCTTTCTTTCTTTCTTTCTTTATTTATTGGACATAAACAGCCAGAAATCGAGAAGGAAGGGAGTACTAGAGAGGCAGAGAGACAGAGACACCTGCAGACCTGCTTCACCACTTGCAAAGCTTTCCCACTGCAGATGGGGACCAGGGATTCAAACTGGTGTTTGCGCACTGTAACGTGTATTCAACCAGGTGTGCCACCATCCAACCCCCACAATAGTCATCTTAGTGAATGTAATAAGTAGATAAAATGATTTAACAGCAATCAAAATCCAAAAAATATATAAATAAATAGCATCATCTTTTCTAAGGTTCAGTACAGATTTAGTGAAAAAAAAGAGTGCTTTCAAGATTCTGTGAACAGGGTATCTGCAAAAATGAATAAAATGTGGTGGTCCTTCCCCTTTAGGAACGTCTGGTCTAGTAGAGGAGAGATAGACATAAGCACAATTATGTTATGCAGAATACTGTGTGACGCAGAAGTAAATATTTAATTTTCTGCTATTATAGAGCTGGGTGAGGAGAGGTTTCCTGCTTCTGGGTCTTAATAGTTGCTTAGGAGTTGCAGGGAAGGACATTTCACACAAAGCAAATAGCTTGATAGGGGATTATTTTTTTAAAAAAATGGTTTTGCTGAAATGAAAGAACCAAGTTTAGAAAGAGCTCTAGAGATACAAATTGTGGAGATTCTCAGATGAAAAGCTTCAACTTAATTCATGATGGTTAGGAAGCAACAGATAGCCCCTGAAATATTTTAAGCAGAGATTGTCATTTGGTAGGATTCTGGCAGCTATGAGAATTTGAGAATCACCACATGCCCATTGTAGATACCATTTAGGGGCCTATGCCAAGATGAGAGTTGATAATAATCTGCATTATAGCTCAACACTATAAAGACAGAAGTTGAAGAAATAGAAGATAAAGTTAGTAGAACCTGGTAGCTTTAGGTAGGCAAAAAGAAAGATAGTTGTCAAGAGTGACCATGAATTTCAGCATGTGAAATGAGCACTTCTGCCTCACAAACCACCAGAGCGCAAAACAAGAGTGAATTTAGGGCAGAGATGATTCAGACTTATATCTGTTGTATCTGATGCATTTAACAAGTAAATTCAAATAGTTGAATTTACTAATATGAAGCTCAAAACCAAAAATTAAGCTGGAGGTATCAATTTTGTTTTACATTGGGCACTGAACAGGATATATAAAAATGTAAGACTCCTTAAGGAATGAACAAGTGAACTGTCTCCCTGGAGAGATTATATGAACATATAAAAAGTGAATAGATAAGTATTAACTATAGAGATATCTAAAAACAGTTAGAATTCAATGGAAGTAAAAGTTACTGTGGTTATTAATTATTGACAAATCTCCAATAAGAAATTTGTATAAAGGATGTAAGCTATTCTTTTCTCTTTGAACTTCTTCTAAAAATGTGTTTTGTTTCTTAAATTATGTTTTTGCCTTCCTCTTTTTAAAAGTTTGTCTCAAACACTTTTTGATCCTAGATGGCAAGATCTTTCAGGAGAAAGTACAATCAATCATGTACCTGAGGCATTCTAGCAGTGGAGGGAAGTCCATTGCTAGCCCTGGATTTATAGTAATAAGCCCATCTGCTTTTACTGCTTCACCACCTGAAGGTAAAAATAATAATAATAGCAGGTCTGCAGGTGTCAATATCTTTCTCTCCTCCCTCTAGCTTCCCCCCCTCCATTTCTCTCTGTCCTGCCCAACAATAATAATTACAATAAAACAACAAGGGCAACAAAAAGGAATAAATAAATATTTTTTTAAAAAAATAATAATACTGAAAGTATCATCCATCCTGGTTTGGATCTATAGATAAGTTGTATCTGTTTAGTAGGATAGTAAACCTGGCAAGTAAATGGAAAGTTAAGCCTAAAAACCAGGAATCTAGTTCATTCTTTATTGGCAACTCACAATGTAGCAGGAGACACTCAAGACGGTTTAGGAACGTGCAGTCTTACGTGCAGTCTTTTTTTTTTTTTGCCTCCAGGGTTACTGCTGCGGCTCAGTGCCTGCTCTGCAGATCCCCTGCTCCTGGCAGCCATTTTTTTTCTTTTTTGTTGGATAGGACAGAGAGAAATTGATCCTTGCATACTTTGCGCGCTTAACCTGGTATACCACCACATGACCCTCGGAAGGTGCCATCTTTCTCTGAGATTATTTGTCCCCTTTTATCATTACTCATTTGTCTTTTATAGAGTTTCCGAATGGTTTTTGCCATTGTTCTTCAAAAGCTTTTCTTAGATTACTTTCCTTTCTGCCTACATTCCATTTTCTAGACAACTTTGCTTTGCCATTCACTACCCACCTCACAAATCTTGACTGAGAATCGCTCTCTCTACTTTACCTAACAGTATGCATGCATTTATCTTCAACTTTATCATCACCAAGAACACTTCTTGCCTCTGAAACCCCATTATCCCACTGTCAAATAGCAACCTCCCATCTATCTGGTTGCCTTAACATCATCCCTAAATGTCCCTGCTGCCTGATCTCTACTGCTATGTTTATGAATGATTGTGTGAATAAGAAACGATCCACCATGGTGGATTTTTACATAGTATTTTTCTACCTCCTCCTACCAGGAGCCAGTTCCTCCAATACTATTTCACAACAGATGACTACCAGCATGCAACGTTCTAAAAGCCTACCAGCATTTCCTAGTGTTTCACTTTTAAGGAATCCACAAAAACTGACTAGAAGTTTGGATTATAATATCAATAAGTTGCAAGATGTTGCAGATATCTGTGTTACTTCCCATCCCGAGAAATGGAGTTCTCTGGGGAGTTGTGAGACACTGAAAAAAGGCAAGGAAGATGTATGCCTCAGTAGTTGTGAGTCTGCAAAAACTGTTTGTGAAATGGAAGCTCTTCTCTCAGCCCAAGCCCCTTTCAGTGATGTCTCAAAAGGGACTTTAAGTTTTCCAGTGGTGAAGGCTAATCAAAAAGAAACGGGAGCAGAAGCCAGATCAGAGGATGACAGTCCTGGAGATGAGTCCTGTCTACGCCGGCCTGATAACTTGAAGGGACTGGCCTCGTTCCAGCAAAGTCACAGTACCATTGCAAGCCTAGGACTAGCTTTTCCGTCACAGAATGGGTCTGCAGCCTTTGGCCTATGGCCAAGTGTTGTTGATAGGAACAGTGATGACTGGGAAAACTTTGCCTTTTCTCTTGGCTGTGGGTCAAA